>NC_141060.1:48324217-48759217 GCF_041138505.1 Cibotium barometz
ATTGTTAGGCATAAACATTCATAAATCAGGCATAAACTCATCCACCCGACCACCCCCGACGAGCCCAAGGGATGCACACATGAAATATAATGAAATACATCATACCTTCACCTTGATGTCCCATACCATCAAGAGGTATAACTCCAATCCAATAGCATGTAGCTATAGTGTGAAATGGTAGGTGAGTAGATATGATCCTCTACACAAGAGACCATAGCCTAAGCCTCCAAGCCTCCAAGCCTCTCTTGAGTGTGCCCCATGCCCCTATTATACAAGAGGGCCCTCAAGTGACTCTTGACTCTCCATTTCCCATGTGTGACCCTTGGTGGATGCCTGACCCTAACATTAACCCTTAAGGTTAGTCCTAACCCATGCTCCACTAGATCTTGTTCCCATGCTCCCATGCCTAATGTGGGTTAGCCTCCTAGTATATGCACACATAATGTGCATATAACATAGCACACATAATGTACATAAAGCACTTTGCATGAGGGATTTCTAGGGAGGTCTCCTCGCATATGGAAGAGCAGTGATTGGAGGACCTTATGGGATCTGGATCCAACCAGGAATGAAGCGTCTATCCATTTTCCATCAACTTCCATACTGGAATGACCTTCTAGTGAACCATCTTCTTGACCCAATGCACATTTTCAAGAATATAGTCGAGGTGCTTTGGAAAACCATCATAGGAGCAAAGGAGAGCAAAGCACAACTAGATGATTTACAAGAGGTTCAATGCATGCACCAATTATGGGCCCAAAATAGAGTAGATGGAAAGGTGAAGCTACCAAAAGCATCTTGGGTCATGACAAAGGATGAGCAACGGCGTGTAAAGAAGTGCATTAGTGAGTTTCGTACACCTGCAGGATGCATGCATTGCTTGAAGGGAGCATTTACAAAGGACGATGAGCTTAGTGGCTTGAAGAGTCATGATTGGCACAAATTCTTGCAATTCGTGCTTCCTATAGCCATAAAGGATTGCCTCAACGATGACATTAGAGCAACAATTTACAAAATTGGTGCAGTGGTACGTTGGATATCAAGGAAAGAGATTAGTAGAGACACATTGGAAGCAGCACGGTTAAACTCCATATCGAGGCTTACAATGGCTGAGAAATACTTTCCAACAAGTATTTTAACCATTCAATTGCACTTGCTAGTTCATGTGGTTGATGAAGTTGCTGTGGCTAGGGTTATCCATAGCCAATGGATGTTTTTCTTGGAGAGATTTATGAAGATACTTAAAGGATTTGTTTGTCAAAGAGCTCGTCTTGAAGGTAGTATGGCAGTGGGATGGCTTGCTCAAGAATCACTTGTATATATAACTGAGTTTCTCAGTATGTCTGATCCCGATATGCTAAGATTATGGACACAAGAAGAAGATGATTGACTAGTTGGGGAAGAGCCACAAGGGAAAGGCCTTGTGAGAACAATGGATGTAGCATTGCGTGAGAAGATCAATAAATTTTGCATCTTAAACTCACAAGCTATGGAAAAATAGATCGAGAGATATAACTTGGTGAAGGCTGAAAGGGACCAAGCTCGTTTGAGTTTTAGAAGGAGTCGAACAACCTGCACACTACCGTACCCAACAGAACTTACACTTCTTCCAGACTTTCCTTCTAATAAATGGCTCGAGCAAACCATACTACAAGCTAAACGCAATGGTGAATCAATAAGTGATGAGGAGGAGGAGCTTGCATATGGTTGTGATTTCCATGTATGTGAGTTAGAGATATCTACGCATTGTCTTTTATGTTGTGCTTTCGTGAATTTATGCAATAAAAGTACTTATTTATTGTGCTTGCAGTATCGTAAGTTTGAGACAATTTGGTCACGCGGACGTCACTTTCGAGTAGAAGGAATAGATAAAAAGAGAACAAATCACTTAATGAGATGTGTATAATTTTTTTGTTGCAAAAAATATATATAACCATTTAATGAGATGTGTATAATGTTTTATGTGACCACTTAGTTTGTTCTTTAGACTTTTCTTGGTTGTGATGTAGGATTACTTTTAAGCCTCATACTAACTCTTCTCTTTATCATTAAGAGCTTGGAGGTCACTCATATTCTTATGAGACATTTTATACTAAGTTTGCATCTTTGATTCATTTTTATACTAGTTTTGCATCTTTGAATACATATGTAAACATTGGATACATTCTTATGAGGCTAAATACATAGATCTAGGGCCCTGTAAGATATATGACTAGATTTTTGTGGTTTAGGGTTTAGAGACTTATAATTCTATGCTCTAACGTTTAGAGTTCAAGACTTAGTTCTTAGCGGACTGTTATTTCAAGTCTAACTAGGTTTGTTGTGATTAGTAGTTCGAGGATGCCATCGAGCTTAAAATCTAGGGTTATAGTGTGTGAATTTCAAGTCTAAGGTTATAAATTAAGGTTGATTAGTAGATGGAGAATGTTTTCACAAGCCATGGTTGGCTTTAATTAACTCTTTGCCATGGATTAGGCTTAGAAGTTAGCACTCACTAGATTGTTAGAATTTGTAATAACCATCTTAATTTTTTCTTGTTATCTGTGTTTACTAAATAAATACATTAGAAACTTTTTTTTTTTAAAAGCAAACAAAAACAAAAATGAGGGCTTCATTTGTAGCAAAGTAAACGTGTACAAATGTATGGTGCCCAAGGGACCTTATAGGGTATGTTGTATCCTCTATATGATTACATTTCCATATAATTCCTCTATATGATTGTAACTAGAAGCCAGATGTCCAATTTGGTGAATTAGGATGATTATCCTTGTGATCAGGATTGCTAAGAGGGCCGGAGGACCAATTAAGCTGCTGCTCAAATAACCATTGCAGGTCTATATTGTCATGTGCTGATGTGAAAGGGGTACTTGTATTCAGAGCATCACTAACTGACATAGAGTTTGATGATTGATTAATATCTTGAAAGTGATCATCTAGCCTATCTGAATAATAAAAGAACTGATCAGAAACTAGTGAGCTTGGCATGTCATGTGTCATTGGATTATTTGTGAAGAATGTACTGTTTGCGGTAAATAATTCTGATGGTGGTGTGGAGGCTAAACGTGATGTATGATACTCTGTTGGGATATGTGAGTTTAATGGGGAGAAGGATTGTGTTTTAAGTGTTGAATCTGTGAAAAAATGTGAGTTGAGTGGTAATTGAAGTGATGAGGCTAAGCTGGCTGGTGTTTGAGGTAATGAGGAGGTTAATGAGGCCAAGCTAGCTGCTGTTTGAGGTAATAAGGTGTTTAACGAGGCTAAGCTAGCTGTTGTTTGAGGTGGTAAGGAAGCTAATGAGGCTGGAATAGGTAGAGTTTGATCTAAAGAAGAGGCTAAAGTGGTGGACTGAGGAGGTTGAAATAGAAGCATGAGGTTAGTCAAACTTTGTTGGAAGGGGGTAGGAGGAGGGGTTACTCTTGATCTAGGGCTAACGGCAGGGTTAGGGGCATGATTTGATGGAAGAGGGCTTAATGCTTCTGTGGTAGAGATAATTGCAGGCCAGTGATCCGAGCTTAAATTTTCTGCTTGATCGAAGGGCTGATAGGCAGTACTACTTATAGGAGAGAATTGATCAATACTATTGTTTTCTGAAGAATCTTGGCTCTTATCATCGTGATCAGCTGCTGCAGACTGCAGCTGATCGATATCATGATCAGCTGCTGCAGCCTGCAGCTGATCAATATCGTGATCGGATCCGAAGATTTCTTCAGGGAAATTAAGCCTGGCCCTCGCCCCCCTGAAGTTATACGCCGCTTTATCATACGCCCTGGCCGCATCCTCTGGCGTCTCAAAGGTCCCTAGCCATACCCTTGCTGCCTTCTTAGGGTCCCGTATCTCAGCTGCCCACTTCCCCCATGGCCTCTGCCTCACCCCCCTGAACTTTTTTCTCCTGGTAGCTGTTTGTTGTGCATCGTAATCATGATTACTGGCTGCAGCTATACTTTCTAGCCTTCGCAAGTTCTGTATCGACCTTGGAGTCCATTCTGATGCGCTCCTAATCTCTTGCAGCAGCCTCTCTACCTCCATATCTGCTCAACATTAGGCAAATATAGAAAAATTAATTAATTAGGTATGAGGAATTAACCTCGATCATCTACACAGTGTGGAATGTGGTGCATATTAGTCATAGGCTTTTGAGATATGGATGTTCATTTGCGTTCGTGTGTGACGCATTTCTGTGAAATTGTTTGTGGGGAAGAACTCCACGCACACAAGATAAACACACACGCCCACACGTGTGGAGAGAGAGAGAGATGATGATATGATTTTTCGTCGTTATGCCACAGACAACCCGACCATGTATAAACTATAGAATGGAAGTGAATGGGACATAAACTCGGGAACTTTTATTTGGGACCACATATGATGGCATTGAATAGCAGGGAATTCCAATTAAACCCGGGATCTCCACTAGCACTCCACATGTGCGCAAACGCGCACACACGTATGTCTGTATATATGCGGGTGTGAACTGTTGTGTGAGAGAGAGAGAGAGAGGCCACGCAAGAAGTGATCAATTACATAACCTACAATATATACTATATAGTCATGCAAAAAGGAGAGAGAAAGGCCATGCAAGAAGTGATCAATTACGAGAGAGAGAGAGAGGGAGGCCATGCAAGAAGTGATCAATTACGAGAGAAAGAGAGGCCGTGCAAGAAGTGATCAACTACAGTATATAGCCTTATGCTATATAGTCATGCAAAAGAGAGAGAAAGGCCATGATCCATAGAATATTTGCCATGTGAGGTATGGGTATGATCAATTAATGCAAAAGGTGATAAATTGAAGTAGACAAAAATTAGACATAAAATTAATGGTCACAATCGCTTACCGTTTGATGAGGCTTGTTGCAGCTGATTATGTTGCTGAAATAGTTGCTCTGCAAGGTTGAAAGCCTGAGAGCCTTGAGCAGCACTAAAGTCACTGAAGCTTTCTCCGGAAAGCAAATTAGCATACTGCTGAACATCATCAAGGCTTCTTACTGTTGATGGTGAAGGCCAACATAAGGAGGGAACTGACATTAGATTAGTCGAGCCCAAAGCCAAATTAGAGCTAAACTGTCGAGGATTAAGCTGTATTTGGTCATTGTCTCTTGGTCTCTTATGGCCTGATTCATGATGCGGCAGATTGAGTAAAAGCTCATGTGAGGATAGGGGTGGAAGAGAAGCAGGCAAATTACGCTCAGTTAAGCGACTGCTTATTGGGCTGTTGCTGCCAGAAACGATGTGTGTGAGAGCTGCTAACATAATCTCATCTTGCATAGAAATGTTGAGCATGAGGCCAGGGATATCTTTTGGCAAGTCATCACCTGCAGGCAATCCTGGTGGCGGCTGATCACCAGCCATTTTAGGGTTAGGTATGGGGCACAAGAATCACTTAACCTAAGTTGTAAGGCTAGGGATTAAGGTGCTTTTAAAGTGGATTAAGGTGCTTTTAAGTGGGTTTGTGAAGAGGGGTTATATTCTGCTTGACTCCACAATGCAAGACTAGGCTACCCTTGCAAACAGAAGGCAATGCGGAGATCAATAAAAATGAGACTTGCTGCGATTTCACTGCAAATAAAAAGGCATCGCGTCCCCTTTCGCACGTGTCGTCTCGTAGTAGATACGCGCTTACAAAGAGAGAAAAAATAAGACTATCTGAACTTCAAATTATACACGCTTGGGGAGGAAAATATAAAGAATATCCGATTACAGTAGCTAAACTTTTTATTTGAGGAAAATCGAAAAAAAAAACTAATTAATTCGTTATACATATAGGTTTTAAAAAAATTACATCGCGGAAGACTTTTATATTATATTTTTCTGTATGCGGCAGGGAAGAGTTTTACAGGAAAATCGAAGACATGGGGTAAAACTTTTAAAAAAAAACTATTTGCCGCATATAAGAAAAACGTGTTGACTGAAAAGCGGTCAGCCGCCGCCACGTCAGATCAACGCGGTCCCTTTCACATGTGCCACACTGCCAGCCTGTAAGCTTTTTGCACACTGCCTGGAAAAAAAAAATACGTTTCCCCGACCACGTTAAAAAAACATTCCCTTTCTTCCTTTTTTTTTAGTCTCGGGAGCCGGACGGACCACCTGGCGTTCACCCATATTCCTGAAATAACTCATGTGCTCCAACTTTTCTCTTCAGTCTTGTATAAAAGCTTGACCATTGCTTCATTGTGACCTTGACTGCACAAATCATAAGATTCTCAATCAAAATCCCTAAAAATAAGCATATCTTATAACATCAAATATAGGATTCATAATCCATAGAAATAAGCATATTGTAACAACAAATCTAGGGTTTGTAATCCACATAAATAAGCATATTGTAACATTTAATGTAGGGTTCATAATCCATGGACAATTGAGCCCTCCAAATCTAGGTAGCCTACATATCCACTTGTAAAAGTTTTCAAGTACTTGCCAAATCTACAGAAAACAAGCCTATATTGTACCATCAAGTCTATAGGGTTTATAGTAGTCGAAGCCCTCCAAATCCAGGTGACCTACATATCCAATTATAGAAGTTCCAACCTTTTCACTTTCATCAGCCTTGTAAGCAAGTTCATGCTCTCTGTAGTTCAAGCTATGAAGGAAAGCTCCAAATTGAGTAAAAACCAACTTCTATATAAGAAAACATATAACAAACGCTTGCGTTGAGAAGAGGGTGAAGGTCACGAATTGCAAGCAATCCATACACTCGGGGTTGAAGGGGGTGAAGGTCACGAATTGCAAGCAATCTATACGCTCGGGGTTGAAGAGGGTGAAGGTCAAGAATTGCGAGCATACCATATGCTCGGGGTTGAAGAGGTTGAAGATCATTCATGAATAGCAAGCAATGCAATATATGCTTGGGTGGAGAGAAAATATTTAATATATGCTTGGGTTGAAGAGGTTGAAGATCATTCATGAATAACAAGCAATGCAATATATGCTTGGGTGCAGAGAAAATATTTAATATATTTAAAATAAGCAACTTAAACATGTACACATCCATGTATAGGTATGTATAAGGTAGTTTTGTGTGTATGTATGAATTTATGCATGTGCATGCATATATGTATGTATGTAGAACACTGCTTCTAAATAAGTGGGCAACTCCCCATGCTAGCCAATGAGAGACTCTCTTTAAAAAGGCCAAAAAATAGGGAGATTATAAAAAATCAACCAAATTCACACATGACAATTATTTAAATTTGTCACTTTTTGTTCTACATAAAATTTTCCTTTTTCTAGAATTCAAATTATAAAATACCCCAAATACACTATAAAAAAAGAGGGTGGAAAAAGGGAAGAATTACGGGACCACCCTTTCACCCATCTATGAAAGGGCGGGCAAGCCTCAAAGTGCGGACACAAGGGTCAAAAAGGCATCCCATTTGCACGCCCTTTTGCACAAGGTGTGGTCAAAAGAGCTGACACATGGCTGCCCTCCTTTTGCACAAGGTGTGGTGAAAAAGAGGTGGTCAAAAGAGTAAACACGTGACTACACCTTTGAAAAAGAGGTGGTCAAAACAACGAACAAGTGCTAAAAGTGTGGACACATGGCTGTCCTTTTGGACAAGGAGTGGTCCAAAGGGTGCAGTGTTGAAAAGAGGGGACATAGCTCTCCACATCTTAGAAATTCAGGTTTAATGGAGAGACGAGTGATTATGATAATGTAGGTGTGTCTTTAATAGTCTTTAATAGATTATTTGACTTGTTACATTGTAGTAGCTTCATTGTATTCAAGCTCACATGAAGCATTACCTTGATGTCCACCTGCATATTGGGGCACCCAAGGGAAATTGGCTCCTATATGTGAAATATTATGAAATGAATTAGAAAATATAGGAGGTGGGTGATTTCTATTACCCCATGCCTGTTCCCATGCTTGTAAGAAGTCAAATGTGAAGTGGCAAGAGACCAAGTATCTCATCCCTTCCTTGTAAATCAAATGTTATATTAATTCACAAGAGACCCTATGTCCTCCCTTACTTGTAAGCCAAATGTTACAAGTGGCAAGAGACCCTATCTCCTCCCTTCTTAGCCATAAGGTACATGTTTTCTTGCTAGATATACTCTCCCTCCACTGACATCTTGTGGTTTTAGTTCTCCAATCAAAACATGGTTGTTTAATCTTGTTTCACATTTACTATATCTAAAAGGCACTAGATAAATTTCTAAATACACTTTATGATGATATTAAATCCACTAATATTGGTTGTCTTCAAGTGTGGTCTTCAAGTGTGGTAGCAACCAATGCAACTAGTAGAAAGTGTACCACCTTATCATGCTTTCACCCTGAGGGGGGGAATCTCCATACTGGTTATTTCCCTTGGGTTGATTATCTTCATCAAGGCAAGAGTGGATGACTCCTTCAAAGTTGGGGTTGGGTATGCTCCTCAAAGTGGTCACCAATGTAGAATACACATGCTTGATGGCCTTAAGAAGCATGATTATGGCATCTTCATCATCAACTGGTGCCTTAATGAAAGCAAGTTAGGCCATGAGACCCTTCATTTGAGAAATGAATTCCCCAATATCCTCCCCTTTCTTGTGTTCAAGGCTAAAAAACTCTATCTTTAATGAGATTTTAGAGTTCCTGCCTTTAGCTCCATAGAGCTTATCTAGCTCATCCCATTTGGCTTTTGCAGTCATAAGCTAGTCCACATGATGGATACGTGCCTCATCAAGATGAAGCATGATTATAGATTATTCTCTCTCATCATCTTCTACATCCTCAGCATTTGTGAGTTCGATTATCCTTGTGCTAGTGATACATGGCCAAAAACCCTTGAACATCATCTTATATTTGACCAAGACTTGCCACGTATGGAAGCCCTCACCATTAAACTTCTTAATTTTCACCTTGGTGTCCTCTTTTGCCATTATAGAGATGGAGAAGGGTATGTTCCTCAAAGTGGTCACTAATGTAGAATACACATGCTTGACGGCCTTAAGGAGCATGGTTATGGCATCTTCATCATGAACTGGTGCCTTAATGGAAGCAAATTAGGCCATGAGACCCTTCATTTGAGAAATGAATTCCCCAATATCCTCCCCTTTCTTGTGTTCAAGGCTAAAAAACTCTATCTTTAATGAGATTTTAGAGTTCTTGCCTTTAGCTCCATAGAGCTTATCTAGTTCATCCCATTTGGCTTTTGCAGTCATAAGCTAGTTCACATGATGGATACGTGCCTCAACAAGATGAAGCATGATTATAGATTATTCTCTCTCATCATCTTCTACATCCTCAGCATTTGTGAGTTCGATTATCCTTGTGCTAGTGATACATGGCCAAAAACCCTTGGACATCATCTTATATTTGACCAAGACTTGCCACGTATGGAAGCCCTCACCATTAAACTTCTTAATTTTCACCTTGGTGTCCTCTTTTGCCATTATAGAGATGGACAAGGTCTTACCACTTGTGTGTTCACAAGGGTAGTGTGTCTAGTCTCCTTACAATAATATGGCTATTAGAATACACCTTATGAAAAGCTTGGTATGATGAAGATGTGAGAAATACAACAAGGCTTAATAGGATTGAGCAATAATTATACTGATTTTTGATTGAAAAAACCAATAAAGAACAACACCAAGTGATTAAAATCACTTAATGATGAATATAGTGATAATTAAAAATGAATATAGTGTTTTTTTTTTAAACAATACTTGAGCTTGAACCTATTGGTTGAGACAAGCACAACCTCAGATTTTTTATGGAAGCTTATAGCACACGTGATATTTTCTTGATACGCCAGATAAAGTCCATCGTTTATGATCAACCTGGAGAATTCTCCATCACTCAGCCTCAGAATCACCACATTGCATAGCTTCCAACTTGTCGAGCAGCACAACATCTTATCCACCACTTCAACAGTGTTGATACAATGGCTTTTAAAGCAAGTCACTGCATTAGGGCCAAAAATGCCTAAAAAAGGGCCCTTTACTAATCTCATGATTAAGAAAAGATCTAAAGAGAGTGTGCCACGTACACAAGAATATGGTATTCGTGTCTCCTCTACTTTGGAGGTAGTAGAGTCCATTTCGAGCTTTTTTCCTCTAATTCAACCAAAATCTCTATATACATACCGATTGTGGTGGTCCCTAGGATCCGTTATACTAACAAAATCTGTCAAAAGATTTGAAAAACAATGGCATGTAATTAATGCTGAAATTTTTTAAGTTTGGACAAACTACCTCCAATATTCCTTTTGGTGCCCATACCATTTTCATTCTTCTTCTCAACGTCTAGAAGCTCTCATCTCCTAGCTCTCTCTCATCTTTTTTTTCGACCTCACTGAGCTTCATTTCATCTTTTAGCTCTTTCTCATCTCTTTTTCGACCTCATTGAGTTTAGCTCTTTCTCATCTTTTAGCTCTTTCTCATCTCTTTTTCGACCTCATTGAGTTCCATTGTTTCATTCTCTTGCTTCTATTCTATATGGAATCCAAAAGACGTCCTTCTCGTTCAATAAACTCTTGTGTCGTACACAACAAAAGGGATGATGGGACCTGGGAACCCAAGAGTTTCACTGTAAACGACTGGGTTATTATGTTGCCCTCATGCAAGGGATCTCACAAGGTGAAAAAAATGAAAAGAGAGGATACAAAATACCATTGGAAGGGACGCATTGCTACTTTCAAGGTTACATCTAAAGGCTGGTTTTCTCAAGTCCAACATGTTTACATGGCAAAGAATATATACGTACCTCAAACTCAACATATTCCTATGCAAGCACATTGTAAGTTGTAGTTCAATTTTGCAAATATATTTTTCCTTTTAATACAAGTTTTAACTTCCGATTTCTTCAGATATCTTTCCCTCAACAAGTTTTGAGTGGCAGCTTGTGGAGAGCTTCAATGGTACTTTCCAAGCCATTCACAAAGAATTTGCAGAGCTCATGTATGGTGACCAGAATGCGGCTTTTTTTAATAAGGTTAATCTTTTTGTATACTACGCACAGTACATTGTTCTCCCAAAAATAGGTGTGTATGGGCAAATTGAGGACTTAGCAGTGCCCAAGCCTTTCTTCTCTTAATTGGGACATTCCAAATGACGCGATGGTGTAGAGCTTCAAACATAAAATATCCCAGGATATTCAAAAGGCCATGACTCCGAGAAGGATCTCGAGGAGGATACGGTTATCATGGTTCATGCCTCTACATGACCATAAGGGTGACTACATAAGGTGCAATGCATGCCCTCAATCCTTGGCTTTGTCCTGCAATATCACTACAAGGGATCGGGCTCATACCCGCGCTCCTAGCCGCGGAAAATGACTTGTGGAAAAAAAGTAACGGGCCCGTGTATCAGCGCATGTATCATCGCTGCCAGAGACATGCATGTAAAAGCGCATGTATAGAAGCAGTCAGACGCACTGATACGAGGGCGTATACACGTGTTTTTGTCAGTTTAGCTGCGCTTATACACGCGCATTTCACAGAGTATCCGCATATATACACGCGACTTTAACAAACAAAGAGCAAAAAAAAAATCTAGAGAGTGCTATTTGGTACCTGAATGTTGTTTCAGCGTTCCAGCACTAAATAGCACTCTCTGGATTTTTTTTGGGTGCACTGCACCATCCACGAGGAAGATTTAGTGCATTGTCATTACACAATTCAAGAACGACATGAATGCATACATTGTCATTACATGATTCAAGATAGACATGAATGCAATACTATCAATTCACGATTCAATATTACTATCAAAATTTTATGTGTACACATATATATATACAAGGGAGTCCTTATGTCGAAGTAGCCCATGGCTTCAGTTACAAAAATATATATACAACCACATCCTCAATATGGAATGTGATACTATAAGTCTGAGTACTACTCAGACCCAGATGATGACCCACTGCTCCCTCCATGATCAGATGAGCTCACATCGGTATACATGTCCAATGAGTAGTGCTCACGTCCAGCAGGAGCAGTGGCGGCGGGTGGATCATCAGTGGCAGGATCATCAGCAGGTGCAGCAGCAGTTTATGCCTATTCAAGTAATATATAGTATATAAGTATATATATATGTAATTCAATAAACCAAAATCATTCGTTTAGAGTCAAGTACTTATCGACCGTATGGTTTCATGGCCATCTCAAACTGCGCGTCCGTAATACGTCCCTCGGCTCTGAAGAGGGCCCACGTGTCACGTTTGCTATGCCGACAACATACCCAGTATCATGGGCTGTGGGCTTCCTCCCCATAACCCGTCACTGTATCATAATCAACACAATTTGTAAGATTAAAACAATCATAGAATCAATGAATTAAGTAAACAATCAAATAAAGTGGCAAGATACTTTACGAACTCTGCCTCCCATGACTCAACGCCACCAGATCTGAAATGCGAAGATCCAGTGGTCTCCATCTGGATCTGTTGTGCCTCCACACGCTACCTGCTCTTCACGCCACCCTCTGCTCGTTTCTTTGCCTCCTTCCACTCGCGTTTGTGCGCAGTGGTAGGTTTCTCGGCAGGATAGCCACCCGCAGCTACATTTAGCCCATCATCGTATGCGAGTTTCTTAAGGTGAGATCTTTTATTACTTAAGATCTCCCTTATTCGCGTCCTTCCCCATACATCCGAGAATGTCGCATGTGGGGGATTGGGATACTAACTATGTACAGCATCTATCACCTCCCCAACTAATCGGCTATTTTGATCTTTAAATCTAATAAAATAATTTCTGTACAAGTTTGAAACTACCCCACGCATGTACTCTGTTACCTCTTTCCCCCTCGCATCCATCACTACCCCGCCCCTATCCATCACATCATAGTAGATCACTCCCTCCACCTCTCTCACCTCCTCCTCATCCTCACTGTCTCCTCTAACTCTTCTCCCTCTATCTCCTCTCTCACCGCGTGCCCTACTACCTCCCCCACCAAAGCACCCGCCGCATCCTCCACTCCCACTCTTCCTACTGTGGCGTTTGCTCTCCTCTGTACTGTGGGTGGAGTCACGACTCGGGGATTGTCTACGTGGCTGTGGCTGTGAGGCAGTACGTGATGGTGGCTATGAGCCCTGACGTGATGGTGCCTGGGAGGGTGTGCGTGAGTGTGTCTGGGACGGGGTATGTCTCCGCGGTGGGCGTGGAAGAGGAGAAGCTGCATGCCGTCTCGCCAGACTCGCAGGCATAGAAGGCAATGGAGTGACATGGATACTCGGGGGCGGGGTATAGATACCAGGCAATCCAGGAGGGGGATGGGCATACATGTACTCTATAAGCTCAACTGGACGAGGATGGCACCCAAAAATGATTTAGCATCTCCATCATCCAAGTGCCATATGCAAATGGATCGGATGAAGAACCTGGAGTATATACATGAAGGATCCATGAAGGGAAACACTCTATGTATCAAAGCACAGTCGCCATGAAGGGAATCACTCTATGTATCAAAGCACAAATGCAAGCTAGCACATATGATTTTGTGAAGGCAAGCCATATGCAAATGGGATCATCTCTCTCTTGAGTTGGATCGATAAGCAAGACACACAAGCATGGGTGAACTTTAAGGACAAACACAGTCGCGTGTAAAAACCGTCCAAAAACACGTGTATCTACGCGTGAACAGTCTGTGCAAACAGGGTACACGTAGACATACACGCGCTCGTACACGCGGCCTGCGCAAAAAAAATTTCAAAAACGACCGACCACCGACAAATCTTTCTTATAAAGAAAGCCCAGATTGTCATAATCGTTCACAAAAGTACTGAAGCAGGCACGACCAGAGGACAGAGACAATCGCATAAGGAAAAGAGACAATCACATAAACAAATGGAAGGAAAGAGACAGGACAAAGGACAAACTGACTCACCTCTGAAAAAGTGAGTCTTCTTTTTGGCTGGTTTCCTTCACCCGTGTCTGCTCCTTGCACCCATGTCTGCTCCTTGCACTTGGCTTTAGTGCTCTGTTGGAAGAGGCAACACGACGAAGGAGAGGAAAGCTGAGTTTGAAAATGGTTTTTTGGAGAAGGCGGCGGGTTATTTCAGGTATAGACAGGTGGTCGCGTGTAGAAGCGCGTGTATAATTAAACAGCTGCGTTTATACACGCGATTTTAAGGATGTAGACACGCTGTTACACGCGATTTAAAACGGTGAGACGCGCTATTACATGCGATTAACACAAGGTATAGAAACTTTTTATACTTTCATTAAAAACTGATTATGATTGTGTTTGCTCTTTTGTACATAGGATGTCATCAACCTCCTCAAGCAGTTCTGGTGAGGATGAGACAATGCGTCATCGTAATCGCGATGTGTGGTTGGGACAAAGGATCAAGTGTATGTGTAATCGATGTCAAGGATGCATTATACGAGTGCATTGAATTACCTTAAATCACATCAAGTTTATGGATGGAGCAATGCAAGTCTTGACGCATTATTGAAGTAAGCATTCTAACTTGCAAATTTGAATTAGTGGTTTAGGGTTTAGGGTTTAGGGCTAATTGATGATATTGGATGCAGGCTATTATCAAACATGCTTCCAAAGGGGAATAGACTACCCACCTCAAGAGACATAGCGAGATGCTATGTGACATCTCTTGGAGGATTGGATTATGATCGCATACATGCATGCGTCAATGATTGCATTCTCTTTCATGGGACACATAAGGAGGCTCGACATTGTCCCACTTGTGGTGAAGAGGAATACACAAGATTGCAGTGTCATGTAGCTTTGAGGGAGCCAATGGAAAAATGGATGATTATTGTGGCACAATCCAAGACATATTTAGGCTTGAATTTCGTCGCTTCTTTGTGTATGTTTTGGATGTCAAATGGCAAATGAACATGGTGGAAAAAGGGCCTAATGCATCAACAAAACGCCATGCAAGTGGCTATGTAACTATTGACTCTACAAAGTTTTGGCAAACAAAGAAATATAGGCTCGTATTGCCACAACAATGTGAGCAGGTATGCATTTTTTTACTAATGTGTTTCATGTACATATATATCTAAGCTCGCGTACCCCTTGACTTTTGATATGCTAATTAATTACTGCAGTATGTGTATTTGAGTAGGTTATTTATCTGCCAATGGTGCATGACATTAAATGGTGGTACGTCATCCCTATTGCACCACGTTCCAAAGTGATATATAATACATTTGCTGATATGGAGCATATGGAGGATGTAACAAGCCACAACAATGAAGATGATGTCGCGAACATGCCAATGAAGATGTTGTGATCGATGATCAAGAAATAAGAGATGATCATGATAATGAGAATGAGCGTGCCATTTCTCATGATCATGAGGATGACCCTACCATTAAGGATGATGGGTGGTGATGTTGATGAGGATGATCAAGGCATCGATACCATTATCAATGGACAGAATATTGATAGTGGAATAAATTTAATCGTAGCCTTACAAATTGATCAAATGGATATTGATGTTCATCGTTTGGCAAGGATGGATCTTATTGAAGATGAGATCGAACCCTAACCAATCCATCACTGTATTGTTCTAAATTGATGACATTTCTATTGTATATGTTGTCTTTTAATTATCATCTCATGATTTATTTTTGAATATATTTCATTGTTGTAAATGCATGTAGTGGGATTGTGTAATGATAAATATGTAATATACTATGAGATGGTTTAAAGAAAATGGTTTTTAATTTTGTAAAGGAATGGAGTTTTTCTTAATAAAGTTCTCACGTGTAATAAAGCGTGTATAATTGCGCGTATATACACGCGTTTCTGAAAACCAGTATACACGCGAATTTAGATGCCAATATACACGCGCTGGTAGACGCGTTTTTGAAACCACTATACACACGAATTTAGATGCCAATATACACGCACCCGATACTACTCATATACATACGCGACCATACATGCACCCATAACTTATCGCGTGTATTGAATGCGTGTATGGCAGCAGTGTCTTGTAGTGTATCTCTCGACAATCTCTTACTATGGGTTATGATTATAGGAGATACAAACTTAAGTTGGGTATCTGGGAACCTTTGGATTCTGATATAGATTGTATGGGAACCTTTGGATTCTGATATAGATTGCATGTCATTTAGATTTGAGCTACAGGTTATTCCACATGTTGAAAGAAAGGAGGTTAATGTTACCTCTCAGTGGACGTTAAAAGACGTTAGGGAAACCTTGGAGTTTCTTGATAACACCACCCCTAGTTATAAATTCAAGGCCAATGGTACTACAATTGGAAGAAGAGCTAAATGCTCTATATATTGTATGAGTTGTTTACCTCCAACTGTTGTAATTTTTGAACCATGAATGAATAGAGAATTGACATTTTTCTTGACTATTGCCATTTATGAACAAACATCTAGTAGATAACTACATCTTTCATAAAGAAATTGTGATTTATATACAATAAATGGTACAAATACATCTTGAAAGTTACAAAATGTCACTATGTATGTGTGAAGTTACAAAATATTCTACTGCTCTTGATCTTCACTTTGCTTATTTGGGCTCCCAGACTTTGCCTGCTCTTGATCTTCACTTTGCTTATTTGGGCTCCTAGACTTTGCTTCCTCTTGGGCTTCACTTGGTTTTTTTGGACTCCCAGACTTTGCTTCCTCTTGTCCTTGAGCAGGAAAAGCACCGAAGTTGAGGGGCTTCTGAGCAAAGGGCTTCTTTGCATGAGATTTCTTTTGTGAGGTCCTCTTTGGCTGAGATGTCTTCTTTGCAGAGGACTTCTTTGCAATGGTTTCCTTTGAGGCTTTTTGCATCTTCTCAAATTTTAAAGGAGAATGCACTAGCAAACCCTTGCCTTTGCCTTTATGTCTTTTGAGCTTGTTCTCCTTTCCTTTTCTCTGAGCCTGATCTCCTGAAGGAGGGGATTCGGAATCTATAGGTGTAATTGCTTTGTCCAACATTATCTCAATACATCTCTCTCTTATCCACCAAATATAAGATTCAGGATATTTATTGCACTACCAAAAAAAGTGGAGTTCTAAGACAAATAATGTACAAATATATTAAGAGTAATGCAAAGGATTCTCTAGTTTTCTTACATTGACTTGTTGTTTTAAGAGTAATGCAAAGGATTCTGTAGTTTTCTTACATTGACTTGTTGTTTTAACAGCTTAAAATCTATTATCCTGCAGGCATTTGCAATCACCCTCCATCCACGATAGTAACTTCAGACTGAATTGGAACCTGAAATAATAGTGTAATTAGAAGAAATCCATCTTCAAACAAAGAAACATCAAAACTAAATTATCAATACCTCTTGCTGAAGATAGTTAAATGGCTTCTCTAGATCTACAAGATCTTCATAATTTTTCTCTAAATATGCTAATATAATTTTGCAAGCACTGCAATAAAGAGCATATCAAATAGGTGCAATGTTTGTAACGAAATTGTGATACTTGATGAAAAGAGATAATATGGTAGTTGATGAAAAGAGATAATATGGTAGTTGATGAAAAGAGATACTTACATCTTGCATTGACCATGGATACCAACTAAGGAGTTCATGAAAATAACCTCTCTATCAAAAACATCAATGAATATAAGACTCCAATGGTGATTGCAAATAAAACAATAGTCAAAAAATATCTACTCACATGAGTTATGAATTTAAAACTATTAAAAAACACTACCTTAAAACTAATAAAAAATAATATCTTTCATTATATGGGATGAATCTATAATAGTTTATCAGGTTGTCATATGCCCTAAAAAAACCATCAATATTTGATCCAGTCTTTGAAAAGATATCACTTGATATTAGAGGATCAACCACAAATATGCTGCTTGAAATCTTTGTGGGCATTTTAGAAATGTATGCCCTGTAATCAAAGATAGTATTAAGTATGGCAAAAGGAGAGAAAATGACAAAATTGTGGCTAAAGAATGATGCTTACCTCATGCAACAGAATATTACAGCGTCAGATATTTCGATATCTGTCTTCTCTAACATCACTTTGTCCTTAGGTGAAATGCTCAAGTAATATTCAATCTTAGGGTTGGAGGAGACATTGATAATAATTTGACCATACACCTTGCCCATTCTATCATAATTCATCACCACCAAGTCTCTTAACTTCCTCTTTATAAAAATTATCCTCCATCTCGAAAAGCATCTCTCTTTGGTCAAGTGCTTTTCTTGTTTCATACTCATGTGTAACATCTTCAATAATAGGCCCTTCAGCTTTCCGAGACCTCTTGGGAGGAATTGTAAGGATATCAAAGGCCCTAGTATTTGTGGTGGGAAGAGAACTTTATCAAATCTATACCTAAGCCTACTCACCACACACTGAGAAATCCTTGTTCATTAAAGTGACTCTGTGTGCATGTGCAGTAGCAATATAGGCATCATTCATGAAATCTATAAGAAAGTCTTCAGATGCTTCTTGCAAGCACCACAATGCAGAAGCTTGGCACTTTTTGAATGGGGTATTACTTTTAGTTAAGACACCAATCTTGTCACATATATGCTTTACTACACGAATGAAGGCAGCCCTTGGGATAAGATGATGAGTGTCAGTTTGGGCCTTCCTGATCTCTAAAAAAACCTCTTCATATAAAAAAATCTTCACTTTATTTTCTTCTTAGGACTGGGTGCAGAAGCAACCTGTGCTATCTTTGGATCTTCAGTATATACTTTTTTTGCAGTTTTCTTTGTCCTTGCCATAGATTGTACACTGAGAAATATTTGAGAAACACTGCAAAAAACAATGAAAATATTTTTGAGATTAATACAAGACCCTCAAACAAGAAGAAATAAACAAAGTGTACATGGCCAGTGGTTTCAAAAAAGGCACACAAAAGTACTCTCTTTGGCTATTGTAAAATGGTGACAAATATAAGTGAATAAAACAAACTAGTAGAATAGCAAAAGATATGAATAAAATAATCTTTAGAAATACTGAAGTTAATATTAGATAATTTGGAAAAATTCTCATATTTTGGGAATCACTCACTCCATTTAATTTCTAATATATGTTAAACATTCCAACTCCAAATTTGTTGGAGATTGTAGATCTATATTGTACTCCATAAGATCTTTCCAATGATATGTCACATGAGGGGGTATCGACACAATTTTGGACACGTTCACCATGATCCCATTTTTCAAATGGGAATAGGATTTTTTCCAAATTATCTAATATGGGTTATAGACATTATCAAGAACTATCCCTGTCATGTCAGTCCCCATGAACTATCTCATAGTGCTATCAATGACACACCACGTGGAAGGTACCGTTGATGAACGATCCAGTGAGAACGTGCCACATGTCACTAGCCCGTTGGAGACAATGAATAGAATTTTGACATGTGTCCAATGGTCTGTTCGGGTATATATAGAGATATACAACCACTTTATCCATTTTCAACTTCCATTGACCTCTGTCCTCGCGTGCAACCACGACGTTCTCTAGGGTACTTTCCACTTGCCTTTGGGTCATCTTGTGCTGCCTTCTTGATTCTTTAACGGCGCGAACGGATCACTTTCAGCGTGCTCTTTTACCTCGATTGCACCGTCGAGGTCTATAACCTATGGACCTTCTTGATTCTTTACCAACGTGTTTGGATCGCTTTTAGTGTGCTCTTTTGCCTCTATCGCATCGTTGAGGTCAACAAGGTATAGGTTTGTGCTTGTGGACATCCTTCATGAGTGACACATCCGGCTTTTAAGAGTCCGCAATGGTGCGAATATATCCAATGCTCTATGCAATTTTACTCCCTTGTGTGCTGTTTGAGGACATTGATAGCATTACCATATAGTTCATCGCGCCACTATCCGCAACGACACGATCGTATCCAAAGTAATATGCCATTTTACTCCCTTGCGCACCGTTTTGTGGACATCCTTCTATGGGTGGCACGTTTAGTTCTTGAAGCATAATCTTGTTAGCCGGTAGCCTCTATTAGCTATATAGGACAAACACCTCAAATAACATCAATGCCTACAAAGACACATGAAAAAGTACATCTTTGTGTTGAAAACTAGCTAGTTGTCTAGGGAGGTTCAAAACAATCATTCCTCCCAACATAAATCAAGCAAAGTCCATATGTATTGACACCACTCCTATAGTTTTTGAAATCCTTAGGGCATGGATTCTATAATGTCAACGTTGTGAAGTGATAGATGCGTCTCCCTTCCCTACATTCAGCCTACCATCATAAACATACAAATTAGCTCTGAATTACACTCTGTAGATACACAAAAAGACTTGATTACTGCAAATGTGTGAGACTCACTGATTTTCTTCACTGGAGGCTACAAACTTCTTGTCGAATGGAATGGTTGGCAACCGTTGTCTGAACGATTTGTTGAGACCATGTTCTCTCTCTCTCTCTCTCTCTCTCTCTCTCTCTCTCTCTCTCTCTCTCTCTCTCTCTCTCTCTCTCTCTCTCAATAGGTTATATTTCAATTGTAAAATTGGTTTTTCATGTCCATAAAGAAATGCATTCTAATAAACTAATTTTGTTGACGTGCTTATATAATTTACAACATACAAGATGGACTCCGATACGATGTCGTACAAGGTTCGGATGTATTTAAACGTTTTCACTCATTTTGTTTTCCTATGTATCCGAAACAGCGTGACCTCTCGCATTTTAGCAGTTTAATCCCTCTGCTATTGCACCATTTGGATGGCTTCTTCTCAACAGCACGTGCCTCATCAAGGTCACCATCCCCAGTTGTTTTTTCAAAGCCTTCACGAAAAACACCTATTGGTTTGTAGTCTTCAAGGGTATTTCCATCCATATCCAATGTTTCAAAAAAGGGAGAGCTTTCTATATCTCCTATAGAAGTTACAAAGTCGTCCAAGAAAGTGAAGAAAATAAGCAAACCCTCTCCAACAAAGCCTACTGGGCCCTCTAGTCCTTCTCTTAGTGCACTAGATACCCAATCAATGTTAAGTGTATCTGAAGCACGTGGAATGCTTACGAAGTCACCAAAGGCAAGTCCTATGGCATCAAAAAAGTTTAAGTCATCACACAAGGCTCCTTGTCTTTCTCAGATAGTAGTGGTGTCTCCTATAGAGAGAATGTTGGATTCTCTTATTGAAAGTGTAATTGAAGCCTCTTTATTCTTAGTTGCCAAGAATATTTTCAATCCAGAAGTTGATCTCTCCATGATTATTAATCATGCCATGCCATTTATCAAGGAGGACTTTGATGAATTGAGGAAGCTACAAGGCCTTCTATCTTGATTAAAGGCAAGGAGTATGTCCATGTCCCTGTTGGGTCCTCCTCTGTCTAGAGACAAACATTTACAAAGAGGTGTAGTATGTACAAACTTCAAAGGTTTTTATTAGAAAATTCAAAATGCTCCTCTCATCCCAAAGGTTGCAAGAGAATGGTCAAAGCTATTGCCTTTATAGTTTTCTCCATTGTCAAATATCCTCTTGGAGGTGAAGAGGAGAAACTTGAGGAGATTGAAGGCTCTTCAAACTTTTACTTTCTCATAGATTTAGAGGCAAATGATATAGAGGAGGAACTTGGACCTGAGGAGGAGGAGAGGCTTGCCAAGAATATTGAAATCAGAGAATTAAAGGCACATACAATTGTTCAGTCACCCAAGGAAATTGGAGAAACATTGCATAAGTACATTGTTTCTTCATTGCCAAGTTTTCTTATCAAGGATAAGGAGTATTTACTCCTTTCTGATATTCAAAAGCTATTTAACTTGAGGGAGGACTATTATCTTGCCGCCGTCATTGCAGAGGGTTGTGAAGCTGCTGAAGGACTCATTGATATTGAGAATGAGCATAATGATGAATTTGCTGCTTTACATGTGTATACTTCAGATGACAATTTCATTGACTCAACTCATGCTTTATCACTATGTATTAAGAAAGCATAGGAGTCAGAACCATTGATCTCCGATGATGAATTTAATCAACTTCAAGCTTCACTTGGTATTGCCGATGTTGAAAAGGGAACACAGTGATTATGTCCAACTTAAAGACATCAAAGAAACCTCAATCTCACTCTGGACATCAGATATACTTGAACAAGATGAAAATAAAAAGGTAAGTGAATATGAATTTGAATCCATACATTATATTATTTTAACTTACAATAATTTCACAGTGTTCCTCTTGTTTACAGTTGGAGCTAGTAGATGAAGACAACTTCTTAGGGAGAGGTAAAGGATCAAGGCAAGCAAGCTCTAGCAAGAAAGATTCTGCACTTGGACACTATTCGTCCAGAATGGATGAGAATATTTTCCATGTGTTACATAGCCAGTTCTCTGAGGATGCAGACTGGCTTATACTTTGTATTAAAGCTCTTTGCAGACTGTATGGCTTCTCACCTATACAAGCCAATGCTAACAAAATCATGTTTCTTGAGAAGACAGCCGCTTCTAGAATTTTCGCTTATGGCCCTGGGTTTTCTGCCTCTAGAGCAGGATATTTTTTGACATACTCTGCATATGCTCTAGCTGCAAATAAAACCGATGTAAACACACTAGGTGGCTACAATAGAAGGAAATTTCTATGCTCCAGGGGAGCACTGACAAAGGATGATGATGTGAAAACTTTGGAATAGACTTTTTGTACATACTCTGAATTACAATAGATAACTTTTTGTACAAAGTTATGAATACAACAGTTCTCTTTTTTGACAGTGTTATGTTTCTGAAATGTCATTTTTCTGCATTCTTTGTAGTTGTCTTTTACAAGAGCATTGCTTCTTATAGCCCCTCCACCACGTCTTGTGCTCCGAAAGAATGATGTGCATGCCTGGTAATGTGACTTTTCCATCCCTTGGTTACTGTATGTTGTTAGGGGTCCATGCTCCTCAACAAAATATGGCCCATGTACATGGAGGATGTGCTGCATTTAGTATACTTCAGTGGAAAAAATAAATTTAGCATATGTCATTTCCACAGAGTGTATCATGAATATAAAGGAGTCCTACCAAATAGTATGTGATATCTTTTTCTCCCCATGCTTCTTTGCTTATTTGAATAATGAGATTTGTAATAGAAATTTTGTACTCGTGCATATGTAGCTGATGTCTTCTGTTGTCTAAGAACATTTAAAACGATGTCAAGATGCTTCCAAACCTCCATTCTAAGATTTGCTGGCCGTGGTGTACTGGCAACATTTGTCGTGATCTCACACAATTCTTTCCAACAATCCCACGTAACATTCACTTGTTTTTTACCATGGTTTCCATTAAAATCTTTTGGCTTTTGCACCTCCCATGGAGACATCTCATGTTTTTCCTAAAACTGTTAGATCTTTCCTTAAATGAACCTGACCCCCATGAAATCCCATTTTTGATAACAATGCTTCACATTTATCAATACGTTTATCTGCCAACGATGTTGGTTTAATAGAATATGCATAATCAAGATGCAATCTCATAAGCTTGTCAATTATCCTTATCTCTGCATGCAAAGTGCATATGTGAACATTCTTAAGAGAGATAGGAAGAATGAGATCCCAAATGTCTTCTTTATTCTTGAACTTACTCAGATATATAGAGTCTCTCATTTTGGGACTCTCCTTGCTGGTCACGCAAACTGCTCCACTCTTTTGAGCCCATACCTTCCATACAATAAATGCAAGGATACTTTGCATTAGCCCCGTTGCATATTCCAAGCATACATTTGATAGTCTTTAAGTGAGCACCCAAATGCCATTCCACTTTGAAATTGCCAACTCCATCAACTATCAACATATCTCCAGTACTTTGGGATTGAATGATATTAGGGATACCTGTGTGGGAGAACAACCATTTGAGGGTTTGATGATTTTTAGTTGGTATCTAAGCTGCACCAACCCACCAAAGCTCCATCTCCGATTGGATTTTATGTTCTGGTTCCTCTCCTCTACCATTGATGTACTCAATTGCCTTGTTCATGATAGATATGCTCACTCTTTCCATCTTTTGTCCTTTTTGGATCTATGCCTCATCCAGCTTCAATACAAACTTTAGCACACCACCACAATATTCTACATTAATTTTATACATATGCACCATTGCAATTTGTACTTTTCTAAGATCCACCCATATATTGTTGAATGCATTATAGGCAAATGTACTCTTTTTCTTATGCTTCTCATAAGGCATTATCCCTTCAATATGTATGTACTCTCCAAAAATACTCAAAAAAAATTTATTCATAGTAGTCCTAGCAGTAGAAACTAAAAGGGATCTAGGCAAACCAAAAGCTCTTATTCTCTTGCATCTAAGATATTGGAACCATAATCCAGAAAGAGATTGGTAACCTTTGCGACTAATACCCATAGTGTCATAAGTCTCTACTATTTCATCTAGTTTCACAATGGTCCTTAAGTCTCTTACCACTCTTTGAAAGTAAGATCTCTCAAATTTGTATTCTCTAGAGATTGAAGAATTATGACCAGGTCTGCCTTGTTCATGGTTTCCATGAGAAGCTTGATTCTCTCCTCATTTTGACGGATATTAATACCTGAAATGTGAGAGACACATTTCTTTGCAAGGTGGAGTCTCCTCTTTTTAGCCCCACTACTTTCAGACAAGGCTTATCTTCGAGCCAGTAGAATCTCTATCAAGAGAATGCCCTATAGAAATATCAAGCATACCAAGGGGCTTAACCACTTTCTCTTTGCCTTTATGTGATGTAACCAACTACATTTTCAGGACTGGTATTATGATGCACCCTACCACTTCATGGTCTATCAACAGAACCGTTGGATGAGGACTCTCTTGGTCCACTTAATGACTGTGATTGATGACTTGCATTCTGTGCAACCACATTTTCACTTACATCATCCCCAACAATATCTTTTTCAGCAGCATACCAACTACTCATCTCATCAAATACAACATTCGTGCTTACCCTCAATTCATGTGTAGCAGGATTATAACATCTATATCCTTTTTGCTCAAGGGAATACCCAATAAAGACACATTTTTCTACTTTTGGATCCAACTTAGTATGCAACTCATCTGGCACATGCACATATGCAATACATCCAAAAACTTTCAAGTGAGACAAATTAGGTTTTATGCTAGTAAACTTCTCCTCTGGCATTATGTCATGTATGGTTGCAGTAGGAGTCCTATTCTTCCTGCACATGCCTAGGCTTACCACAATAAAAACCCCCTTGTGTATCATTATGCTGCCTTTTCCAATTACCACATGACCTCTTTGACTCCCCCTACCTCTAAACTGGCCTCTTCCACCTGTGTGTTGTTGCTGTGAATCCTGGGACTATTGTTGTTGCTGACCATATGCCCTTGATCTTCAAGCTATAATCATTCATAGACATATTCTTCTTCTCCACAGTACGAAGCTCATTCTTCAACTGAATCTTTCGTGCTTGGTGTTAGTTTCATATAGCTTCACCAAGGTATCCCATGCCTCCTTAGGTGACTTGGCATCCTGGATATGCCCAATCATGGTATCACCATGTATACCAATAGAAAGAAAATACATGACTTTCCTTGCTCCTTGATTCCAGTCCTTAAACTCTTTTACATCTAGCAGTTAATCTCCGGTGTCTTCGGTACCTCCTCATGTTCAATGTAGTCCCAGAACCTTTTCCCTCAGGAAATTTATCAATCTAAACCTCTAAGCATGCAAGTTGTTCTTATCAAGCTTCTCTGCAACAATTTGATTTATTCCATCATTCGACATCTTATCTGTAACACAAATTTACCAAAAACCGCACCTACACAAACTGTTGTATTTTTCAGCGGTACCAAACTGCACCCAAACTGTCACAACCGATGATCTCAATTTGCATACATACACCCAATGGTAACTTTGAGACCTATTTTGTAGCACACACAGTGTCTACACAACCAATCGCCCTTCCTACAGTTCTAAAAATAGAGTTCTGTAGAGAATTAAAACTTACTCGTAGTGCCCGTGAACACTTGCAAACTAAAAAATGGAGGTCTAGACGTGCCTGTACGGGTTCTCGGCCTAAAAAAATAGTCCAATGGATAGTTTAGTTGCCTTGTAGCTTTGCTCCCATGAAGAAAGCTCCTCAACCAAAGTTCATTTGTCGGTGCCTCCCGAAGAGCTCTCGAGACAAGGGTGTAGTGGCCAACACAAAGGGGGAAGAGTAGATGAAGCTCTTACCCTCATACCGCTTCATGTGCTTCTCTTGCTTGCCGCTCAGCCCTTAGCATGAACTAGGCTCTAATACCATGAAAAGATGTAGGGGGGAAGAGAGATTGAGCTCTTTCAAAAACACACACACTCACACAAACCCTAGAAGAGAACACACAAGGTGAGAGGCTGAAAATTCTTCTTCTTCTTCACACAACAAGACAGGTCTACAAAGAAGAGAAAGTGACTAACACACATAATAGATTATATACAAATGGTCCATAATGTGAATACACTAAGAGAGGAGTGGGTATATGTGGACGAGTTGGTGTAGTCAAGCTGTAGAATCTCTGAAGATATGTTGGTGCCAGCTACCAAACCCGCCAGTGATGTGAATGTCGAACGGTCATGTAGGCGCCTCGTGAGTGTCAGCTCATATTGAGCTTGACATCTCAACACTGGGCACTTACTGTGTGTCTTCTTCTTATCCCCCAGCACCTTTATGAACTTGGTCGCCAAAAGATAATGGGCAAAACATCTTAAGAGTGTAGACCATAGCTAACCCCTCTTTCAGTTGTGGTATAATTTCTCTCAGCATTATTGAGTTGGCCGGCTAGCAGAGCTAATGGGAAAATCCATCTTGTGTTAACCTGGTTTGGGCCAGCACACATCCAAATAGAAAAAGCGGAGGCATCGATGTGGACATGAAAGATAATATCCTAGTTGGAGGACCTGAGAATTGGAGCACTTGCCAAGGCTTTCTTGAGCGTTGTATAAGCCTATGGAAATTCCTCCGTCCACTCAAAAAGTATTATAAGTCCATAAAGGGGGTTGAGCTATATCAATGTACATAAAAATGAATTGCCTATAGTAGCCGACATATCCCATGAACCGTTGGACTCCCTTAAAGTTAGTGGGTGGGGGTAGCTCAAGGATGAGTTGCACTTTGCTATCATCTATGGAGATTCTCTACCTGGAGACAATGTGTCCCAAGATCACTCCATGTCTAACCCAGAATTTACATTTAAGTGGGTTCAATGAGATACGATATAGCCTGCATCTTTCTAACACCTTACGCAAACAGTCAATGAGATGCGATATAGCCTGCATCTTTCTAACACCTTACGCAAACAGTCAAGGTGTGCCTTTTAGGAGGAGTTGACACAAAGGTCATCCATAAAGACCTCTAGGAATTTCTTAAGATATTCCTCGTAGGCACTACACATTAAATGCTAGAAGGTGCTAGGGGCATTAGTCAGCCCGAAGGGCATGACACAGTATACATGTGCCCATTCGGTGGCGAAGGCTATTTTGTGCTAATCGTTTAGGTTGATCAACACCTCATTGTAGCCACACAATCCATCAAGGAAGTTGTAGGCTTCCTTTCCTGCTACTTGTTCTAGCACTTGTTCTGTGAAGGGTAAGGGGTAGTGGTAACTTATGGTGGTGTCATTGACCTTTTTGAGGTCGGCCCGCAAACTTTGACTTTCCCATTCTTCTTGGGAACTATCACAATGGGTAATATCCATTCCATACGTTCTATTTCATAGATTAATTGGACATCAATGAGTCTGTCAATCTCTTCTCAGAGCATCTTGGAATATTTTGGGTTCATAGGATATGGCCTTTGTTTGACCGGCCTTTCTCCATCAACCACCCATCAGAATGGTGTGCTTAACTACTTCAAGAGATACACCTTTCATATTTGTGTACTTCTAGGCAAAACAATCCTGGAATTCTATAAGCAAAGCTTTGAGCTCGGTCTCTTCCTCTATAAGGTGGAGAAGGAGAGAAAGGAGAGCATTACCATTCCTACTCACATACACCAACAATCAAAGCTAGTGGGGGCCCAAAACTAGTCTTCCTAGTTTTACTATCTCTATGTACATCAAATCCCATGACTGGCATTACACATGTTATAAGCTTGGTCATCCCATGTCTCATTTACAATTAGTGCATTGTGCAGTTACAAAAAGATGAGTTACAAAAGGGCGTAGTAGCTGCACGAAGGTCATGTTAACCGGAGTGGTTAACACACTCCGACTTCAGAGTATTCCAGGAGATATGGCATTACCAAAAGTCGATGGAGCTACTAATTGGGAGGGCGCCATTGGCAGGGACATGTAAAGAAATTCTATGGGATTACGAGATGGAATTTTCATGCAGTCCATTGCCCTCGAAGCATTATAGGAGACGACAAGGCCTACTTGGTCAGTCTTTGCAGGGACATGTAAAGAAATTCTATGGGATTACGAGATGGAATTCGCATGCAGTCCGTTGCCCTCGAAGCATTATAGGAGGCGACAAGGCTTACTTGGTCAATCTTTTTAAAGACACTAACCTCTGCGCAATAGATTCTAAGTGAGTGACCATCATGACGAAGGACAGGCAATTGGTGTGACAAATTTGCGAAGAAAACGGACTACAAAAATAGAGCGTCTGACTTTTAATGTAATTGGCCTATTAAGTACAAATGTAATATAATTGTCAATGCAAGATAACTTTTTATCTTTGTTTTGTAGTCTGCAATTGAGTGTGTTTGATGCAATGAATGTCTCCCATACTCGGTCTATGAATTTATGCTACACTCAATTGATGAATTTATACTATGGTCGGTCTATGAATTTACACTACACTCGATTGATAAATTTACATGATTGTCGATCTATGAATTCACTACATTTGTTTAAATGGAAAAACAACGTATGTAGAAGATGGGCCAGAAGGGTGTGAAAAAGGCATGTGAAGGCCATGCCTTAGGGGGGCTCGGGGAGCGGGCATGGCTCCAAGGGACTGGGAGGGCGTGTGAGGGTTGGGGGTGGTGAGGGCCGGGGGGGACCGAGGGGGCTAGTGGGTGTGAGGGTATGGTTTCGAGGGGCCAAGGGGGTGTGAGGGCACAGCTCCGGGGGCTGGGGGTGTTAGGGCATGGCACGGGGGGGGGGCACGCGGGGTGGGTGGGGGTGTGAGGGCACGGCTTCGAGGGCGTCGAGGGTGTGTAGGGCATGGCACGGGGGGGGGGGGCAGGACCCACATAGGCCTTTTTTGTAGCCTTCTAGCCCATCTTCTACATACTTTGTTCTTCCATTCAGATGAATGTAGTGAATTTATAGACCGACAATCCCTTAAATTTATCGATCGAGTGTAGCATAAACTCATAGACCAACCATAGCAACCCGCACAAGGCATTTTTGCACCCCTTTGGCCCCTTTGGATTTTGATGTTTTGTGCAATGTTTGTGGAATTTTTGTGCATATCTATGCTATAATATGTTTCCAAAGATCACTATACTACGTTTACTAGAAGGGAAGACCTATACATATGATGGGCTAGAAGGGTGCGAAAAAGGCCTATGCAGGAGGAGAGGCCGCACCACAGGGCATTTTTTGCACCCTTTTGTCCCCTTTGGATTTTGAGGTTTTGTGTAATGTTTGTGGAATTTTAGTGCATATCTATGCTATAATACGTGTCTAAGTTTTCTATACTATATTTACTAGTAGCAAGAAAGACCTATCCATATGATGGGCCAAAAGAGTGCGAAAAAGGCCTGTGTGGGTGCAAAAAAGACTTGTACAGGAGGCTCGCACACAAGGCATTTTCGTACTCCTTTGTCCCCTTTGTATTTTGATGTTCTGTGCAATTCGAACACATAGAGAAGCTCATAGAGAACATAAAATGACAAATCATATACAAACTCCACAAAAGATAAATTACAATTTGAAAGATCCCATTTATATAGATTGCAATACATTTAAACAATGATTCATAGAGATTGCAACAATACAATTTGGAAGAGATTGTTTACATATGAGAGGGTGGGACTCGTCGTACAAGACTGCTATGGGGAGCTCCCTTGTTACGATGGCTTCTGCTATGTCCTTGGGCAAGTTTTGGCATGTGGATTGTGCAATTCCTATTTGGGCCAACACCTTGCCTCTAGTCATTATACAAGAGACTTCTTAAGTAATATCACATAGCTGATTGACTCACCTAAAATGGCCACACACATCTACTTTGACAACGCTTTCAATGCAAAAAGTAGGAAAGTGGCAAATGGGGTGAAGTGATTATGGATCTAACAAAATCATCCACAGGGAAAAGGGGCCTATAATGGTTTAGGGCTGGGTATGCCCCCACCTCGTGTGGCCCAATTGTCCTCCACCACAGCCTCCTACTTTTTATCTTCATCTTTGTTGGATTTCTATTCCAAATCAATCTTGGACCTGGGTCTCATCCATCTCTTCCCTCTTTGGACTCCCGTCACGTAACTCTTGGTATGGCATGACCACAAGTTGGAGATTTTTTTGGGCGGTCTAAAACTCCTCCTCAGTTTATAAGAGCTTGTTTTGCACTCTTTGCTACCTCAACAGAATTTCCACTGTGTCCTCCACCATGGAATATGTCAATGGTGGCAGGAGGTTATCCTCAAGGTTTTCTATACCCGAATCATCTATAGGGAATTTGCATTTCACCTTGAGCATGTTATGACTCATCCATGCGAATCCCACAATATTTTTCAATGTCGTGCAAAAAGAGAAAGATATCCCCCCAACCACCACTGATGAACATAAAGTTTTGATTTCTATTTTTGGAATGGGGGCAGAGTCATCTTTTTCTTCAACTGCACTACTACTAGCATTGGCCTTAAAGTAGTGAGGGTTCTTGGCCAACCCCACCGCACCTACAGGGAAGTCTTTTTGGACAAGCACTAATTTACTGGGACTGGCAGCAGCTACCCTGTCTTGCTCACCCTTCTTTATGACAAACCCCCCAAGGCATAGCTGGAGAGATCAACCTCACCTTCCTCCTCTCCTTTAGAAATGTGGAAGACAAAACATGACAACCATGAGAGGAAGCGCTAGCCAATATCCCCTTTGCCGAGCTTGCGAACTTGTTTTTTTTCAAGCTCTATGAAGTGATCTGAGAGTGCTACCATACCATCAAATCATTTAGGCCACTTTTTGATGGGTTTTTCGTTGTGGGCTATGTGCTTGAGTAGTTTACATGGCACCCACTTATAGCAATCTGCCTGCACATGTCTAGGCTTACCGCAACCCCATGGACGATGCTGGCAATTGGGTTGGAGGTGTCTTGTCTGCCAAAATGATAGCTGTGCCAAACAGGCATTTGAGAGACCCAGAATGGAATCCTATAATTTCATTTGACGTGAAGAATGGTCACTTCTGTACACTGCATACATTCATGTGTGTGTTTGACCATTTGCTCAAGTGTCACATAGATTATGCATTTACCGTGCAAGGCAAAGAACGACAAGAAGAAGCTCTTCATAAAGTAGAGCAACTACTCAACTCAATTGGGTGCCATGGTGGCAATGTGCAGATTACTGTTAACAAAAAGACCTCTGGCATGAATTATGAGGTTGCACAACAAGTGTCCATGAGTGGAAATAAAGCAAGACGTTTTTTTGGAGAAGCTAAAAAATGCCAAGGACTCAACCAAGCCTTGGAACTTGTGGAAGGATTTATGCAAATGTACAACATTTGACTGCACCAATTCAAGCCTTGTAATTCTACGTGAGAAGGTTTGGTCAGACTTCAATAAGATGTTGAAACTTTTGACCAAAAGCAGGACAACCACAAAGGAGAAACAAAAATTTCAAGAGACGAGCTTTCTAATTTTATGAAGTCCATGGTTGATACATGGAGTGAAACCAACATGACACACTACATGGTAAACACATTTGCTTCTTTCTACTGGATATTAAGAAACGAGTATGAATAACTACTGACTCTTTTAATTTTTTTGCAGCACATTCTTTATGCTCATGATACATACTTCATGAATGAGTATGGTTCTCTAGAAATGTGGAGCACACAAAAGAAATCTCACTATCAAGCTAGAGGAGTATATTTTAAAAACACTCGGCATGGAGGAGGGAAGACTCGTACAAATTACCTCAAGGAGATGTTTAACTGGTTTTACATGTACACTATTGGGCAAAAATTATCCATGGAAAGGGCACGTATGAGTAATCTAGCAAGGGCAGCACGAAATAATGCCAAATAGAGAAGAACACACTAAAGTGGAAAGCTGGCACAAGACCAATACGTCAGGCAACATGGAGATCTTCACGAAGATACATAGGAAGAATTTGGAAGTAGAAACAGCACTTTGAAATTGAAAGTATTTGGAATAAAGTTATAAACATTTTTGACTTGGGAAGTAGACAACATTTAGAAGAAAGTTGTAAAGCTTTTTGACTTGAAAATAAAAAATAATTGCACCATTCCATTATATTGAAGATTTACAGTGAAAATGTTTACAAACAAAACGAGCTAATTGCTCTTGAGTCTCTTCTATTCTTGCTCTCCCTCTTCGGTAGGCATTTTCCCTCTATAACGCAAAAACCTCTTACGACTATAGCCCTTGAGTGACTTTACATCCTCCACTCCTTCACCTAGGACATAGCTTGAATAACATAGAAAATAACCTGCTCAAGAAGGCCAAAAACCAAGGTCGTATCCAAAGATATGGATGGTAGCACACTTCTCTATAAGCATGACTTTATGTATATTATAAGGTATAAATGTATACCTTGTATACCTAGATAGGGCTTTTAGTGTAAGGAGTGGAATCTCTACATCCCTGGAGTACTTGCTGATATATAATAAATATATTTTTGTCGATAGAAGAGACGTAGTGTGCAAGAGCAGCATCTTGCCCAACTCTTGCATGACTAGCACCACCTCGTCCAAAAAATCCATCAGCGTCGTCAAGCTCTATCTGCATTGACAAAGAACGGGAGGGAACAAACTAAAGTAAGAAATAATTCAAACAGACTGAAGCAATAAGAATTAAACCAGATAAACTAAAGAAATATTTAATTCAGGTAATAGAAGCAATAATTTACCTTCTGGTTCTCATCCTCCTCCAACTTCGCTGCATCCCAAAGGTTGATGGAACACTCTTCATTTTCTTGGTCAAGTTAGGGAACAGGTTCCTTACCAAACTCAGAAATGCCCATATCCTGTTGAAGGGCTTGAAATTCTTCCTCTGAAGGAAGAGAAGCTTCATTCTCCTTGGCTTTTTTAAAGCACAAGGACATTGCTTATGGGGCCTCTAAGAAGTTTTCTGTCACTTCTGTGTCCAATGCGAGAAATTCATCCTTATGCTCATTCTCTACATCGAGAACATCGGACGTTGCTTCACAACCATCTACTAGTATAGCAAGACAGTAATCCTCCCTAAAATTGTAGAGTTTTTGAATGTGGGAGAGGAGGAGGTAATACTTCCCATTAATTAGGAAGGACGGTAGCCTAGGCATGACAAAATTGGATGTCAATCGCTCCCCATGGACGGATGGCGTTCCTTCATCAATGATGGTGGAGACCTTAAACTCTGCCACATCAAACAAAATTTATGCTGAGAAGTTCCTCCTCCTTCTCGGACACAAGGTCCAAGACCTCTTCTTCTGCAGATTGAGCACTTGAAATAAAGGACTATTCTGATTTATCAGTGCTTCCTTTGAGCTCCTCTTTTGTGTAATCCTCCTTATCAGCATGAAGAGAGAGATAGGCAACAAACCCAAAATGATATTTTAGCAACCTGCATTTCTTGCCTTGCACTGGGCACATGTCAACACAGATCTTGATACGTTGATCATCTAAGTAAGTGTCCCACCTCTTCGACATGCTTGAATTCTAAGATGAGGTGACTGTGAGGCTTGACATGTGGACATACGTAATGGACCCATAAGAGACATCGACCAACCTGCAATAGTCTGTCCACTCTCCCTTAGGGATGTCCTTGCTATGTAGATAATCTCCTCCACACTAAAAGAAACGTTGAACATAGGCTCTACATGGCAAAGGGATTTCTCCTGCCCAGCCCTCCTCAGAAGATCAAAGAGATGCTCTGTGGCGCTAGGCTCATCCTTAATGTCCTCCAGCAATAAATCATCTACATCATCTGCAGCATTGTACAAGTGAGAACCCTTAACCTCCATCACTTCTCTAATCCAGGGAAGATGAGGAGTAGTCGGAAGAAATGAATACGAATTGGAGCCTTTCGTAAGTAACTGGAGAAGCAACAACTATTAGTAATAGTAGTGGGATAATTCGAGTAATTAATCCAAATGAATAATGAGATATTCTACCACTTCCCTCGTATTTTGCACCCTCCCCGCCAAAAAGGCTCAAAACACCAGTTCCATTGATAATTCCATCGATTACCCATTGTGTTGAAATATACAAGTGAATAGGGTGTGTGCAGGAACAAGCCCTTGGTTAGAGGCTGTAAAAGAGGATGTGTAAATGTGAAAGAACCTGTAAAAAGGTGAGAAGAATCTACTGGGAGAGAATAAAGGGTAGCATGAGAAGATTTAGGAAGTGTGGAGATATTCTGGGAAAAGTGAAGAGGTGGAGAGAATCAAGCAAAAGAGGTGGAGTGAATCAAGGAGAAATCAGTGGGATTAGATGCTTGGATGTAAACTCTATAAATTGAGGCATTGGCCTAATGAGAATTTACTGGTTTTTGATTATCCATGCCTATATTAAGCTATTTGCTAATTACTCACTAATTATTTACTAATCACTTTATTAATGATGTTGATTCTAGTATTTGATCCAACATAGCTCATCACATTGCTCTAATTTCAACATGGTATCAGAGCCATGCCTAGAATCCATGAGGTTTATGAGCCCATTATCTAATTAATCAAGATTAGTAGATAATTAGAAAATAATCAAATTTTTAATTATTTTTCAACTAGCCTCTGTACCCCCAGCCAGTGGAGGAGCTCCCTCTCCTTGCACACATCAAATCAGCCCAAGCCCTTGTAGGTACTCAAACTAGACTCAAGGGGCTACAGTCATCTCAAAGGAATTGAAGAATCCCAACGCAGAACGCCGGTGAGACGGTAGCACGTTTTGCAGGAGCCATTTTTCAGAAGGGAAATTGAGATCTCTACTTCATCAAATCAAATCAGCCTAATTCCTCTTAGCCCCAGGGGTTTTCAAACATGCTCTACAAGCTGGTGAAGTCAGAATTCAATTTGATCAAGTCTACAGTGAGATCCAAGCTCTTCATCAAATCTGCAAAAGTGACTTTGGTAAAACAGAGATTAAGCATTCAATATTTGGTCAAATCTTGTGTTTCTTGGCTTAATGCTCTACTAGACTCATTGCTATTGATGTCTTTGAAAGCATTTGAGCTCATTTGAAATCTAAGGCACCAGATCTGGACTCCCCGCATACTCTGTTTTTTGCACACAAAATAGTGGATTAATTTGCTAATCAATGATTAATCAATGCTAATCACTATATTTTGGTATTGAGGGTTCAAATTAACCATTAGGTATCTGATACAGATCCCTATAACTTCATATTGCAATTCAGAGTTGGTTTGATACTCCAACCATTCCGTACAAATTGGTTACTCTTGATTTAATGTAATTTCTAGTGATTTTATGCTGATAAATTTGTTGTAATCATCTCTTAAACACCAGATTGAGTTGTAAAAGGGTAGACACTGTCCTTGAATCTTGAAATTGGATCAAGAGGTAAGACCCCCTTCACATCACCATGAGTACAGCACAAGAAATAGCCAAATTTAATGGGGAGCAGTTTTACACATGGCAAACAAAAACCATGTATTTGCTCATGAGGAAAAATCTATGGGGGCTAGTTGAGGGAAGAGATAAATGCCCAGAGGGGAGAGGGGAAAATGAGTGGAAGAGTAGGAATGAAAAAGCATTGGGACTTATTGCACTCAGTTTAAATGATGAAATAATTCATCACATCACGAGGATACAATGGGCAAAAGATGCATGGGATGAACTCAATAAATTATTTGGCACACAAGCTAAAAATTCAAAGATAAATCTGTTAATGCAATTCTACAAATTGGACATGAAGGAAAGTGAACCTTTAATCACACACTTGAACAGATATAAAAGCATTAAGCAACAGCTGGTAGCTATTGGCAAAAAGGTAGAAGATGATGAGGCACTAGCAGTGCTTCTGAAGAGTGTGGACAAAGGTGAATATGAAAATATTGTAGCAACACTAAAGAATGTACCTGAATTGAAGCTACACGAGATAGAAGCAGCTCTACTAGAGCAAGAGAGCAGAGGCAAAGAGAAGAAATGGCTCAACTCAACAGCAGGAGAAGAAATGGCTCAACTCAACAGCAGGAGAAGAAAAAGCATTCTTCACCCGAGGAGGATTCTCTCGCGAGGATGAGGACGAGGAAGAGGCAGAGTAGGAGGACGGACCTTCACTTGCCACAACTGTGGAAAGCCAGGACACATGGAAAGAGACTGCTACAGCAAACCTAGTGGGAGAAGGAACGACATCGGCAAACTTCATGGAGGCTCCAAAGGAAGTGGAGTCGGATCATCTTTTCTGAGAGAGAGAGAGAGAGAGAGAGAGAGACCCCACAACCCAATGTAACTTGCCCCAACAAAGTAAAACCACCTCTGAGCCACTAATGATGTAGGCCACATGGTAGATAGATGTATGTGTGAGCACTTTAGTCAAGGTCGCGGGCACTTGTAGTAGACTTGGACACATAGAGAGAGAGAGTGTCAAGGACTATGAGTTTAGGGAATTGAGGCACTGGTCACGGGCTATCAAGTAAGAGGGAAACCTGGTATACGGTCCAGGTGTGCTAGAGAGTATTCACTTGAGGGGAGGTGTTGAAATATACAAGTGAATAGGGTGTGTGCAGGAACAAGCCCTTGGTTAGAGGGTGTAAAAGAGGATGTGTAAATGTGAAAGAACTTGTGAAAAGGTGAGAAGAATCTACTGTATTTTCTTTGGATTTCAAGTTGTTGATGGAATTTAAGTTATTAGTTGCTTGTGTTAGGTTTCTTATATTTTTTGTTTACTTTCTCAATTTCAGAGGGCACTAATCTGCTTGTTTAATAAATGTGGTGAAATGCCAAATGATTTTTATGAATAGCCTTCTCAGAATGCACGGACAGTCTAAATTGTAAGTCATTATGCTTGATATCGTTTCTTTCTTGCTTCCTAATTGTTGATTGTAAGTCATTCTTTATATCGTTGTAGGGCATGTAAGAGGGCGATTGCATTGATTGAAACTCTATGTCTTGAATTGAAAAAGGATATAGAGTGGAAATTTCTCAACCAACCCGTTCTTATGCAAAAGGATTTGCACTCTTGTGGCTGGCATGCAGTCGCAAATTTCTAGAAGTTCCTCCTTTCCAAGTACACTGATTTTGACAGCTGTGTAAGTTTCTTATGTCACTGTAATATAATTTCTCTATGTTCATTTCATGAAAGATCCCACATTAATCTAATTGACTTTTATGTTGTTGTGTAGTCTGTTCTCTTAGACGAGTTCTGGCTATGGAGTGGGTGAGCAAAGGCAATAAACATTGTCCTCAATAATGCAATTACGCTTGATGACCCTGACTCGCCACTTCAACCAGTTTGCTGGCACTAGTGCATCAAAGAAGAGAAAAAAGATGTCGTTTCATTCACCTATTAAGCATTTCAACTTTTAATAAGGAGTCCCTGAGAAGGAAAGCAAGGGCAAGGCAAAGAGGAAGCTTCCATTTTGCAGGCAAGGGCAAGGACAAGGCAGGAAAGGTGCCAACAAAGGAGACGACAAAGGAGGAGGCCAAGGTGCCAAAGGCTGAGTCAAAGGAGGAGGCCAAGGCTGAGTCAAAGGAGGAGGCCAAGGCTGAGGCTACAGAGCCCGAAACTGCTTAGAGGCATTTTGTATATCCAGAGACAACGTTGTAAAGATTTTGTATTTTTATTGAGCTCGACTCATATTTGTATAAACATTCTTTATTTTTATTGAGCCCTACTCATTATCGTATTTTGTGAGTATTGTGCTTTGCCATAATAAAATAGATTGTTGAGAATTTTTATTCTCATAACTTATCTTTGGTTAAAACTGAATTTTAAAGACGTTTGCTTCAAAATCGTTATGAGTACTTTGTAGAGTACACATGTCCATGTAGAAATTTTTCATCACATTAGTCATTGCTAAGATACAACAGTTCAGTACAAGTCTTACAATGACTTCTATTGGGCCTAAGTCCATTGATTTAAGACCTTTCTAATTCTGCACGATAGATTTTTCCTCCATCTTCTTCTCTGGGTTGTTCATCTAAAGAATTCTTTGACGCACCTCTTTGGCTTCATCTATCAATTTGTCTACATCTTCAAGGTCTTTTTTGAAGCTTTCAGATATCTCAATAGGTTGGTCATCTATATCCCCAATAGAGGAATAGGAGTCATCATCACAAGAAATAGCTAAAATAGCTGGCCAAGCAACAGTCCTCTCATTAGAACAAGTTGCATCCATGGGCGGCTTTTGTATAGAGCTTATAAGTTGTAAGATATTATGTTCTCAATTCCCTTATGGACTGGCCTTTATATACTATTTTGGATGGACTCCAAAACCATCGACATAAAAAAACCATGTGCTATAAATCTGTGTGCCACTAAACCATTTTGGAATAGGAACCCTAGTACCTACACTGAGCTGACCATTATTGTGCACATGCAAGACAGCTTTAGAGTAAGTTTGTTGAGTTATAACTTTAATATAAAAATCAAAATTTATAGCTGTTACAAGACAAAAATTCATTGCTCAGTACACTTTTTTGAGGGCAAGGACTTTACAAAATTAACATACTTGACGTAGCTTCAAAATTCACAAATTTCAAAATCCCCATTAATTGAGTGATATACCATCAACATCCCAATCGGGATCTACCAAGGTCTTTGGCTCTAGTCTTTTTTGAATCTTCCTATTGTTCACCTTGAATTGTGCTCTACTAATATCCTCACCTCCCATGATATTGAGGTGCTCTCTAATATTTAGGAGGCTCCAATGTCTACTTGCATACCTACAACTTCCACTGCACCACTAGGCAACCGAACGCATATATCAAGAGGCAAAACAACTTGTTCATATGCCTGCATTGGGACCCAACAACTATTCTTTTTCATCCACCACTCATAATAGAAGCGTATGTGTAGTGTGGCACAAGCTTTGAGATACCGAAATGAGATACTAGATTCTACTATATTACACTTGAATGTGTCATCCTTATGTATCCCTTCTACAGTCCTCCACTGGTCTCCAAGCAAGGCTACCGTGTCATCACCTAATACCTTCTTGCACACAAACATGGTAGGTGTTTGTGAGAAACAAAATTGATTGAACATCTTGGAAAAAAGATGTATTGGGCATACCCAACTAATACTCACAGATCGAGAGGGCTTTGCAAACTTCAAAGACCCTTGTATATCACAAAGCATCTTTGATTTCATGACCATTACAGTCCAAGCATCTGGAATTGGCCATTCTGTAGAAGATAAGGGTGGAGATGTGACTATCTGTAGCTCACCAAACCCACTGTCCTGCTTTGGCACCAAATAGGAGTGCCGGTAAAAGAAGACCTTTTTCTTAAGAAGTTTTGCACTTGTTTTACAAGAAAACATTACCTGACTAATGTCTGCATGCAATGCTTGAAATGTTCCGGTAAGGCTTTCCAATGGTTGCTCCTCTACCATGTTTGAAGAAAAAATATTTGCAAACAAGAAATAAGTTGAGTTAGATTGAAACATCTCTATCAGAAAATCTCACATGCCCCTTTCTACCTGCAATACTTACAATTGTATGGAAATCGAGTTTGTTGGCGAAGATGGATATCTTGTGCTGTGTAAACGTGTTGTACCATGGCCACTAGTTTTCCATTGCTTGCCTTCTTGAATCCTTGTAAACGACCTTTCCAATGGTGCTCCACTACACGTCAAACTCGGTGAGGCCCGATTGCAACAGGCTTGCTGTAGATAAACCCAAGCGCTCTTACGAAATGCCTCTCCCACCCAAGCTCCAGTACATTTCACCGTCGAACTCGGTGAGGCCCGATTGCTGGGCTAAGAGGAAGCCATGTAGGGTCAAATATAACAGCCAGAAGTCTATTAGGGTGAGACAAAGTTTTGTGAGCTAGAGGATGTCAAAACAAGGTCAGCTGGAGGCTAGCTAATGTTAGATAAAGGATTGTAGTGCTCAATCATTGTGGGATCTAAGGTTTTTGAGGGTTTGTAAGTGTGAGAGGACACAAAAGTGGAAAGGTCTAAAGTCAATTGAGTCAGGGCTGAATCAGACAAGAGTCGGTATAGGCAGTCAGTAGAGGGGTGTTGACCCCTCCTTTGAGTCCTCCACTAACCCCTCCTCCTGTGACCCCTCCTCTGACCCCTCCTTTGAGTCCTCCACTAACCACTCCTTTGAGTCCTCCACTAACCCCTCCTCCTGTGACCCCTCCTTTGAGTCCTCCACTAACCCCTCCTCCTGTGACTCAAAGGAGGGGTGTTGACCCCTCCTTTGAGTCCTCCACTAACCCCTCCTCCTGTGACCCCTCCTCTGACCCCTCCTCTGAGTCCTCCTCTCCTTTGAGTCCTCCACTAACCCCTCCTCCTGTGACCCCTCCTCTGAGTCCTCCTCTCCTTTGAGTCCTCCTCTGAGTCCTCCTCTCCTTTGACTCCTCCTCTTACTCCCCTTCTCTGACCCCTATTCTAACCCTCCTTTGACTCCTCTATTCTACCTCCTCTGATTCATCCTCTGAACCTATTGTGTGGATGGTTGATTTTTGTGTCAGAGGACATAGAGGACACATAAGTGGGAAGGTTTAAAGTCAGTTGAGTCAAGGCTGATTCAGACACGAGTTAGTAGGTAGTCAACATAGTGGCTGATGTTACATTAAAAAGCCTTTAGACATCTTTTGGACCCTTTTCTAATGACCCGCATTAGCAATGGACCAATGGGAAGAGAGCATTGTTGTGCACATTTGGTCTTCGTCGCCAAAAGTAGGGGACAACTAGGCTTGTCTTTCTCATTAATACAAATGTGGGGTTCAAAAAGTAGGGGGTGGCCTTCATAAATTGGGGGGGGGGGGGGGGGGTAGGGGGTGGCTCCATAAAGTAGGGGGGGTGGGGGGGTTGGCCTTCATAAATTGGGGGGGGGGGGGGGGGTGGGGGGGGTGGGGGGGTTGGCATTCATAAATTGGGTGGGGGGGAGGAGGGGGGGTGGCTCCATAAAGTAGGGGTAGGTATCTAAAAGTGGGGGTCTCCATTATTTTTAGCAGCCCCCATCAATCTTGTGGGTCGAAAAACCCTTTAAAATGGGTTTTTTTTTAATTTCCAAAAAGTTATTCCCCCCCTAAAAACCCAAACCATTATATCAAAAAATAGCTTTTTTCACCTCCATCTTCTCTCTCTACACTCCATTCTCCCCTCCAACATCACCCTCTTCAACTCCCTACACTCCATTCCCCCCCCCAAAACTAGCAATCTCCATAGCTCTCTCTCTCTCTCTCTCTCTCTCTCTCTCTCTCTCTCTCTCTCTCTCTCTCTCGCTCTCTCTCTCTCTCTCTGTGTCCCTCGTCTCTCTCTATCTCTCTCTCTCTCTATTGTGCTTAGACTTGTAGCTTATTCATGCCTCTCTCTCTCTCTCTCTCTCTCTCTCTCTCTCTCTCTCTCTCTCTCTCTCTCTCTATATATATATATATATATATATATATATATATTTATAATATGCTTAGACATGTAGCTTATTCATGCCTCATTCTCTCTCTCTCTCTCTCTCTCTCTCTCTCTCTCTCTCTCTCTCTCTCTCTCTCTCTCTCTCTCTCTCTCTCTCTCTCTCTCTCATATTATTGTAGCATAAGCAACCATGGAGGGTAGTGCATCTTCAATGAGGAGAAGGCCAAGAGACACAATAGAGTCTATGGTCTTGCACAATGTGAGTCATGAGCACTGTTTTGGCTTGGGATACAATTTTAGAAGGGACATTGGGTCTATTTGCAACCCAGTGCCACTGCACCACCCCATCAAGTTTGACGTCGAGATGTGGTTGAGCACCATTGGAAGGGGAGTCTACTAGGTTTCAAGGAATCAAGGCGTGATGGGTTGGTGGCCCTTGTATAACATGTGTACTCAACAAAATGGATATTTCATTGCAGCCCCAATGGCACACTCCTCTTTTTACTTATAACTATATAGATTTCTCTCTAGTAGGTTGGTTTACATGGGCTCTTGTTTTCAACCTCGTTTGATGGGTTTGTTTGTTTCTAGATATTTTCCCTTCCAACTTCATTGAGGAGCAGCCTGGAGTACGAAGCCTAACATGGACATTCTATGCCGTTCATGCTCATATAGGGGATGGAATACTCTCAAACATTTCCCCTTCTAACCTTGCTCATCGAAAAATTTTCTTCTACACACATAACTATGTAGTGCCCACACAAGCCAATAGGTTTGGTAAGATTGAAGAAATCCCCTCCCCTCCTCTCTCCAATGCCTGATGTTTAGACTATGATTTCTCTTAAGGCAGACATGGCTAGTGATATACAAGTTTCTTTGAAGTACACCAAGGCCTCAAGATCAGTGGGTTTTACTTGGGCATGCCCTATGCATGTGTTTGCCCACATGTTTCAGGCCTTTGAGTGCACACAAACACCCACCATGTACATGTGTGCAAGGTGGTGGGTGTTGAAGAGATGGTCAATTAAGGGTGGGACCTTGTGGAGGGGGAGCACAAAGGGGAGAATTTCAAGTGCAATGTAGTATAGCCTAGTGTCTCCTTTCGATTCTTGTGAGCACATGCCACTTTGTGCATTTGATTTTGTTATAAGCAGTGGATGAGGAGGAAGAAGGGACCATGGATTCCCTTACAAGATCAAGAGGAGGTTGCAGAGCCCATAGCTCTCTCGATATGCTTACAAGTGTGAGGATAGAGATTGTCAAAGCAAGCAAGCATTGGATCCTATTGAATGTTTGTGTGATCACCTACGCATCTTGGGGTACGAGGGAATCCGCAATACTTTCTTCAAATTGCAAGGAAGGAAGGTAAGGGTTGTTTGCTCTTTAAACAAATGTATTTGCTCATAACTATTGTAGTTCACTTACAATGAGGTGTGTTTGGATAGGTTGGAAGGCGGCTAGAAGAAAGCATCAAGATGTCCTCGGATTGGGGACAAGATGATGTCACTTTGGCTCAAGGGACCTAAGCTAAAAGTTTCCATTTTGTAATCTCACTCCATTTTGGGCAGATGTTTTGTAATCTCACTCCATTTTGGAGTTATTCAGTAAACTCACTTCATTTTGGAGTTTCATAAATATATTTATTTTCTACGGTACTTTGGTTTATTGAATAGGCATTTTTCTTTATTGAAATTGTGGTTTTGTGGTATGGTTGGTTTATTTTCATACTTGGTTTTTGTGTGTGCTTGGTCTCACTCAACCTAGTCTTCAATGTTAGTATATATGTTCAATGCCCGCCTCTCAGCATGTATCTCACATTGATGTGTGGTGCACATTTGTATGGCCCCCATTATGAGGAGAAGCCATTGGTGCACATATCTTTAGTGGGAACTCCAACTTAGAAGCTGGAAGGGGTCGTAGTTGTGTGACTATTGATGGTTAGGAGATGATGAGGGGTACAAGCATTAGCTAGGGTCCGGAGATGATGAGGGATACAAGCGTTAGCCTGAATTAATGGATATTTTTATTAAAGAAAAGAGAAATTTTAGATGAATTTATTTGATGATAAAAGAGGAATTCCCATGACATTTAGAATTCAATCAATTAAATGTAAAAAGAGGAATTCCCATGATATTTGAGATCCAAGAAATTAAATGGAAAAAAGGGAATATTTAGTATAATCAAATTAATGAATATTTATTAAAAGTGAAATTTTGAGCATTATTGGAAAATATGGGTAGAATTGATTTCTGTAAATCCCATGAATTCTTTTATTCAAAAGAAGAATATTGAATATATTTCACTTGAGGAATTTGAGAAAGAATATGAAAATAGCCGTCTCGAGAAAAATAACCTTTACCTAGGCCAAGCAATTGACAAAAATTTAGAAAAAGTCCCATCGTCGTATCGAAGTAGAAAAAGCTACTAAATGGGAATGAGCTGTGATAGGGTGTGAATGGATGTGATAAGATGTGAATGGGATGTGATATGATGTGGTGTGATGTAAATGAATGTGGATGAGATGTGAAGTAAATGGATGTGGATGTGAATGATGAGATGAGAATGAGATGTGAGGTTATGTGAAAGGATAAGATGTAAAGTAAATGGATGTGGATGTGTATGTGAAAGAAGTTGATGTAAATGAATGTGGAAGTGAATGATGAGATGAGAATGAGATGTGAGGTTATGTGAAAGGATGAGATGTAAAGTAAATGGATATGGATGTGTATGTGAAAGAATGTGATGTAAATGAATGTGGCTGTGAATGATGAGATGAGAATGAGATGTGAGGTTATGTGAAAGGATGTGATGTGATGTAAATGGATGTGGATGTGGATGTGATAAGATGTGATGTGATATAAATAGATGTGGATGTGGATGTGATAGGATGTGATGTGATATAAATAGATGTGGATGTGGATGTGATAGGATGTGATGTGATGTAAATGGATGTGGATGTGGATGTGGATGTGGATGTGATAAGATGTGATGTGATGTGATGTGATGTGAATGGATGTGGATGTGGATGTGGATGTGATGTGATGTGAATGGATGTGGATGTGGATGTGGATGCGATAAGATGTGATGTAATGTAAATGGATGTGAATGCGGATGTGGAATAAGATTGTGGAATGAGATGTGATGTGATGTAAAGGAGATGTGGATGTGATGTGGATGTGATGTGATGTAAAGGGATGTGGGTGTGATGTGATGTAAAGGGATGTGGATGTGAATGTGATGAGATGTGAAGTGATAGGTGTGAATGTGAATGAATGGATGGGTGTGAATAGTCGTGCATGTGAATGACCGGATGGATGTGGATGAATGAGATGGGATGTGTATGAATGAGATATGATGTGTATGAATGAGATATGATGTGATGTGTATGAATGGGATGTGTATGAATGAGATATGATGTGGATAGATGTGGATGTGATGTAATGTGGATAGAATGTATGTGATGGGATGGTATGAGAATGAATATGATGGATATGAATGGATGTGATGTGATGGATGTGAATAGATGTGATATAAATGAATGTGATGAATGTGAATGGATGTGATGTGATGGATGTGAATGGATGTGACGTGATGTGATGTGATGTGAATGGATGAGATGTGATGTGAAATTGAAAAAAAATAGAAGGTATCAATCTTGCACTTTCATGTGATAAAAATAACTGGGTATCATTCACTCATTTAATGCATGTTTAAAAAGACTGAGGTTGAAGAAAAAAAATAGAAGGTATCAATCTTGAACTTTCATGATTAAAAAAAGTTAATGACGTGAACTAGTTCAAAACAGTTCAGCCTTGAGCCAATCCTAAAAAGTTCACGCCGTGAACTCGTTCAAAAAAGTTCATGCCGTGAAACAGTCATTTCTCACAGGCCAATAGAAAGACTCCATGTGGCCTTATTCATTAAGGCAGCCACCCTGTGTGACGGATGCGTTATAAAATAAAAAATTCTTTCCTTTCTTGTCATTTCGCATCATGTGTCCATTGCTACTCGCTTAGAGCTCCCGTTTCCAATCCTCGTGCATTGTCTTCCTCGGATTTTCCAACCATAATCAACGGTCATCGATTCAGGTGGGAGCTTGGTCCATTTCTCATTTCCTTTTTGTATTCTTTTTTATTTTTTATTTTTTATTTTGAATTTGATGTTTATGTTCAATCAACATCTTCTCATTAAATCTTGTACATTAGTAACACCCGCCGATTCGGTGGTTATTCTAAATAATTCCTTGTGGTATCATCACTTGCATGCATCACATCTTTTGATAACAAAAACATTAAAAATGATACAATAGCAAAAATATGCACCTTCACGCTTAACTGCAATTTCACGGGACTACACAAACCTACAATTTCACGAAACCATTGTAGTCTCACGGAACCTCATCTCATGGTACCTGATTTCACGGAACCTCATCTCATGGGATTCCATTTCACGGAACTCCCTCACGAAACCACCTTTCACGGAATCTCATCTCACGAAACCACTTCTCACGGAACCTGATTTCATGGAACCTCATCTCACGGAACCTAATTTCATAGAACCTCATCTCATGAAACCACCTTTCACGAAACCACTTCTCACGGGATTCTGTTTCACAGAACTCCCTTTCACAAAACCACCTTTCACGGAACCTCAGCTCATGAAACCACTGTAGTCTCATGGAACCTCATTTCACGAAACCACCTTTCACAGGACTACTTCTCACGACCTGCAGGTTCACGGTACTACTAAGACCCTGCACCTTCACGCCACAACATTCACATGTCAATTAACCCACCTTGTTATTACTCCTACACTAACACACTTCTCATCTCAACTAACCAGTTTCCCATTAACAACCCAAAAAAAAAAGAAAAAAAAAGAGGAGAAATGGTACCTACCCCACCAGTCTAGAGAATGATGTACTTTTCATGTACAGATGTCAACCTCGGAAACAGAAGCTGTAGAAACCCTAGCAGCCACCTAAGCTAGCGCTAGAGGCTCCCCAGCAAGCTAGAATAAGAAACCAGTGCGGGTACCCAAATTGAATTACTTGGGCCCAGATGCACAAGCCTTCCATGGGGCCATCATCACGGCCCATGGAAAGGTCGCACTACATTACCATAGCCCAGAGTGCCTCCAAATCTTGGAAGAGGCAGAGGTTAAGGAAAAGCTGGAGAAAGTGGGCTTAGGGAGAATGGCGCAAATACTTCCAGGGAGCATCGACACAGAGCTATGTGCCGAGTATATCAAGACTTATGACAAAGGCACCAAACATGGCACCATCACGAAGGCTGACGGCACAACAGAGCAACTCCTGATCACAGAAGAACTCATTCGTGAAGCTTTATAGCTCCCACTAGCAGAGTCAAAGTCCACGCCCACACGTTCGACAAAATGCCTCTAGATGTAATGCTAAAGAAGAGTTCTTATAACTCCAATGGGGCAGAGTACGAGAATATTTGGGATGAGGCTATAGAGAAATCCTATAGAGCTATGTCACTGATAATGCAGGTCAAGCTAGTGGATCAATACAACAAGGTCCCATTAAACAGGATCGCTACGGTACATGAAGAGAAGGAGGAGGACTGGGCATATTATATTCATAGAGAGATGGAGAACTATCTAAAGGCCCACCAATCCAAAATATGCAGCCCGTACCTGCTAACCCAAGTCCTAAATCATGTGGCAAAAAGGCCTCTCCCAGAGCTCGAACCAGCAGAGCAACCGCAACTAGCACTACTACCAGAGCAACCAACACTAACAGCTGAAGAAATGCAAGAGGGGCAAGTTGTCCTAGTGGAGACCTAGGCCATTATGAAGGAGATAAGGAAAGGAATAAAGAAGAAGACAGAAAAGAAAATGAGGGGCATCATCCCAGACATAGCTACAGAATCACAAAGACTAGAGGCTGAGGTGGCACATGAAATCAGAACATACCAGGAAGCATTGACAAAGCAAGTAGCCACAATCAGCCAGGCCACTCAAGAGCAACTGCAGCAAGTTACTCCCCTGAACGAGCCCAGCACATCTAATTTTCACGAACCTGTCCCCACTTAAGGATTTAGCTTTGGCAGACACATTGGCAGAGATAGAGCCCGAACAAGCAGCATCAGTTCCCAATACAGGCTGAGGAAACACAAGGCATTGAAGTAGCAATGGGTCAAGTGCATAAACCAGCAGCCCATAATGATACAAGCAAAAGGACAAGAGATGAAGAGCCATCAAGCCCAAGCAAAAGAAGGCATTTGGAAGATGAGGGAAGAATACCCCAGCTATCCTTCTACAAAATGTCAACTATGAACAGTTCATGCAAGAAACAATGGAAGGTTTGGATGAACTGTTAAACCTACCACATGCTGGACTCGACGAAGGCGCAAGCACAAGTGCACCATGGGTGTATGAGCAAAACGTCTAGCATTGCCACCTCCTCACAACATACATGCTCCATGATCGTAATGCTACCCTTTGGAAGTAGGTTAACGAGTCAAACACACAAGTGCGGACCTTAAAGGACCACTTGGTAGCAACATAGGCCATGCATAAGGGTGTCATAGTGAAGAGTTTGAAGGCCACTGAGGAGAAAGAGACAAGATACAAGGCACTAGAAAGCAATAATGTGGTTCTTAGCCAAACCATTGTTCAGAGCATCAATGAAAATACAGACCTCAAGGCAAAGTTGGAACAAGCTAAAGAGCAACTCTAGAAGGAGGTCACCCACAACCACAAGCTCACAGCCCTTCATGCCCACCAGCAAGCACAAGACCTCCAGCACAACTCCACAGCCAAAGAAGAGGAGATGCAATGACAGATCCAATAGTTATCTTCAAATCTGAAGGAAGCTGAGGACAAAGCTACTCACTTACAACAAGAGTGAGAACAATCAAACAAGGCACATACAGAGATGGAAAGAGCACTTAACGACACCATCAGTGCCAGTCAAGTTGAAATGTAAAGGATGGAATTAGCACACCAAGAAGCAATGGCACAACTTATGTAGCAACTACAAGATAGCCAGAGGCTAGCTACCGAAAGGCTCCAAAGAATCACAGAAACTCAAGAAAGCAAAGCGACAGCTAGGCGTGCCCAAGAGGAAGCAACCCAGAGATTCGAGGAATTGGATGCTACAAGGATGGTTCCTGAAAGTGCAATATCAAACCTCCTTAGCAACAATCTCCATTACAAGAGTTGGAATGCCAATTGGTGATACAAGACCGAAGTCAACAACCGAAGCCTACAGATGACCTACGTCTACCCCTTGAGCGTGCCTCGGAGTTGGGTCAATTGCCAATAACTCCGCGAGCCCCTCCTCAAACTCTTTCTCTGTTTTTGTCTACACTAACCCTCTCTTTACTTCAATATGATATAAATCTATCTAAAGACCTAGGCTTAGGTGATCTAACCCTCATTAAGCAGAATACTGAACATGATGCAGACCCTAATAATGGGAATTTTGCGAGAGAATCTTAACTAATCCACAAGATATATTATTTTACCCATTACATCCTATTATGTTAAACCTTCATAGTTGGTGTCAAGTACTCCAAAATTCTAAAATTCTAGACAATAGTGTCGAAAAAATTAGACCTGTTTGTTCCAGATGACATTCCTGAGACACCGGCCAACTATGGGGTGGAAGTAGCAAATAGCTATCAGTGGGTGGCTCAAAGTTTCCAATACTCACCAATATCTTAACTTATGTGAATCTACCTTATATGATCCTTTTGGAATTCTAAAGCTATACTCTAATATCTACAAACACTTAGAATCCATGTTAACGAATGTACAGTATAATTTTGATGCCACACATATTGAATATCCTACCATAACCCAGTCAAGGATTTGTACCTCAACCAGGTATTCCACCTATGCCAAGTGCCCAACCTTTTATTCCAGCTTATGGAGTACCCTCGCCAGGTCCTACACCTATGCCTATTATTAGTGGATTTTTTGGCGTTCCTCCACATCCTTTACACTTCGATATGGGTACCAACCTTCCTAGGCTCTCCACCTCCTTCCTTTCATGTCTCTATGTCTAGAAATGCTTTCACAGAAAAGACTCATTTCAATGGGGCTAATTACACGACCTAGGCTAATCTTATGGAATAGGTTTTCACTTCCCAAGGTTGCTGGAACCTAGTAAAGGTACTTGAACCAAAACCCCACCCCTAATGAGCACCTCCTGTGTCATCCAATATTGGGAGGCTAGGAATGCCACTGCCATAGTGGAGCTCATGCAAGGCCTTCTGTCGGAGTTTCATTCACAACTCTAGCAATTCCCCTATGTCTCTGATAGATGGGCACACCTTGTAGAGAGATATGCAGCACGTGATGGCACGTGGTACCTTCCACATGCGTAGATTGATCTTTAAAGTTTGATCCTTTCTTCGAATGTAAACGTGGTCGGTGTCCCAGTCATGGATCATCTTTGATTCTCTCATGAACGGTCGTCCAAGGATGCAATCATAAGAAGCAGGCTAACATCCAAAGTTCATCACCACGAAGGTGCGAAGGTAAGTGGTTCCAAGGATCTTTATCTTCAAATCCTTTGGTAGAACAATGGGTCTAGCTGTGGCTCCATCAGCGAGTTTGACTTGCAATGTGTTGTTATCCATGGCAGGTGCATCCCATTTTTCCAAGCATTGTTTCGTAACAATGCTTACTCTTGCTTCCCCATCCAGGATTGCTGTGACCTGGAGGCCATCGAAGGTTATCGACAAAGTTGCATTCAATTCGTCTCCTTTGAAATATTGTCCAAGCTTATTTACTCGAAACTGTGGGGGTGTCGGTTATTTCATGGGGTATAACAAGTTCTAATTCCTCAGATTCATTAGAGCTATCTAGCTCTATGGATTCTTGCATGCCTGCCCCTAGACGTCCCTCCATCTAGTCCTTTAGGTCTTTACATAAGCTTGGGCTACCTTGAAGCAAGGTGCTGATAGGGATCTAGATCTGAAAGGAAAGGAAAGAAGAGAGACCAGCAATTTCTCTAGGAGAAGAGGCTGAGGAAGGTTGCTTAGGCTTAATCTTAAGCTCTTTTGTGTGTATGAAATGTGGATGGGGATTTCTGTATCCGTTCTCTTAAGGTGGTCATCCCCTAGATCTTTGAGATATTTTGCTACATGATCTCCCTGGTGGGGGGTAGCTGTTGCTGCAGTGGATTCTGCTACTTCTATTGGCCGCTGTGGGGGTGACAAGTCTGGACCTCTCTAGAATATACCTTAGCTTCATTTGTAGGTCTTATGCTGGAGACCGATGGACAAGAATCAATGTAGGCAGTAGGAGGCTCGTCTTCTATTTGGGCTTGGCAATCCCTGACCAATTTTGGGTTGCCATTAATATTTATTTCTCCTCTACAGGGTTAGGATATTTGTAAGCTTTTTTGGGAGCTGGCTAGCATCAATTGGTTCTCGGGCTCGAGTGACCGAGCGTATCAAATATTCCTCTTTTGATGAAGAAGTTGGAGCATGTGTTATCGTGCCATCTTCCTAACCACTTTTGATAACTACTCATCAGTAGTCTCCATTGCCGATCTTTGTAGTTTTCTTCTTTGAGCGTCTAGTCACTCGTGCTTGCTCAGGGACATTCTTTGAGGATATGACATTGACTTTCCGTGGTCTCGTGAGGTCGATGGCTCTACTGCAGCATGAGCTGCAACTCTTTGTCGGTTTTGTAGTTGGGTTACTGTGTTGAGAGGGACCGTGTGGATGAAGCTATCCTCACACTCAATAGGTTAATGCTGGTGCTTGGATTAGCTTCACAAGCCTTCCGTGTTGTTCCTGGTCTTAGCGGAAAATCTTTAAACATATAGTTAATTCCACACCCAACACATAAGGGAGTTAATGCGGGAGAACCTAAAGAGGTGCTTGCCATCCCTTTTTTTATAGGACACTCAGCCACTCAGTGAGGTCCTGTGCAATGATAGCATTGCATAGGTGGTCGTTTTGCCATTGTATTCATGTCTTTGGCCCTTGGCATTTGGGTGACTAAGTACACTGGTACATTTGGTCTCCCTCCATAAGATAGTGGCTTAAAATTTGAGAGGGTGGACTTGTTGGCTCAAGGGTTTCATAGGTAGGGACTTTTGGAATTTCTCCCTTGTTCCCTTCTTTGAAGATTTCCGTCAGGTTAGCTGACAAACTGGTGCAATTCACGAAAATGGGGGTTGAAATGGGAGAATTGGGGGTGGTAAGGGAATTTCAAGTACCTTGAGAATTCCTCTTTGGCCCACTTCTTGGCCTTGTTGAGGTGCATTATGATGAGTAGGTGCTAGCAAGCCAGCGGTTGCCTTAGGTTGGCTAGCAAGGCCTGAGGTAGAACAAGGGCTTGAGCAGCCCTCTGCTGATAGCAGTTTGTAACGTCATGATTGTCCCATCTTTGGCAATATGGGCAATAGAGGTTGCGATAGGGTCTCAGATGTGGACAGTCCGTGTTGGTATGGTTAGCTTGACAGATCGGGCACCATACAAGCTCTCTCATTGGATAGAGATCGGGCACCATACAAGCTCTCTCTTTGGATAGAGATGGGGTTGGCCGACCCTACCAACCTTGGCCGGTTCTCCAATGTTGGATCATTTGCTGGATTCTTTGCTTTTTCCGTCATACTTCATACTGGTGGTTTGAAAGAGGCTTCAGATGTACCCTCATGAAGCTCGAGGGAACGTGTTCCCTTGAAATTATCTTCAAAGTCCATAGCACTCCTACAACATTTCTCGAAGGAGGTATGGGCCATGGCATATAACGAATTGTGCAAGGGTACATCATCCAGAACTTCCAGGAATCTCCCTATGATTCTTTCATCAAAGAACTTGTCTCTGGCACTACAGTGAGAATGGAGATATCTGAATCTATTGATATAATCTCAGATGGTTTCACCATCCCTTTGTTTGACATTGTGTAACTACTCGACTAGGCTCCATCTGGTGCCTTGGAGAGAATATCCTACCTTGAAAGCCTCTTTCAAGGCTTCAAAGGTGGCCTTGTCCTCCTCAGCTTTCAAGGACCTAAACCACTGGCTTGCTTTACCATCGAGGGTGAGGCCTTGTGGTGGGTACTACTACTGGTATACAAGTGGACTGGGCTAATGTGATGCGCCTGGGTAGACCCTCTCTCTTTGGTACGATGTTTCTAGTCCTTGGGAAGATGGACCTACCCTAAGTTTTGTACAGGTCTTTTGGATATCTGTAAGGATCAGCCACTCCTGAAATAGGCATGGCTCTCCAAACTAGTGATTCAGTCTGGGTCTAATAGCTTTCACTCTACCCTACTTCCGCTCTAGGATCTAGGGACAATGTGGGCTCACTTTCTTGTAGATGGTCTATACCTCTCACCCTGGGTTGCGGTTCTTTCAACTGTGTGTTTCCCAGGGTAAAATTGTGGAGCCTCGAAGCAAGGCTTCTTTGTGAATGTGTGGGAGAGGTAGGAGCTTGCTCTTGGAAAGGTGGTCTATCCATGCATTGAGGTTCACGCTCTCTTGTCACGAGGTCAGGAGTTTCTCATCCCGTACTAGGGTGGTCTTTGCTTTCCCTAGTGCTATCAAAGACGAGCACCGTTTGACTCTACACAATATTGACCGATGGGTCTGACCTTATAATTGAGCAGGGGAGCCTCGAGAGAGTTCACATCGTCAAAAAGAGGGTTATTTCGTATCAATTTAGCCGAGCGGAGGTGCATGGAAATGTGGAACTATTGTACTGAACCACCCTGTGAAAACTCTCCTTTTTTTGGGAATGGTACGGGCGTACGCTTGGGGAATGGTACAGGCATATGCTTTCTAAGGCTAAAGGGAACGGGTGAATGCTGCTCAGAGGGCAGATGGCACGGACGTTCGCTTTAGAACTGAAGAACACGGGCGTGGCTTTAGAAGGAACATAGTGTGCGGTTTAAAATGGAGAAGGTATGGGCATGGCAGGTTTGCCACGGGTGCACGCTTCACACAAAACAACTCGTACAGGCATTCGCTCTGGATAAGACAAGTGGTACAGGCATGGCACAAATGGAACGGTCGTACGCTTTCTAAAGCTGGCACAAAAGGGAATGGCATGGGCATGGCAAAACTGACACGGCCATGGCAAACACAATGAATGCTCTAGAGCGGGTGTACTCTTTGGAAAAGAATGGCAGTGACAAAGAAGGAACGGCCGTGGCAAATGTGGAACGGCCGTGGCACTGTCAAATTCAGTTATTGTTTTTCTCGTTATTCTACATTCTTCTACATCAATTCACATTTTTTATTCCACATCCATTCATATCTATTCCCATCGTCCTTCATCCATTCTCATCCCTTCACATCATATTACATCTCATCACATCTATCCACATCTATCCTTATCACATCACATTCATCCACATCACATTTCATCACATCCATTTACATCTATCTAGATCACATCTCATCACATCCATCCACATCTATCCAGATCACATCTCATCACATCACATTTCATCACATCCATTTACATCTATCCAGATCACATCTCATCACATCCATCCACATCACATCTCATCACATCCATTTACATCCCATCACATCCATTTACATTCATTCAGATCCACATTCACATCTCCTCACATCTATCCACATCACATCTCATCCATTTACATCTACCTAGATCCACATCACATCACATCCATTCACATCTCATCACATCACATTCACATCCATTCACATATCATCACAGCACGTTCACATCCATCCACATCTCATCACATCCAATTCACATCTCATCACATCACATTCACATCTCATCACATCACACTCACATCCATTTACATTCATCTACATCTCATCACATCCATTCACATCTCATCACATCACATTCACATCTCATCACATCCATTCACACATCATCACATCACACTCACATCCATTTACACATATTTAGATCCTCATCACATTCATTCACATCCATCCATTCATTCACATTCATATTTGTCCACATCACATCTCATCCATTCACATGGTTACTCTACTTTTGATACTGATAGAACTTTTCTAAGTTCCTGTGCCAATTGCTTGGCTTAGTTAAAGGTAACTTTTTCTCGATCCCATTAAATCTAAGTATCAGAGTGTTGTTGAAGGTTTAAAAAGGATAAATGAACCTTATTAGAATTTTATAGTAAAAACTCAGATGGAGCATTTATGTATTGTGTTTTCATTCCTTAAGCTTCATTAATGAGGACTAATTCTAAACTTCCGTTTACTTATTGGATCCTTGATGCTCCGAGGGATTCCAGATTCCCTTTTTTGATTAAGAATTATCCAAGTTTTCTCAATGGATATTTTCACATTCTTTCTCAAATTTCTCAAATAAGATATATTCAATATTCTTCTTTTTGAATAAAAGATTCATGGGATTTACAAAAATTAATTCTACCCATATTTCTCAATAAAAATGATAATACTCAGAATTCCACTTTTGATAAATACTCATCTTTTGAATTATGCCAAAAATTCCTCTTTTAACATTTAATTGTTTGGATCTCGAATATCATGGGAATTCCTCTTTTTTACATCAAAATTCCTATGCATAAAAATAATTTTATAAAAAATTTCTCTTTTCTCTGAATTAAATAATTATGCATAAATACAAAAAAGTAATCTTTCATAAATATGGTGAAAATCATTCTTTTTGCATAAGGTATCTAATCCTAGAATATGGTAGGAATTCCTCTTTTAGCATTATGCATAAAAATAAGATATGTATTTTTTTTTTGAAAATTTTGCCATAGCTTCGCTGCTATAACTGATAATTCTCAATTTTCCTAAAAGAATAAAACTTGTAATGAAAATATGATAGAAGCTCTTCTTTTAAGCTTAAAATTAAACTATGATTATAAGTATAATTATGATTATCTCTCTTGATTAAGCTAAATTAAACATTCCTCTTTTTCTAATTTACTAGGATAATCCATTTCTCATTTAGAATGAGTTAAAGTAATTTTTATCTATTCATAGACAATCTAAAAAGAGTAACCATTATTTTACTAACATAAAATCATGAAAATATCAATTCTTAATCTCTAGCTCATCGAGCCTAGAGTTTAGTTTTGAAATAAGAGATTATCATTGGGAAACATTCTTTTGCTAAAGATTTAGCCATAAAGATGACTACTCTTTTAAAGAGAGAGATTTACTTAAAGAAAGCATTACAAATAAGCATAAAGATTAACTTAATTCTAATTACACATTAAGAATCTTAGGGAAAGCTTGGTTTAAATAAAAATCATCATTTTGAAAGCTTCTCAAGCTTGAGAGGGGTTGAGAAGAAGATAGTCATTGAGATAATTGAAAAAAACCATAAAAATTAATCTTACCTCTAAGTTTGGGTTGATTCTTAATTAGCAGTGAAGCCCCCAACCAATCAATTGGTCACCAAGAGGAGAAGAGCAAACTTCAAGAGTTGTTGGAGAGAGATAGGAGCTCCAAGCTCCCTAGAGAAGAGAAAAATTAAGGGATAATAGAAAATATGCTTATTTTAAGATAATACTGGCATGGTATAGCTAAAAGATGAGAATACAAAGAAATGATGGTCTATTTATAGGTGAGGGAGGCCACTAACCAAGTCCAACTGGGTTCTAAAATTTTTCAGCTTCAATTTGACCCAATTTGGACAAGATTTGGATCAGTTTAGCTCCCTTTTTTGTCTAGTTTGCTCTAGGAGAGAGGAGAGATAAAAATATCACATTTTTTTGAATTAAAAAACCAAAGCACACATGTGAAAAAGGTGCCTACCTCAAGAGTCTTAGGTGTCAAAAATGCATCATTTCTCTAAAATATATCATTTTTTTAGTAATATACCTTAGTTTTCAACTAATAAACCTTGTACTCAGTCAACTCTTCATCTTATGTGAGCATTTACTCATTTTTGGGTATTTTTCTTTATTCTTTGCATTTATCTCATCCCAACACTTGGATTAATCCAATTGGCCCATTGGAACCTTAATTGGACCATAATCCAAAAAAATTTGAAAATGTAGACCCTTAGGCTAAGGTCCTTTATACCATTTTCAATTAATTCCTAATGCACATTGGAAAGTTCATTTTGAACTTCTAATTCAAGGGAATCCATTTTAGATATATTAGGAGAATTTTTGTATCCAAAGATATCTCAACTTTGAATTACCTCTCTCTAGATATTTTCTCTCTCTAGGCCAAAATAGGTTAAAACAAGATCTTTCTTCTATTTCAGAGAGGGGATGATTACAAGAACAGAAGGGGAGGTTCTTACACCTTTACATCTCAAAAGCTGGAGGGAGGAATCTTACAATAAGCATAGCCACACTTGAAAAGTAATGTTAACCTGGTTAATACTTATCTTGGGAAGTTTATTAAGGTCTTTATTGATTATATCTATATGTACAGTAGCAAGCTTTTGCATTGTAAAAAGTGCATGATAAGATTGTACAGCATCTGATTACCATCGGCTTTCATATGGCAGATATTGATCATTTACTCTATGTGCGAAAGAGTGATAAGGGGATTGTGGTCATCACCATCTACGTGGATAACTTGATTTTTGGCAGCGACAATGAAGAGGAAGTTGAGAATGCAAAGGGTCTCCTTAAGAAGAAGTTTGACATGAAGGATTTGGGTGAGTTGTGATGCTTTCTTGGCATTGAGGTCATTAGGACGCTTGAGGGCATATGGCCGTCACACAAAGACAGTATGCATTGGACATGTTATCCAAATATAGTATGGCTGGCTATAAGACCAGCTCGGTACCATTGGACCAGAATGGCAAGCTGAGTGCAAACACAGGTGAGATTTTGGAGAATGCCACTATGTACAATAAGATAGTGGGCCACTTGATCTACATGACGATCACCAAGCTAGAATTGAACTACATAGTTTGGTTGGTCTCGTCTATGAGACTGGTTATACAATTTTGCAGGTGTATGGATACATAAATGCATTTTGGGTAGAAGATCTACTAGTGTTATGTTTTCCTTTGGAAGTGGTGCTATTACATGGATCATCAAGAAGTAACCAATAGTTGCCTTGTCGAGTACAAAGCCAGAGTACAAGGGTGTATGATGGCATCATGTGAGGTAGCTTGGTTACGTAAGCTACTTGGAGATTTGGGACTGCATGTGGATAGGCTATTGTGAGACAACCTTAGTAGCATACAATTGGCCAGAAACCCAATGTTTCATGCACGGATCAAACACATAGATGTCCATTATCACTTCATCAGAGAGAAGGTCTTGGGGCAAGAGATGTTGATCTCATGTATGTCAACACAAAGGAGCAGGTGGCTGACATTTTCACCAAGGCCTTAGGAGCAAAGAAGCTTCATAGATTTTGCACTATGCTTAGAGTCTTGGAGATGGAGTTGAGCTTGAGGGAGAGTGTTGAGATGTCAAATGTTAAGCTCAACACAAGCTGACACTCAGAATGTGCCTAGGTGACCATTTCACATTAACACCACTGGTGTGTTTGGTAGGTGACACAACGGATCTTCGCCAATGATTCTACAGCTTGACTACACCTACCTAGTCCAACTAGGTTATGTCACACTTATCTTGCCAGCTCACCTATGTAATATATTCATATTATGGACCGCTTGTACATAGTACTCTAGTACTTATGTTGGGTTTTTACTTATTTTTTGAAGCCTTCTTTTTTGAAAGCAAGAAGAAGAAGAAGATTTTAGCTTTCCATCTCTGTGTGTGTTATCCATATTGTTGTGTGAGTGTGTGTGTGCTTGCAAGATCTCAAGCTCTCTCTCTTCCCCCAGTATTTTTAGAAATGAGTAGGCAAGTCTATTTGTTTGTAAGCACGCTTTACCACCTAAGAGTAGCTAGAGAGCACCTAAGGGAAGAGATGCAAATGTAAACACTCCTAAGGGAAGAGTAGCTAGGGGGGAGATGTTCCATGTCTAAGTCCAAATGTCAATCAATCTACCGCCTACACTAAGAGGGGGGGGGGGGGAGTTTTGGAGGTACCTCTCTCATACATGGCAAGTTATCACTTGTTTCATTATGACCTCTCTCTCTCTCTCTCTCATGAGGTAGTTTTATAGGTCTCTCTCATGAGGTAGTTTTATAGGTCTCTCTCGCATACATGGTAGTTTATGGTGAATTTGCACTTGTTTCATAACTACCCCTCGCTTGCCACGCCTCCCCTCCCCCTAACTCCACTCACCTCCTCCCTCTCCTCTCCCTTCTCTGTTTCCCATCAAGAAGTCTAAGATGTTTGAGGTCTCCATTACTGTGGGTATCGGTAATGGAGACATGTATTTCTTTTTTTGGCAGCCATTTGTCTGCATCGAATGTATGGAGTTGTTAACATTGGATAAAAGGGGGACCTTGCACCATCTTCACTTTCAAATGGTTGTTAGGTTAATGGCATCCTCTTCGACAAGTGTTGGTAAGCTAATCAAGTGATATATGCCGTGGGATGTTTGTTAAACCTTGCCCCTCCTCCCCCAACACAACACACACACACACTCTCTCTCTCTCTCTCTCTCTCTCACACACACACACACATGGGGAAGTTTTGGAGGTACTTCTCCCATACATGGCAAGTTCTTACTTGTTTCATGATCTCTCTCTCTCTCTCTCTCTCTCTCTCTCTCTCATATTAACGTGAATTTGCACTTGGCAGTTTTATAGGTCTCTCTCATACCCATATCGTAGGCTATGGTGAATTTGCACTTGTTTCAGGATTCCGCCCTTCCCTTCCCCTTCCCCTCCCCTCCCCTCCCCTCCTCCTCCTCCTCCTCCTCCCCTTCTCCGTTCCGCTCCTCTTAAGGGCATTGATTATACGGGGTAACTACCGACTTAGAGCTACAGAAATTCTTCTCTTGTTATACAATTCATGCATGGTAGGAAAGGCCACAAAGTACCTACTTCGGGTTGCCCTCGCGCAACAGGTATGTCCGGTGATGCAACGGAGATGCATATATCACGAGCACGGATAGAGCGCTTGTGGAAGGAGTACCTGAGGGATCCCTCACAGTGGTGGGACGATAGAATTAACAAAGTAAGTCCCTTTCTTACTTGAAGAAGTGATGATGTTCTCTTGATTAGTTACTCGCCCTCTCTCTCCTGTGCTCCTGTTACAGACAAACCCACTTGCCCCAGATTTCAAACATAAACTTACCCAGGAGTCTCTATGGATGGAGGGCTTCTACAATCCAAGTTGGATTCGAGACAGGCTCAGGCAAGATGCAATGCATAAAGCAAAAGCAGAAGATGCAGAAGAAGAAGTGAAGAACAGCATCGCCAGTTGTTGCAGAATGCTTAGCTTAGAGGAGACATTACCGTCCTTAGAAGAAGGTGTGCTCCCCCAACCTTCCTTTGAGGACTTTGCACACATCTTGCACAAGTGTAGGCAGGAAAAAGACCGAGGGAGTGTGTTGCGCTTGCATGCCTACATGTGTAAAACTAGGCTGGAAGCTCATAGATCACTGGGGAACTACCTGGTCTCAATGTTGGTGGAAGTCGGATGCATGCATGAAGCCCAGCAGGTTTTTGACCGGTTGGTGTATCGGCATGACTGGTCCTGGAATTCCCTTATCACTGGTTATATCAAATGTGGGAAGCCGCAGCACGCTTTCACCCTGTACCAGAAAATGCCTAAGGATGATTCTGTACATCCCAGTGGGCATACTTTTGTGGCCTTACTGAAGGCTTGTGCATCGCTGAAAGATTTGGAAAGAGGCCTTCAAATACATGCTGATGTCGCCAGAATGGGTTTGCTCAAGCGAAATGTTTTTGTTGGCAGTGCCTTAGTAGATATGTATGCCAAATGTGGCTCGCTTGCCAAAGCACAGCAAGTGTTTGATATGCTTCCCGTCCGAAATGTTGTCTCATGGACTGCACTAATTGCAGGATATGCTGAACATGGGCATGGTCAGGAAGCACTCGAGTGTTTTGAGGAGATGCAACTCAAGGGTGTCCCCCCCAACGCTGTCACTTTTGTTTGCAGCTTGAAAGCTTGCGGCAGCATTGGAGCCACTGATAAAGGTCGAGAAATACATGCTGAGATTGAAAGACAGGGGCTGTTGGAAAGAGACCTCATTGTTGGGAACACCTTGATTGATATGTATGCCAAATGTGGCTTGCTTGCCACAGCACAAGAAGTCTTCAACAAGCTTCCAGTTCGAGATGTAATCTCGTGGACCACACTAATCGCAGGATATGCTGAACATGGGCGCAATGAGGAAGCACTCAAGTGTTTTGAACAGATGCAACTTGAGGGTGTCTCCCCAGATGCTGTCACGCTTGTTCGCAGCTTGAAAGTTTGTTGCAGCATAGGAGCCAACGACAAGGGCCAAGAAATACATGCTGAGATTGAAAGACAGGGGTTGCTGGACAGAAACCTTGTTGTTGGCAACACCTTGGTTGATATGTATGCTAAATGTGGCTTGCTCATAAAAGCACAGGAAGTGTTTGACAGGCTTCCAGTTCGAAATGTAGTCTCATGGGCCACACTAATTGCAGGATATGCTGACGATGGGAATGGTGAGGAAGCACTCAAGTGTTTTGAACAGATGCAACTTGAAGGTGTCGTCCCGGATGCTGTCATGTATGTTTGCATCTTGAAAGCTTGTGGCAATGTAGGAGCCACAGACAAGGGCGGAGAAATACATGCCGAGATTGAAAGACAGGGATTGCTGGAAGGAAACCTTGTTGTGGGCAACACCTTGGTTGATATGTATGCTAGATGTGGCTTGCTTGCAAAAGCACAACAAGTGTTTGATAGGCTTCCAGTTCGCAATGTAGTCTCATGGAATGCCCTAATTGCAGGATATGCTGACCATGGGCATGGTGAGGAAGTACTCAAGTGCTTTGAACAGATGCAACTCGAGAGTGTCTCCCCGAATGCTATCACATTTGTTTGCAGCTTGAAAGCTTGTGGAAGCATAGGAGCCACAGACAAGGGCGGAGAACTACATGCTGAGATTGAAAGAAAGGGGTTGCTGGAAGGAGACCTTCTTGTTGGCAACACCTTGGTTGATATGTATGCTAAATGTGGATTGCTTGCCATAGCACAGCAAGTGTTTGACAAGCTCCCAGTTCGAGATGTAGTCTCATGGAATTCACTAATCACAGGATATATCCAGCTTGGAGAAGGTAAAAATGTTTTTCATATCTTTGACAGAATGCTAGGAGAAGGTACAAAGCCCGATCTAGTCACCTTCATTGTTGTTCTGAATGCATGCAGTCGCACAGGTCTATATAATAAGAGCCAGACCTATTTTGATGCCATGAGCAAATATTATGGCATTGCTCCAACTCTTGAGCACCACGCTGGCATGGTTGATCTCCTTTGCCGTGCAGGCCAATTAGACAAGGCAGTAGCAGTGATCAAGAAGATGCCGCTCTGTCCCAATCTTGTGGTATGGCGTACTGTATTGGGTGCTTGTAGAAGTTGTGGAAATGTGGAGATTGGAAAGCAGGCCTTTGAATATGCAGTGTGTTTGGATGAAAACGATGCTGCAGCTTATGTCTTAATGTCTCAGATCTATGCAGGTGCTGACTTGCAGGAGGAAGCAAACAAGGGTGAGGCAATGAGAGTGTTGGTGGACTGATGATGCCATTGGAATTGTGCATTCATCATTAGTCATGTTTAAAGATATTTCAAACGCAAAAGTTTTTTGATAACACAAAGAAAGAATGTTATATAGCAGCAACGAATTCTTGTCAAGGATGCAAATCACATTCATGTTTTTTTAAAGGAAGGTAAGTGTATCTGTGGGAACCAGTGGTGACCTTAAGAGTAACAGCAGTAACCATTTCCCCTTTGAATTGTTGATGTGAGACTGATCTAGAGGTTGGTTTCTGGTAAGTTATAATAACCCCAAAATCTGGGGAGCTTCATTCCTGGTTGGGTATCAGTGGAGTCTTATGTGCTGCCTTAGGTGGTTTGGGAGTTGGCTTCTGCTCAGCTCCAGGGGTGATGGTTCTGTGGTTTGTGGTCGAGTTGACATCCTTGGTAGCTGGATTTTTTTCTGCCAGACAACTCTGCAGATTGATGAAAGGAATAAGGAACAGGGTAAACAAACATTATAATAGATGGAGAGAGAGAGACAGAGAGAGAGGCTAAAATATGGCCTAAAGGATGTGAGGTCAAAAGGATAAAAGGACCAAATATATGAGAGATCAGAGTAAATCAACACAGCATGCAATGAGTGAGTGTATATATGATAAAATCCAGTACAAGAGCTTAGTGTGAGACTCCGAAGGAGCAGAGAGGGCTGCTGTCCCGTGTGATAATGCAGAGGGTGGAGAAGGCCACAATCCGAGAGGCAGATGTTAGGCTGTCGTCCTGAAGAAGTTAGCAGAGAGGGCTGCCGTCCCGATGTCGAGGTCAAGGAGCAGAGAGGGCTGCTGTCCCATAAGCTGTAAATAAAACGCAGATGTGCTGATGTAAGCACTGATGGTCTGCTGTTGATAAAACGCAGATGACAGTGCTGATGTAAGCCTGAAGTAAGCGCTGATGTAAGGCTGATGTAAAATAACTCTGTAGTAGGCGGCCTGTACCAACAGATATAAACGCTGATGTAAGCCCTGCTGTAGCCGCCCTGTACCAGTAGATGCAGACGCTGATGTCAGCCCTGCTGTAGGCGGCCTGCAGATGTAAACACTGAAGTCACCCTGCTGTAGGTGGCCAGCAGATGTAAACGCTGAACGAAGTATCCACACCAGCAGCAGCAGGAAGGCGATGTACTGCCTGAAGGAGCACCTGCTGGCTGTAAGAAGACTCAAGAAGTGAATTATGCAGAATTGATCTCGAACATCAAATCCAACTTTTCTCTATAAAAGAGAGTGATGACCTAACCATGAAGTTTGTTGAATATTGACTCCTTAATGCGGAATACGCCACCACTAGTTCCACCAAGTCTCAAGAAGACCACTTTACTGAACAAGTTGCCTCCTAGTTTCTTTACTTTTGTCACACAGACCATTACTCTAGAACCTATTCCTAACCTATATGAGTGTGAGTGCCAACTCTTGCGCTTCACTCGGTTGCATGCCCAATTTCATCTAAGAAATCTTCCTCCTCTACTCAAGAGGGGGCCCTTGTGTCCAATACCACCTCTACTCAAAAAGGGCAACAAGGAAAGGGAAATACCAACTCAGGTAATCAAGCCAAACCTCAAGGCAACAATACTGATAAAAAAAACCCTGCCTCAAGAATCACTCCCTACTGGCATAATATTCCCAAAAAGAATAGATTTTACACTCATTGTCAAATTCCTGGTCATGTTGATGATGAGTGTGGCATTAAAGCCAACGAAAATAGAGGTAACAACCCCACTAACTCGAATCGCCAAAACAACCAAGGTGGCAGTAATGCTCCTAATTGGCAGTCAAGAGAGTAATAATCCCACACCTACTCTGCAGGGTTCCCCCCTGAGGACCCCGCAACAAGGCAATGGTATGAATTGGACTAGATCATCTCCGTGGTGGCGACCCACCGGTCAAGTCGGTCAAGGCCCCCCCACCCAGTCGGTTTCTTTTACCACCCCAGAAGAGATGTCTGATTGGTCATCTCTTACACCACATCCCAACCCCTCGGCCAATGTCACTTAGGTCACATTTAAGGTTGATTACTCTTCCAGAAGGACGAAGAAACAACAACCTAGATGAGGCAACCCACGTGTGGAAGCGTCCGCACTCATTCAAATTTGTCAGTTACTTGATGATCGTTCTGTGCCTATCATCAAAGCCCACCCAACACTTCCTTGTGGCCATCTGGTCACTTGGGTAGTTGACGGTGGAGCTACTCACCATATGGTATGAAATGCTGACATTTTCATCTCTTAGCGACCTACTAAGGGTGAAGTTCAATGTGGCAACAACACACTGATGCCCATCAAATTTGTCGGCACCGTTTGAGCAGGTAATTCAACGCCAACTCACCTCCACCAACTCCCCCTCACAAAATGGAGTGGTTGAGCGTAAGAACCGCACCGTTATGGACATGGCACGCTCCATGCTCTTTGACTATGTGACCAGAGCTACCTGAACGCCTTTGGTCAAAATCGGTCAACACTTCTGTGTAACTTCCGAACCATTGTCCCACGATTGCAATCCCTCACAGGACCCCATTTGAGGGATTTTATGGTGAAAAACCAACTATTTCCCATCTCCATGTATTTGGGTGTCGTGCATATACACACACTCCAAATGACGCGAGGGGCAAGCTTGAGCCAAGGAGTGAGTTGCTCATTTTTATGGGCTACTCTTCTGAATCAAAAGCTTCAAAGTTTAACAAAGTCTTCATTCGTCGAGACATTGTCTTTGATGAACCGGATTTACTTCGTGTTCCGTTGCCCATACCACCCCAATAAGAATCTCCGACTATGCCACATGAACCCAATCAGTCCACTATTCCTCCACCTCTTGAGAAGCCTTCCTCCTCCCGGCAGCCACCTAGGGACCCTTTACTCCGCTGGTACCAACAAACCATGCGTGACTCTGGCATGCTTCCTCTGATACTCCCTTGGACGGTCTTCATTGGTCCACCAGGCTTAATCCTCGTGCCTCCTTTGCCTCTGTCTTTTCCGCAGACTTTGTGGTGCATGATGAGCTAACATTGTGGAAAGATGCTATCAAACTTCCATCCTGGAAACATGCTATGGAACTAGAACTCGAAAGCATTGACCGTAATGGCATGTGGTCCCTTGTGGATCGCCCTCATCATAAGAAGGTCAATGGAACCAAATGGATCTTCCGCACCAAATTTAAAGCCGATGGTAACTTGGACAAATACAAAGCCCGGCTTGTTGTGCAACGCTTTCGCTAGAAAGAAGGCATTGATTTGGACGAGACCTTTGCACCCACTGCTCGAATGACGACAGTCCGTCTTTTACTCAATCTGACTGCTCAATGGCCAATCTACCAAATGGATGTTAACAGTCCTTTTTTAAATGGCATTCTCAAGGAGGCGGTCTATGTTGACCAACCTTCGAGCTTCCCGCTCCTCGGGTTTGAGTACAAAGTCTGTCGCTTACATAAAGCTCTTTATGGGCTTAAGCAAGCCCCCCGAGCATGGTATCATCGCATCGACAAGTTTTTTTGCAGCCACGGTTTTCAACCATCTCACTATGACCCCAATATCTATATTCACACTGATCAAGGGATGGTTTGCTACCTAGTGTTATATGTCGATGACCTCATTATTTTTGGTTCACATCAAGCCAAAGTGGCTAATATTATGGCACAACTAAGACGAACCTTTGAGATGACTAATCTTGGTCTTCTCTCATATTTCCTTAGCATGGAGGTGGTCCAACATCCCGATTGTATTTTTGTGTCACAACAAAAGTATTGTCTTCAGCTCATTACTTGCTACTTTCCTGATGGTGCTATCCTTGTGGCTACCCCATTGGATCCCACCATCAAACTATCATAGGAAGAGGACTCACCTCCACATGAAGACCAAGCCTACCGCCAAGTGGTTGGGAGACTTATATGACTCACAAATTCTTGACCTGACATCTCCTATTGCAATGCTCCTAAGGGGCCACATTGGAGTTCAGCAATGAGGGTTGTTCGATATCTAGCAGGTACCTATATGTATGGACTTCACTATAATTGTGGGATCACCCTGCGTGGTTACACAGACTCCGATTGGGCTGGTGATTTCGATTCTTAACGTTCTCATGGTGGTTATTTGTACTCCCTCGGATCTTCCCCTTTCTCTTGGTCTAGCAAGAAGCAGGATACTGTTGCAGGTTCTTCCGTTGAGGCCGAATACTGGGCTCTCTATGATGCCACCACTGACACTATGTATCTTCGACAGCTTCTTTCGGAGATGCGCATTCCCACATTGACACCGCTTCTACCATCTTCGTCGACAGTCAGAGTGCGATTGCCCTTGCTGGCAATCCTATTTTTTCTAACTGTACCAAGCATGTGGGTATCCATTTTCATTTTACTAGGGAACAGGTTGAGCTTGGTACCATCAGACTCCAATACATTCCTACGGCGGTTCCCGTTGTTGGTCACTCACAAAATCATGTTAGCATTCACTTTTACAACGCAAGAAGTTGATCATCATTTTTTCATTGTCTAAAACACGGTGCTATTAACAAGATATGTTTATTACAAAAAGACCACAACAAGAGACGATCCGTTCAAGGAATGTACATTTCATTGATAAATTTCGTATAGAAGTAAAAATTACAAAGCCCCTATGATGTTTGGGGTGGTGGAAGATCGAAAATGCCAGGGGGGGACTCCACACGACTGGGAGGAGGATGATTAGGACTATCAAGGTGGATAGCTCCCTCAACATCGTGTCGAGGGGGGGCGGGGGTGCACCATCGTGGGGCCGATGGCATAAAAGGATAGGGGGGGGTCCTAGGGCCTAATATACTAACTTGGTTGATTATCTGTTCGATAAGCTCGCTCTGAAAAATGTCGTGGTCCTCCTTCTCAAAAGCATTCAGTGGGGGGTTCTGCAAAAAACAAAAAGAAAGGTCAAGGATAAATAACAGACATTAAACAAAAAGAAAGGTCAAGGATAAATAACAGACATTAAATAACAGACTGTTAGAAAGGTATTTAGAATGTGATGTACAAAACTGTACCTCTGATGGTATTTCAAGCAGAGTGTGCATCAGCAAAAGGCATGGAACACGACACGGCAACCACAGGAGCTGCCATCCGGTTGATGTGGAACCCTACATCTAATACATCTTGTATAGCTTACAAAATCATCCTAGGTGACACCCTCTAGGGATGCAATGAATTTCCTCAAGGATCTGCATCCCAAACAAAATAATAATATAAATACAATGTCCATATGATAACCAACAAATTGAATTGTCTTTATTGCATGTACTCACAGCATAACGTTAGCATGAGTGCCATCGGTGGAGTTGACTATGTAACATTTCCTGGTCAGTAGGTTGTACATCACCAAACTCCAATGGGCACTACAAGTAGCAAAAGGATGGACTGAGAATTATGTATAAGAAAAACAAACCTAAGGGCCAAACCATGAATAGTAGCAATGAAAGAAATTAAGCAACTTACTCCTCGTGGTATGAAAAGAATAGGATTTGCATCAGATCAATGATGCAGACGTAGAACCAATCCCCAGATATTGATCATACTGGTGACCTCGGACGCAAGGACCACTGAGACCAAAGAATTCACCATATACACCACAACGACTGGTAATTTTTTTGGTAGTCTTGAAATGACAAGGCTATAAACACAAGCCGAACATGAAATTGGAGAAAATTACAATGGACCACACAAGCGAAAAGATACATTAGAATTCCACCAACTATTACATACCTGAGAATGGGGGACATCAAATCATCGTTGACCTCCCTACTAGAAGAGTTAAATAGAATATTCACTTCGACGGCGCCGACAATGAAAAAGTAGTCGGCATTGCGAATCGAGACCCGGACTTCAAAGTACGGCCTTAGATATTCGAGGGCCTGCGAGTTTGTCACAAGAATCTCAGAAGCCAACTCCTGTTTCATGCCCCCTCTTCGGGGGCGAGTGTCTCGATTATGGGTAATTAGCACCTCCTTGACCCTGACCCTTTGCCTGAGAATGGGAGGGACCTCCAAGATCTCCCTCATTCTCCGATCAGGAATAACGACAAGCTCAAGAGTCTTGTCATACCGGAAACGGAGACGCAACAGAGAAGCCATGTCCTTGGGCATGACGGTAACACGATAAGCGTGTGCTACAAGGACATAGCTATCCTGAAATAACTCCACAAGGAAGTCTTTGTGGACTCTTGGGGAGGCATCCCAGGGGCAGAAGCTTGCCAGTGCATATATAGGCCATAATCCACACAAAAACCCCTGACCAACCTCTAAAAGGGAAGTCTTGGTATGGCAACGGACATGTGCTTCTGCATCTTGCGAATCTCTCTCAGCATGCTGGCATAGTTCCTCTTTCAGGTCCTCCGAGCTTGATTCATAATATCTATGTTCTTGCCCTTTTCTATTCGTCTCGCTATGCCAGGATCGTTTGGTGAGGTACGACGGGCCGTGGACTTCGTCCTAGAGCCATGACAACTAAAACCACGAAAACACATGACAATCTATTATAAATGGCAACAATAACGATATGGTGACGAGCAAGTTGAGAAAATGACATAGAAGAACCGAATACAAGAAAACAAGAAACGACCACAACAACGCGGTGGAGGTCATCCTCTAACCAAGATTGGTCTGTATCGCATTGTTGTGGTCATTTACCAAAACATAAGTTCTTTCATTCAAACATCTTCATTCAAACAAAACATACCTTCACACCCAAAACGGACACAGCAACGCAATATGGGGTATACTTGCGGGAAGGATGACCTAGCATCACGTTGTGGTGGTAGTTTTAGGGGATGGAAAGGACTTCCCATCTTGCATTTCTCTTTGCTTACAAAAATGACCAAAACAACGCTATACGACACATACTTGCCGGTGTAGAATGCCCTCCCCTCGCGTTATTGTGGTAGTTTTTATAGATAGAAGGGGCCTCACCTCTTAAACTTTCTATCCCCAAAGCGACCACAACAGCACGATGCAGAGTATAATTGTTGGTGGGATGACCTCCCAACGCATTGTTGTGGTCATTTTGGTGGATACAATGTTTTCTGAGCTACCTACATTAGACGAGCACCTATGCTAAGGTCGTATCTCAGAGAAGCACGAAAACAAGACACGACCACAACAACGCAATAGTGGTCATCCTCTGACCAAGATTGGTCTGTATCGCATTGTTGTGGTCATTTACCAAAACATAAGATTTTGCATTCAAACATCTTCATTCAAATGAAACATACCTTCACACCCAAAATGACCACAATAACGCGATATGGGGTATAGTTTCTGGTAGGATGACCTAGTATCATGTTGTGGTGGTAGTTTTGGGGAATGGAAAGGACTTCCCATCTTGCATTTCTCTTTGCTACAAAAAAGACCACAACAACGCAATACAACACATACTTGTTGGTAGAATACCCTCCCCTCGCGTTATTGTGGTAGTTTTTGAAGATAGAAAGGGTCTCACCTCTTAAACTTTCTATCCCCGAAAGCGACCACAACGGTGCGATACAGAGTATAATTTCTGGTGGGATGACCTCCCAATGCGTTGTTTTGGTCGTTCTGGTTGTTTTGGTGGATACAATGTTTTCTAATCATTAGATGAGCACCTATGCTAAGGTTGTATCTCAAAGAAACACAAAAACAAGGCATGACCACAACAACGCGATGGTGGTTGACCTCTTACCAAGATTGGCCTATATCGCATTGTTGTGGTCATTTACCAAAACATAAGATGTTGCATTCAAACATCTTCATTCAAACGAAACATACCTTCACACCCGAAACGACCACAACAACGCGATATGGGGTATACTTGCCGGTAGGATGACCTAGCATCACGTTGTGGTGGTAGTTCTAGGGGATGGAAAGGACTTCCTGTCTTGCATTTCTCTTTGCTACAAAAACAACCATAACAACGCGATACGACACATTCTTGTTGATAGAATGCCCTCCCCTCACGTTATTGTGGTAGTTTTCATAGATAGAAGGGGCCTCACCTCTAAAACTTTCTATCTCCCAAAGCGACCATGACGGGGTGCAATACATAGGATAATTGCCGATGGGATGACCTCCCAATGCATTGTTGTGGTTGTTTTGGTGGATACAATGTTTTCTGAGCTAACTACATTAGATTAGAACCTATGCAAAGGTCATATCTTAGAGAAACATGAAAATGACACAGAAACTAGAAGGCGACCCCAATAACGAATACCGACAGAGAAATCCAAAAACTATGGAATTAGCCAAAAACCCAATGCACGTCATTGTAGTACCTATACGAGGTCGTGGAATTAGCCACAGAATGGCATAGTAGTTGAGGACGAAGATGAAGATGACAAGACGAAAGCAATAGTGTAGTCGTAAAGATGAAGATGAAGACGAAGACGACGATGAAGACAGAAGCAACAGTCGGGAGGCCCACGATGACGAAAGTGACGGCATGAAAAAATAAATATAGCATTAATTGGAATTGAATGCACCACGTCAATTACATCATGCACTTTCCTTTAGTTTTGGGCCACGTGGAAAAAGTCTCAATCTTCGAGTGCTTTACCCGAGCCTACCCAACGTTCCCACTCTCATTCCTTTTTTTGTCGTTTCCTCATCACGTGCCTTTTGTCTTTGTTTGAGTCCTTCACTGCACCTTCGTCAAACCCTGAATCCTTCCTTGTCATCCATTATGGAGGTAACTCTTACCCTTTTATGTGTTTCTGCCTTCTAATTTCCTCATATTTCTCTTTGTTTGGATTGAATTATGCATATTACCCCAAAACGACCATAACAACGCTCTTTCCATTAAGATGAACTCTCATCACATTGTTGTGGTCATTTTTTAAGAGAGAATGTCTACTATGCTCAGCTTTTTGTCATGTTCTTATTTGCTTAAGCTTCGAGTAGTTGTCTACTACTCTCGCTTGTTTACTTAAGGATGGCCATTGTCACGTTTTGGTGGTCATTCTAAGTTGTAGCGTCGATATATCTCGCATTTTGCCATCATTAAGGGTTATTTAGTTACTTGAAAAAACAATACGCGATGAGAGATATTTCTTCGCATATACGACTCGCTCTCTTCGCGTTGTAATGGCCATTTTTGTTATGTCGTTGTTTGCCGATAAATTCATCACATTGTTCGACTTTGGTGCTCATTGATGGCTTGTTTGCTATTTTTGGTTTTTGGACAAATATAGGTTAGCCCTAGCAATTTCACAGTTGTGGAGGAGGAAGATGAAACTGTTGTGCTGAGACACATGAAGTCAGGCTGTTTGACTTTATCTATAAAGTCAAACAACACCATTGCTATCCAGAGATTCAACGCCGAGTTTGTTCTTGTAGACGTGCTAAGGTCCCTTGATTCCCATTGCTACTCAACACCTTAAGTTCACAAATGTTACTTCTACACTGGTCAAGTGGAGTTTGAAGGTGTTCCATTCGTTCATGCCCTTGACCTGAAGCGGACAAAGGAAGTAGTACGAAAGCTTAGATGCCTTCAGGTTGCCATCCAGTGCTCTTTGCAAGGAGCATAAATGCCCACTCCACAAAAGAAAATGCAACTCTGTTCGCTTATATGAGGGAAAGTAAAGGCTAAAAAGGTGATGTGACTTGTATGGGGATTGGGAAAAGTAAGATTTGATTAAGAGTTGATTAGCTTATGGAGATTAAGCTTTTGGTTTTTTTTAATCATCTCCATGCGCCGATTTGCGCCGCAGCAGGCTGCCGCCGTGCGCTTCTCCTCCATGGATTTTCTTGTGATTTTTTTTTATGGCTTAACACTGATTAATCTGCTCCGTCCATTATGGATTTACTCGATACTATGAGATTTTTGGCTATGAGGATTTCATCCATGCGGTCAGATTTTGATTTCACTGAGTATTTGAAAAACCACTTTTTGATAGAGAGGGATGGTTTTGCAGGGTGGTGAGTGGGTTTGAGAGTAGACCTAGTTTTGAATCTTTGACCTTTGGGTAAAGACCTACAAAACACCCTTCTGTCCACTGGATAATTTCCTGCACTTTCTTGATTTTTGAGAAGTTGAAGCCCTTTCCTACCTTCTCCACAAATCTCCTAGCCCAAGCTCTGATACCACTGCAACCGGAATCTTATTCTAGGAAAGATTGTGGAAGAGTAGAGAATTCACAAGAATTGATTCATCCATAAAAACCATTGCTTTGCAAGCTTCAACTAAATCAAATCAATTGAAATTTAAACACTTAACAAAATTAAAATACTTAGCTCAATAGACCATATTGGGTGCAATCTTCCCCCCTCTTGTGCGTGGCCTCTCCCCACACAAGAGTATTTTTTTATTACCCCACACAAGAGTATTTCTTTATTAGCTTTCTTTTCACCAAAATTAGGCCATAGCCTTCAAAATATACAAGATGTGCTTTTTAGAGAGCACGGCACTCTTCTTTTACAAAAATAGAGTGTCAAATATTGGGACTAGGGTAAAGCCATAGGCTTTAATAAATTCCACATAATTAATGTATCTTTCCTAAAGTTCAAAATGGAAAAATCATTTGCTAAGGTTGCAAGCTACTATGCTTGCCAAAAATGAAATGTGATGAACCAAGACATTTCTTCCAAAGTAAACTCTTCAATTTCCATAGTCTTCATCACCTGAAAATATAAGCCCAATTAATTATTAAATTAATCCCACAAATATTAAATAGGCACAAATCATCACCAACTCATGACTACCAGGCGTAAGTACCCCAGGAATCACCCTGCCATACAAACCTAACTGAAATAATCATAGGTGGCCTCAAACATACGTCATATATCGCACGTATTAATATTTATAGTGGTATCACCCACGATATTAACCTAGCCGGCATGACGCAAGAGTAACCTAGGCATCCCCAAATTACTCAAGAGGGGATAAATAATATTTTTCTAGAGGACTTAAAATATATTCTCATGACATATAATGAATTAGAAGCTTACAATTTAGTATGTATTATGGAAGATCGTGTAGCCAACCATCTAGCCTTAACTTGTTATGCAAATACACATGTTGGACAAGCACCTCTTTTGATACTTGATTTGTTGCTTCCATGTCTGAATCCTTGGATTCTTCCTTTCCAACATGATATAAAATTGTTTACTGATGATCCTCTTTGCTTTTTCTTCCATGACTATAGCAAAATCCAACTCCCCTTCGAAACCGTCAGAGGATTCCATGCATTTTGTGCATCTAGCGTGTTATGAATCATAATAGATTGGATTTGTGAAGATGGCCTCCTAGGGTGCATCAACATTTCAATTGGAGGGTTGTTTACTGGTGACGAGAGAGCAAAAATTTGAGAAATCACAGTGAGATGGTATGTTGTCTTCGCGAGGAGAGTGCGAGAAACAGAAGAAATAGGTGTGTTCCCAAATGTATGCAATGGGTGGGAAAGGCAAATTTATTACTTCAAACTTTAATGTTGACAGCATGTGACATACGGGGAGAAAAAGAAGAGAGAGAATGTCATTTTCCCTCTTTTTTTGGAGCAACAAATTCAATCTTTTTCAAAAAAATTTGCTCTTTTTTAAGGAATTTCTACATTGGTTGGGCACCTATTTTTCCTTTCTCTAAAAGGCCCAGTAATGAGTGATGTTTTCCCCTAATGGGGTAAGAAGACAGATCCAACAACCTACACATTTGATCATATCCCAACCTTTCACAATATCAATATCTTTCAATCACTGATTCACTTTTGTCACTTTTGGCCAAAGCAACCTCCATTCGCATCTCTCCCTCTGGCTCGGCTTTACCTTGATCAAAGATATTGGAATAATCTATACTGCCATATCTGAAGTAGCACGAACAACCAATGAAGACTATTTTCTAAGAGAATTCTTCTATATCTTTGGTGGGATTCTTGATGTAAACAAAAAAAAAAACAAGATAAGAACATCCAATTGGCAAGAGAAAAAGTACAGTCAAAAGCAACAAAAAGAAGTAAAGTGTCATATTGAAAACAACAAACTACCTTACACTACAATTTCCTTTTACTTGATTACAAAAACCAATCTTAACCCCATGGCCATGACATCCCTAGTAGATTGTAAAGGGGGATTATGACATCATGACTCTCCCACCAAGGGCCATAATCACAAGGTTGTTATATGAGTAATGACCCCCCCCCATACTGCAGTATTTTCAATAGGTGATGGCAATATATAACCTTGGGAATTAGAAGCTTACAATTTAGCATGTATAATGAATTTAGCTTACAATAATGACCCCCCCATCACCTATTGGAGAGTAGGTGATGGCAATAATAACCTTGTAATCATGGGTGGCCACGACACCTATTTCCAAAGCACACAAACCATGGTACCTTTGGCATAAGATAAAAGGGAAAAAACTAGGGTCATGATGTCACGACCCCCTCTCGATACAAGGGAAGCAAGCTAAATTATAGCATTTAAGCTGCTTGAATTATCATTTTTCCATGGAAGTGTTCTCTTGAGGCAAGCTAAATTGCAGTGAACATTGAACATTCAAGGTATAGTATATATTCCTTATGTGTTTTTAATGAATAATTGGCAAGTCTGTGGTTCATGTATGAAGTCATAAACTTGTAGGACCCTTATTATAGGAAGTGTGAACCCTATTCAAATAAGGAGCTCATATCAATACAACCCCCTTCACTGGCTTGAATATGACCCCCTTCACCAACTCAAACGATGTCATCATGTATATAGGACTTGTTCCCTATAGACCAATGAAGAACATGAAGGGAGTCATATCAATACAAACCCCCTTTCAATGACTAACAATGGAATGGATAGCATGGGCAGCTTTCTTGCTACAACCTCCCTTTCAATGGCTAACAATGGAGCACCATGGCTATCTTGGGGACCTTGGTGAAGGGGATTATATTAATATATGAACCCTTCACTGGCTTAAATACGACCCTCTTCACTAGCTTAAACATATGTATATATATATATATATATATATATATATGTATGTATGTATGTATATATATGTATACACACACACACACACACACACACACACACACATATATATATATAACATATATATATATATATATATATATATATATATTTATGTATACATATATATACATGCATACACACACACACATGTACATATACATACATACATATATATATATATATATATATATATATATATATATATATATATATATATATATATATATGTTTGTGTGTGTGTGTGTGTGTGTGTGTGTGTGTGTGTGTGTGTGTGTGTGTGCGTGGATGCAAAATGAGGCAACCAATGTCAATCAATGAATCCGATAAGGAGACAAAGAGAACTTCCCATCATTTTCCTCTCATGGTAGTATTCATCACCAATCATCTTCTTCATCAAAAGGTGATGGTAGGGCCAATAGTGTTGCATTTGACTTTTTGCACACCAACAACACATGGAACAAGGATGATACCTTCCCAATGTACATGGGACCATGTATATAGGACATGTTTCTTACAAACTAATGAAGAACATGAAGGGTTTCATATCAATATGACCCCCCTTTCAATGGCTACTAAAACAAGGGAATTCCATGGCTAGCTTGGGGGAATTGGATTTCAAATAACACTCCACTTTCACTAAGCATGGTTTCTCTTGGATAGATACACCCTTTTAGGATTGATAGGCCATTTATAATGCAAAACTATGAAGTTTATTAATTCCCTTCACCTTATTGTATATGTTTTATGATTAAATGCCTTCTATACCAAAATACAATCCAAGTATCCCTATGGTGTCTTTAATCATCTCAGCTCTTAAATAAAAATGTTCGTGAAGCTCGTGGGTAAAAGAAAAACTGTCTTACATAGAAATATATTCATGTTTGGCTATGCCTTATGGTTTACCCTCCACAATATACTAAATAAATTGAGTCTTTAATATTTTGTTGGTTAGGGCTTTGTTAATCATCACCAACTAATTATTTAGACATAGCCTTGTCAACCCCCTACCTGTGCAAAATAAATGCGACCCATAAATGGAAATTAGTGATTTATTTTGGGAGTGCTTATTTTTTATTTTTTTAAAGAAAGTAGCAATAATAGCAGGACTCTTATATGGTTTCCTTATTAAGCCAAACTTTAGTATTTTTGGGTGTGTGAACTTTTGTTGTGTTAAGGTTACCATGCCATCCTCTATTGTGTTAATGTGTGCTAGCACACAAAAGAGTCTAGCCATATGTTATGACTCTACATTTTGTGAAGTTGCCATAAGTGAGTTAAAAGAGTATTTTGATTTAAAAAACCTTGACTTTAATCTACTACATGGTTGTAATGATGCGGTTTCTATGGTGGTACCTCGTGAGACATTAGCAGATGGAATCATTGGGTACAAGCTACAAGGGGGGCTTCAGAAAGCTACCACATAGTCTACAAACCCCCTAATTCAAGTCCATTGCATGCTTCACATAATAAGCAAGAGAGTATTTTTACAATGATTAGCCACTTTGCCTTTAGAATTTTGGATCGTTTGAGATGTCAGATTTGGGGCCGTTGCATTACTATTTGGGGATTCAATTTATGTAGTGCAATGATGGCATTGTTATGATGCAATCTAAATATATACAGAAGCTATTGAAGACTATAAACCTGTGGCTACACCTATGGAGACAGGTACTTGACTTAGTCTTTAAGATGCAAGAGACTCTTTTGATGCTAGTTTGTATCAGCAAGCAGGTTATTGGATCCCTTGCAACATAGGGCCAGATATACAGTATGTGGTCTCAAAGTTGAGCAAATTTATGCATAGCCCAGGTTCGAAGCATTCGCAGGCTGTTAAGCGGGTTTTCTGCTATTTACAGGGCACTCAGTATTTTTGATTACTTTATCCAAAAGAGAGTGAGTCACAGCTGCATGCTTTTAGTGATTTAGATTGGGCTGGATGTTATGACACACAAGTGTCCACTAGTGGGTTTTGCTTTCGCCTTGGTCATTAATGTATATCATGGCTCAGCAAGAAGCAGCCTACAGTGGCCACTTCCAGCTCTATGAAGTTGAGTACAAGGCAGCTTTTACAGCTACAGTTGAGTGTGTGTGACTCAGATGTCTTATGGGGCTAATTTGGGTGTTGGTGGACAGTCGTCTGACAGCTAGTGCGCATTAGCAGTTGCGAGGAACCTAGTGTTTTGTGCTCGCACTAAGCACATTGAGGTGCATTACCACTATGTTAGGGAAAGACTCTCTACAATAGAGATCAGCTTGGTCTATGTGCCTACACATGATAACATGGCAGATTTATTCACGAAGGCTCTTCCTCGTGAAAAGTTTGAAGCTTTTCATAAATCTTTGGGCTTACTGCCTTTTCAGGATTGATCAGCCATACCCTGTACATGTTCACATCATCACTCCAGGGGGGATTTGTAGCTTTATATGGTAGTGATGTGTGTGAACACACTTAGGACCACCGAGCACTTTTTCCCTCACTAGGAGGTTTTTTCCCTTGTGTGTAAGTACACCCTCTTATTTACGCATTTTGGGATGTGTACTTATCTTTTGTATCTGGCACACATTTGTTTATTCTATTCTAGTGAGTTTGTGTGCTCTCAAGCTTCTCTATCTTGTGAGTGTGCATTGTTGCAATCCTAACCCTAATTTCAACAATAAACTCTTGGTGTGCATGGTCCCCATATCCTGGTGACTGTACCATGTAGACCTCTTCTTATAAATTGCCATGTAGAAATGCATTTGTACATCTATCTAACATAAAGACCATTTCTTAGCTGTGTGGCCATAGTAATGATTTCTCTCACTGTTTGCCATCCTAGTAACCAGACTGTAGGTCTTCTCATGATTAATTCTATAGTTATGTGCATATCATTTGGCTACCAATCTTGCCTTGTATCTACCCAAGACCCATCTGAATTTTGCTTTAATTTATAGACCCACTTGCATCTAATTGCCTCCTTCTCCTAAGGTAAAAGTCACCAATTCCCATATCTCATTTGCATCCAATGCAATCATCTCTTCTTTCATAGCATATGCTTATGTCCAAGTGCCTCCTTAAAGCATGTGAGCTCTATCTGTTATATTTCTTTAACCATATAAGCATAATGATGGGTTGTATACCCATCATAACTCAACCTGTCCCACTAGATATTTAACCCTTATAGACCTACACACACCTAAATCACTACTAGGTATTCTCAACACTGCTATGGCTCTTTGTACATTTGGTGTAACAATAGAAGGGATCCTAAATTTCTCATCAAGGCTTTGTTTTGAGCCATTATTCCATCAACAAATGAATTGACATGGTGAGTATTTGTGTTGCCCCCTTGAGAGTACCATTTCTTGCCTTGGGAATCCTCAAGAGAACACCTAATCTCCCACATTGAATTCCAATGGCCTCCCATGAGCATTTGCATAATGTCTCGTTCTTTCTTGAGCTTGCTATGCATGTTAGCCTTGCATTATTGTAAGAGTGTATCCAATTTTTCCATCTCCTCTTTTGCATTCGGATTCACTTCTTGGTTTTGAACCATAATTGGCATATTCACTTTGTACCTACTATAGAGTGCCTCAAAAGGTGACATATTGAATAATGCTTCAGTAAGTCTCCACCCACTTGTTCACCCTCTCGGTTTGTCCAAGCGGATTCGGTGTGATAGGTAGTGCTAGGTGTCGAAACAATCCCCATGATCTCAAACAGTGTCCTCCAAAGTGTACTCATAAACTTTACATCTTGATCATCACACTGACTTGATTTGTTGTGGCACTCCATGTAACTAGAACACACGATCCACAAACTCTTTTGTAACCATAGATGCTAAAAATTTGACCTTGGAAGAAATGAAATGTACTACTTTTGTTCAGCGGTCCACCACCACATATATGCTATCCCATCCCCTCCTTGTAGGTAGCTCCATGATGAAATTCATAGAAATATATGTCCATTTGCCATCGCTAATGGCCAAAAGGTGAAGCAAACCACCGGGTTATGCGTGGGATCCTAGTTTTGTTAGAAAGGTAAGCAACTTGTCACAAAAGCTTACACATCTTTCCACATACCCTAATAAAGACTCTTCTGCACCTTCTCAAAGGTCTTAAATAACCCCATGTGTCTTGATAAACGACAGAGAAGAATGCATCTCTTCTTACACCCTTTTCTTGTATCTTGATGTAGGCACAAGGTAAACTTTGACTTTGTAGTAAATGAGCCCATTGCAAAATTAAAAATGTAGTAAATCGTCATGGGACCCTTGCTATAATCTTTGCCACATTGGTGCCACTTCCTCATCCAATAGGTACTTCTCTTGGATATCCAATATCCAATCTAATCTTTATGTACCTTCAAAATTTCTATGCATCTACATGCCTACATACATGACAATGCATCCACCATAACGTTCTCTCTCCCTTTCATGTAAGAGATTTCAAAATCATAGTTTTGTAATGTAGCCACCCATCTTCTTTACTTGGGAGATAGTGTAGGTTGAGACAAAAAATATTGGAGTACTCTATGATCACTCTTCACAAAGACGTGACTCCCATACAAGTAGTGATGCCACTTCTTTATTGCATGCAGTATTAGTAACATCTCTTGATCAGAGACATGCATGACCATCTCTTTCTCATCAAGCTTTTGACTCTCAAATGTAAATACTCCATGATCTTAAAACAAAGAAGCCCCAATGCCTCTTCCACATGTGTAAATAGCTTCGTGAAGTCCGGAAATACAAGTATGGGGGCTGTTGTGAGCATTCCCTTGACCTCTTGGAAGCTCTTGTCAGCTATGGCATCCCAAAAGAAAGCATCTTTCTTGAGCTTGTCAGTCAAAGGAGTAGTAATATGAGCATATCGCTTGATGAATCTTGTATAGAATGATGACAAGCCCAAGAATAATGACAAGCCCAAGAATCCGCTCAATTGAGTGGTACTTATAGGTGTGGGCCAATTCTCAATACATTATTCCACCTTCTTGGGATCCACCATAATGCCTTCCTTTCTTACTATATGTCCAAGATACTCAAACTTTCGTGCCATAAATGTACACTTGCCCTTCTTTGCATACAAGTTGTTGGCCCTTAAGGCATCCAAAACAGCCCTTTACAAGCATTAAGTGCTCTTTCTCCCACTTGCTATATATCAAACTATCATCAAAGAATCTGAGCACCCCTTTGTAGAGAAAGGATCCAAGCACTTTGTTCATTAGGGCTTGAAACATTGCCGGTGCATGGCACAAACCAAACGGCATAACTAAATAATGGTAGAGACCCCTCTCGATCCAAATGTTGTCTTCTTGTACTCATCGCCTTCTTTGATTCTTAATTGGCGATACCTAGATCTTAAATCAATCTTGGAGAAGAAACATGCACCCTTGAACTCATCAAGCAAATCATCGATCCTTGGAATAGGAAATCTATTCTTGATTGTAGACTTATTCAAATCCCTATAGTCCACACACATGCGAAAAGTGTTGTCCATCTTCTTGACCAAGAGTACGGGTGATGAAAAAGGTGATTGGCTAGGAGTAACCCATCCCATGTCTATAAGGTCTTGCACTTGTTTTGCCACTTCATCCTTCTCCACTTTTGACAATCTATAGGGTGGTTTGTTGATAGGCTTGGTATGCAGCTCAAGCTCTATCCCATGATCCAATTCCCATTTTGGCAAAGCATTTTAGCATTTGAAACACATCTTCATACTCCTTTAGTAATTCCTTCATACCTTTATGCATAACTTCACCCTTTTTCTCATTGCTTTCTTCCTTACAAAGCTGTAAAACATATATGCATCCCATTTTCTTAAGCTCCCTCTTGAGTTGTGTTGCACATTGATCATCTTGATACTCGGCACATAAGTTCCAATCAACGTAATCTCATCATTTCCATGTATGAAACTTATACCCTTGCTATAAATTCATGTGAAATAGTCCAAAAGTTGCCAACCAATCACCAACACGATGTCAATTGGGCCCATATCCAAAACAAGTAAATCAGCCTTGCAAGTACAATCACTTATGAGTATCAAACTCTCATCTTTGCATACCAATGTGCAATCCATCTTTGCCCCATTAGCCACTTGAACTTGTTGCCACCCCACAAAGGTAAAGCTATGACCTATAATTTGAGACTGCATATGGATTTTGTGTTGATAAAGCTATGGTTGCTCCCACTATCAACCAAAACATGTGCCACTCTCCCATTTATGCATGCCTTCAACCTTAATGTACTTGCACCCTTGCAACTGGCATAGGCATCACTTGAGATATTTCATAAGGTGGACATATCATCTTTTTCATCTCATGAACACACATAGGCAATGATAATCTCATGAACACACATAGGCAACGATAATCCATGATCATAGTCAACTTAAATATTCTTTAATTCACCCAGATCAAAAGCAAATTCACTATCATTCTCTACATCTTCAACTTCATTGTTAGCATCTTCAAAGAAATCCTAGTAATCATCCACATCCTCCTTTGTGTCTTCATGGTAAGGTTCAGCAAAGATCATGATTAGGGTTATCTTCTTGCTTTGACATTGTCGTTGATCTCTTCTTATTCTTGGGCATCTTGCCTTACATCTTGCCTTGCATCTTATGTGTTTGCCTCCTGCTCAAGGGCTTCCTTATAGTTTTCTTTGGGTTTGGGCTTTGGTATTATCTTAAAATGTCAATTGATCTTTGGATAAGCTCCCAAACTCCAATTTTAGTGCACTTTAGCTCTATGGAGAGGTAACAAAGTGTACAATCACATATGTGATCACCTTTAACTTGGTCAAAGCTGTAGTACTTTGTTTTGAATTTTTTGTAGAAAGTAAATTTGGTAGTAGATTGGCCTTTTGACCCCCTAAATGATGTCCGATTTGGAAGTTCTTCGACTCTATAGGATGTTCTAAGAGTATACTATCCAAGTATGAAGTTAATTTTGGTTGAATCTAAGTGGATCAAAATTGTGAGGCAACCGGTACAAAATGCGACCTAGCCTATTACCCGGGTGATCGAATGGAGAGGTTAAGGGCTAGAATGAGAGCTTAAGGGATGGGGAATCCAAACCTATAAAACCTCTTCTACTAATTAGGGTTTTGTTCTCTGTTCAATATTTTGCCAAAAATCCTAAATCATGCATCCAAAAGCATCCCCTTTGTCCACGGCAACAATCCATTGCTCAACAATGATGTCCCTCAAGTGTTCCCAAACAAATTTTAAAAAATTTTGTCATGACATTCAAACATGAATGTTAAAATCTTAATGTAAAACCATAAACATATCCATTGTATTGTCTTGTATAATCATTGCCAAATTGAATGCTAATTAATTTGTGCGTCGATGAAGCACTACTTACCGATCTCCCAGTCAAGTCTTCCCACCCCCTTACCAAAGTTTAGAATCCGATGTGGTGAGGGTTGAGGCCATGTCTTCAAACAATGCACCTAATCCCCTTTTGTACCATTTTACCAAGGCACTCATGGTGCACGAAACGGTTCAAGATGCACTCCCCTTTGGTGGCCACTCCACCTAGTGAGTGCCAAAGGTACCCTCTCACCATACTAGATTCTACAAGGATTTGGAAATTGAATGTAATGAAAGCTTGCAATCCAAGTATGTGAGAGAGTTCACTTACAAAGATATCATGTACTCATTCTCATTTCATAATTCCCATCTCATAAGGCATAACACTTGCTTCCACCAAGTAATCCACTCAAAGCCTCTTACACATAGGCCAAAATGACAAGAAGCAAAACCATCCACATCATATGTAATGCCAAGTAATCATAGTGCATCCAATAAGCAGCACTCTACCATTCTCAAAGTATGTGGATTCAATGGAAATCAAATCAATATCACATATGTGAGCAAATGACTTCCATGGCAATGGCAAGCTTACAAAAAACCCTCAAGAATCAAGAAGCTATGGATGAAACTTGAATGGAGAAATTTATTGATCAATAGGGTTCAAAAATGTGGTCAAGATTTTCCTATGATGAAACATCAAGGTTCTAGCCCATGCCAATGCCATTTCCTTGGTTTCTTGATGAAAATTTATGGAAATACATGAGATTTCATCCCATAGGCAACCAAGAAAACTCACCAATGTGTCCCAAGCTTAGAAATGGAAGAAAATCACTTGACAGAAGCCTTTGAGAAGCTATTCAAAACATTGCTAATAAGGAGCAAATGCATTCCACTTGCTACCATTGTGGGTAATCTCAACATTTTGAGCTCTAGTCTCATGCAAAAATCGCATGCCAACTTCTTGTGAGATTTGGGAGAGAAGATGAACACCAATACAAGCTTGGAGAGGCTGGAAAAGATCAAAAATAGGCAAAGAAAGGGTAGACAAGAGCTCATAGTAGCAAGAGGTTTTCTCCTATGGAAGCTAGGGTTTGCACCCAAAAAAAAAACCTCAAAATAATGCATGAAAATTATAGGAAATTTTGAAAATCAAGAAAGTGCCAAAGATAAACCCAAAATTATCTAATATGGCCATTTTTGCTTCCAAAATAGAAAATTAGAAAATGAAATTTCTCAAGATGATTGATGAAAAACCAAAGATATAATGTTCAGGTTTGGTGAAAACCAAAAAATTAATTGAAATGGATCAAAACAAGAGCTCTGATACCACTGAAAGGAAGCTACATCTAGATTAGCCTATCTTAGCTTGGATTAGCCTAGATTACAGAGATTAGCCAAGGTTTAGAGAGAGGCATGGTAATTTTCCATTAGCAAAGTGATAAGTGCCCAAATTAGGTTTATGTTGACTTATATACCACACTCCCTTTTCACATTACAATTGAATGTGTCCATGGGCAAGGTCCTTTTCCCATTCTCTAAATCTCTTAGCCGTGGGCCCAAATTATATAAGACCTTTTAAGCTTTGTTATACTCTCCATTTGCTTCAACCATATTGTTGTTTACATCAGCCTCTATGGAATCCTTCATTGGAGTATACCAACTAACTCATCTCATCAAAAACTCCTTAGTCACTTGTATCTCACGAGTAGTGGTATTATAAGATTTATAATCTTATTGCTCAAGGGAGTGTCCAATGAAGATATAATTTTTTTGATTTGGGATTCAGTTTGCTTCTCACTTCATCTGGCACATGTATACAGCCAAATGCTTTCAAGTGTTTAGCACCCACATGCATACAACCAAACACTTTCAAATGTGCCAAATTTATTTTTTTAATACTAAGTTTCTAATTAGGGGTCTTGTTCATATTGTAAATTGTAGTCGCTACTACTTTAGCCCAAAAGTAATGAGACATTTCTTTCTCATTCATCAACGCACAGGCAACTTCTTCTGCAATGTGCATGTTCTTCCTTTCTGCAACCCCATTTTGTTATGGGGTGTACCTACATGTAAACTACCTCTTTATCCCATGATCTCTTAGATAATCATTGAAGTCATTGTAGAAATATTCTCCCCCACCATCTAATCTTAGGCATTTTATGTACATGCCTTTCTCAACCATAGCCCTGAAACTTTGAAGCTATGTAAACACTTTGCTTTTCTCTTTCTTGAAGTAAACCCACACCTTCCTAGTGTGGTAATGAATGGTGGCATCCTTTGATTGGTGCTGTTTTTGTTGTACCCCAAACATCAGAGTGCAACACATCCAATGGTCTTTGAGTCACATTCCTATAATGTGGACATGCCTGCTTAGATTATTTTTTGAGTTGACATGGTTCACATGCCTTATGCATTCCATCCTCTTTAAACCTGTAATAATGCTTTGGGCCTACATATTTTTGAGCCGCTGAATATTGGCATGGCCAGTACACTTATGCCAAATGTCAATGTTTGTAATCACACATGTACCAATGTGCAAACATTGCAATCTTCACTTTAGGCATGTTTATATCCACAACGTAAACATTCTACCAATTTTGTTACCCTTTGCAACCATGCAACAATGGTTATTGAAGGCTTCTATATAACAGCCGTGTGAGAGTTAAATCTCACTTGTTGCAGACTCTACTTAAACATCTGTCCAACAAAAACCAAGTTTTTCGTGATATTGGGAACATGAAGTACATTAGCTAAGTACTTCATTTTGCCATCCTCATGTATAGATAATGACAACTTACCAACATGCGCAATAGGATGCACAATATCATCACCCATTTTTATATATCCTAAGTTCTTCTAATTTCTGTATATCTCTATTATGCAGCCCCCCTTGCTTTGACTACATCTTTGTTGCCTTGGTAATTTCACTATACAACTTTAACCAAGATATCATATGCATTCCTAGGTGCCGCTACATCTTGTATATGACCAATCATAGAATTTGACACACTAATAGATAGCCAATACATCACTTTGTTAGCTCTTTCATGCTACAACATAAAAGCCTATGCATGTTGAGGAGTGACATTTTCTTCTGGAAGTTCCGGATCCTTCTTGTCACCCCTGAATTAAACTCCCAGTATCCTTTTCTCATGAGCAAGTTTCTCATCATGAACTTATATGCTTGGAAGTTATTCTTGTCTAGCTTTTTGCTCACAATGATAGATATCTTTTCGTGCACAGCGACTTACCAAACAATGCTTGCAAAAAACTTCTATGCTTGCACTAAATATCCAATCTCCAACACACACCAACGATATTGTAAACTTATTATACTACGGCTATATGTGAACTAATCATAATAAATATATATCTACTTCCAAATCTCCAAATCTCTACATAGACTATCTTTGTAACCAATTTCTATTATAACCTTTCATTGAACTAGAAGTAATGCATACATTGTAAAAATTGACACTTTCATAGTGCCTCTTCTGGTAAAAAACTTGCGGAGCCAAAACAAGGCCCGAAATGTGCCTAAATCACATTGAAATGTGATTCCGGGCCCAAAATGTGCCCGAATCACCTCATCAAAGTGCGTAAAATTTTGATGTGATTCGGGCTCGAAATGTGCCTGAATCACATCGAAATGCGTAGAATTTTAATACAAAGGGTTTTGTGCCTTCACCACCCAAGAGGATGCATCAATTTGAGATAGTGACTTCCTTGTCTACCTGTAGCTCTCCTAGCTACCCAAAGGTGTTTCTCCAAAATGAAAGGGGAAAAGAGGTGGTGTTACCCTTACCCATGTATGGCTTACTTTGCATGCCTCTTGTGCTCTTCACACAAACCAACACTGTGATACCATGAGAAGAATATGGGGGATCCTTACAAGCAAACACACAAACACAAAAGTAGACAAGCACACAAGACAGATGGATGACTGAATTTTCTTCTATTCTCTTTACAACCACTAACATGAAGAGATAAAAGTATATATTATATAGGAAAGTACTCTTCTACTATAATATACAAGGTCAGTCCATAGTGTGAACCTGACTATATGAGTTGGCACTATTAAGTATGACCGACTCTAGTAATCCAAATGTGGCTATCACACACATCTTTTCATCTATTGGCATCACATTAACCATAATCTCACCAATGATGCCTAGCATAAGTGTAGAGCTGCCATCCTGGCATGTCACCAATATGTGTACTAGTTGAGCTCTCCATATCTCAAGCATGCCTAGTATAAGTGCAGAGCTGTCATCCTGGCATGGGGAAAAAAATTTGGCGAGCACTTTCTAGCGAGCGATTCCTCCAAAATTGCGAGCGCTTTTTTCTCTCTCTACTCACTCTCACACTCTCTCCCTAGGACCCTCTTTCATTCTCTCTCTCGATCTCACTCTTACATCCATCCTCTCCCTCTCTCTTTAAACCCCCCTGTCTTATTTTTTATCTCTTTCACCCCTATGCAACTCCTTATCTCTTTACACCCCTATGCTAACTCCTTATCTCTTGATGCAACTCAAAATTAATATACAAGGTACAAGATACACCTCTCTCTCTCTCTCTCTCTCTCTCTCTCTCTCTCTCTCTCTCTCTCTCTCTCCATGCAACTCAAAATTAATATACAAGGTAGTACAAGATACACCCCTCCCCTCTCTCTCTCTTCCTCTCTCCATGCATGAAACAATTACAATAGTTTATGTCATGCAAATTACAATTGATGATTCAAAATATCAATTTACAATAGACAATGTCATGCAAACTACAATTGATGATTCAAAATATCAATATAAACCCTGCATTACTAGAGTCTCATTCATACAATGCCACAAGAATATGCCATAAGAATCGTAGTTCAAAAGTAGATGCCATGAGAATATAGTTCAAAATAACAAAATAAAACCTCCATTCCTACAGTCATTCATAAATAACAAAAGAAGATGTCATGAGAATTGCAGTGAAAAATAAAACCTCCATTCCTAGAATCATTCAAGTATGTGGAGGCATACTCAAGCTCCTGATTCTGTTACTATGATGGTGCTATCCAATTTGGAGGATATGTCAGGATTGGCATAAAACGTGGAGGAACATGGTAAGGAAAAGGTGCATTAGATGGCAGTGGATAAAATGGAGGTGGCATAGATGGGGAGGGATGTGCATATGGCCTAAGACCTTGATTCCATGGTGGCAAAGGTCACAGAGTTGCTATCATAGGTTCCACTTGTGCCCTTTGCAATGCCTCTGTCTCCTTGCCAATGAATTTATTGTCACCGAGGTCTTCAGGCATGTCTTCAAGCCCTCCCAACTCAATTTTATGGTATATCAAATCATCCTCAATGCTTATACAATGTCGGAGCATCTGCTTACATGCATTTGCCATGCTACATGTCCCTGCAAAGCAATCAAGAACTAAGTCTCCCTCCTCCATGGTGAAAGTTCAAAGCAACCACCTGCAAAGTGAAAAAAAAATAGATATATTCTATAAGTTGGTTCAATATAATAATGTGCATTGCTTTTAACCTTCTTGTAAGATAATGGCAACTATGCTCCTAAGATGTGATATGTGGAGATTGGATACGCTAAAGAATAATAATGATCCAAGTTTCATTATTCAACTTGAATAATAACATTTTTATAAATTATTTTACATTATTTGAGTATTTCTTGAATAGCATCTCACATAACAAATTGTTTTCATTTTTTAACAAAATAAAATTATATAAAATATTTTTTATATATAAAAATAAAGAACAAGATAAGAACAATTGGTTAAGAGACTCTTAAATTGAGTGATATTTTTCTAATTAAGGTTATTTATTTTTGGTTGATTATAACCTACAAAATAGTTCAATTTTGTACCCATGGACACATCCATTAATTATTTATGCATATTCTTCTTATTTTTGTGCCACCTAATAACTAATTTATTAATTATATATTTAAGCACATATTAGTCCCTAATCGTAATCCTAAATGTAACCCTAACCCTAATTTTTTTATTTTAAATATTTAAGTTTCTTGGATTATCTCTCTCTCTCTCTCTCTCTCTCTCTCTCTCTCTCTCTTCATGGAGGCCAAGCTACTATTCCCCTAGCTTACTGATGCTGACATGTGTGTTCCATTGTGCAATGAAAAAGGTATTGTTAGTAAGGACTTTTTGATTTAAAAATCTTATCCTAAGGAGTTCAAGTCCTTAGATGCCATCATTCTTAGAGAAGATGAGGAAAAGCATGTGAGCCTTATTCCACATCAAGATATGGAGGGTTATATCCTTGAGGGGTCACTTTCTCTCTTGTATGAGGTGACATTCACTTCAGGTTCTTGCTTACACAATGAACAAGGACAACACTTTGACAAAGCTTGTGTTGCAAATTCAACAAGTTGTACAAGTTGAAGAGCTTCCAAGATTTTATGATGCAGATGTGATATTTGAGTTTCCAAACATAAAGGGATCTGGTTCAACAATGGCAAGGATGGACCACAAGTTAGATGGTCATATTTAGACAAAGCCAGCCACTTCAAATGTTTCCTTTCAAAAGGAGTGTGTAGGATTAGCGATTGTATCGGCATAATGGAGTGCCCAAATACAACTTGTCTCCCTGTTATTTAAACAATGGCATTAGCAATGATAGTTGTTTCAAAGGATGCATGAAGAGGACTTGCATAGTGGGCCTCCTAGCCGTACATAATGGGAAGATCATTTGCCACTACTACAAGAAGCCAGCTACATACAAGGGATCATGTGGTTGTTATGTGTATTATGTCATGCCTAGTGATGAGACTCTCACTCGGTTAATGATGCACGTAGGCAATCATTCACACACTGTGTAGGCAAGAACATCGAAGAAATTATTAGACATTACAAGAGAAATGGTGGAAAAAGTGGTTAGTGTTGATAGGAATGCTAGTCCAAGAAGGGTGCAAATGTGTGTAGCCAAAGAATTGGTTCTGACATCATTGGTACGAAAAGGGGGCCATGCAGAGCAGCTTGGAGAAAAGGAGTTCAGCGATGTGTTGGAGTAGCTTGGACCTCTAGTTGAAAATAATAAGTAAGTATGCATTGAGAATTACTTGAAGAGATGGTTTTAGATTATTTAACCAATTGTTTATTGTTGCAGGTTTCACAAGTCAATATTGCAAGCACATAAGGGTCCTCCAATAGGGTCTTTTGGCTATGATGATTTATTGCGGTTGAAGAGGAATCGTACCTATGATTTCTTTCATGTGGAAGCAGATTTCCAGGCCAAGGGAGTGAATCTGATCGATGTTTTGTTTTTAAGATGTCAACAAAGGGACCTGCATCAGGTGTTGATCTTGTAAATAGAATGAGGCGTTCTGTCAATGGTGATCTAAGGAGAGCTTGGATACAATTTGACCACACATCGCATTTTAGATTGGGTGACAGTGGCATGCCATGTGTACGATCCGAGGTAGCAAGGAATTCATTTATGAAAACACTATAATAGCATTAAATGTACACATCATGTCATCACTTTTTTTGTTGTTTTTTGTGTGGTAGCTTGCAGGAGCTTCTTACAGTAGCTACATGTGAAATGAAAGAGGAGGACAAGACCTCCCAAGTCTTATTTTGGGAATGCTTGAATAATGTCATGGTGACACGTGGATTTGAGAAGGCCAATTTTTTGGGTTCATGGCAGATGAGGCCCAAGCAAATTGGAATGCCATATAAGAGAAGTATACAATGAAGGGCTAGAGATAAAGGGTCGAGAACGGTCATGCTTGTTCCACTGGGCACAAAGCCTAATCTTCATACCACAAAGTATGTCATGCAAGCAGTCCAAGGTGTACACAAGAACATGTGTGAGCAATGGCAAACAACAACGACAAGAATAGTAGCACAAGCGCAAGCTCGTGTCATCCGACAATGGTGGGGGCGAAATAGCAATGTGAGTGATCGAGACGACATACCTGCTCTATGGATGTATGGTTCAATTGGTGGGAAATTCGTAACACCCATTGGGACAATATAATGATTTCTGTATGAGTACTACCCCTATCTCTTGTTAAGTTCAAGTTTTTGGAAACATAATCTATGGAGAAATTATTGGCATTGGCTTATTTGAGTAATTATTGCAGGTAGAAAAGAGTAGTGATCAAGCATGCACACCACGCTCAAACTTATCAGAATCCAAGCATGGAAGTTGGCTAGCCGGGAAGGGTTTCAAGCGAAGAATATCATTATATGATGCTTGTGGTACAAACATGGCCAATGCCCTCTTACAAAGTGCAAAACAGAATTCTTACAACCTTGGCAAACACATTGGAGCAGGGCCTAGTCTTGAGAAGCTTGTTGAAAGGAAAAATTCTACCACTCCTAGTCGAGCACAGGTCATACAGACTATGAAAACAACACTGCAAGTACTCCCATGTACAAGGCACCAACTCCTTTAAGTGGTGATCGAGAGTCAACAAGGCGTAAGAGACAATCTTCTACGGTAATTGATGTGGAGGATGATGCAAGCCATAGGCCAAAGTTCAATGTGCATATTCGAGATAGAAGACCAATTGGAAGACCTAGAAAGATTCATTCCTTAGATGAAGAGAAGTGCAAGCAGTGAATCCACATATACTAGTGTGGTGGAAGCACTAATACATCAAACCTTCTGGGCAATTAGGAGGACTCCTAAAAATAGCATAGTCAAATGTCTAGGGCATTTAGGAAAGATAAGAAAATGTGGGCGAACTATTGTGGGATGTGCAAAGGGCGAACTATTGTGGGCATTTAGGAAAGATGAGATGTGGGCGAACTATTGTGGGATGTGCAAAGGGAGCTCCTACTCCCTCATTTTTTTCAACAAGGTCTCATGTGGCTGAGAAGACTAGTTAGATGATGTGTTTTTGCAACACAGATGTAATGCACACATGGGCCATTGATAAGAACATTGATCATCCTCCACACAATCTGTTAGATCATGGTAACACCACTACAGGCGTTACCACAGGAGGGGACGGCCTCTGACTCACCACCCAGCCATAGAGGAAGAATGAGGATTGCCCCTCATCCCCCAGGCTATATAGTGTGTGGCCTGCCATCCACACTAGCCTGGCTGCCCATGACTCCGCATGGGCGTCCTCTCTCACTGAGCCCCAGATGGCCACGTCCTCGGCGCTCTGGCTGAGGCGTTGACGCTAAATCCCCGTCTGGCCATCCAGTCTGTCTCATCGGTGTCACAGGCGCTTTGGCTGAGGCGTTGACGCTAAATCCCTGTCTGGCCATCCAGTCTGTCATCATCGGTGTCACAGGCGTTACAGCCTACGTGACATTACCCCCCCCCCTAAGAATAGTTTTCGTCCTCGAAAACAAACTGGGGAAACCTCTTGAAAATTGCACTACAACGTTCCCAAGTAGCTGCCTCCTCATCCCTGTCTGTCCATTTAACAAGTACCTCTTGGTACACTTTATGTCGGGTTTGTCTATCACGATACTCTAGAATCTTTTCAGGTTCATGTGGTATCTTTGGTGGCTCTATCAAGTCCACCAAAATCTCTGGAGAAACTGCGTTCTCTAACCCGTGAACTGATTTCTTCAGTTTACTGACATGGAAGACAGGATGGACTTGAGAACTCTTTGGTAACTCAAGTTCATATGCTACGTCCCCAATCTTCTTAAGGATTTTAAAAGGACCACAATATCTCGGAGAAAGTTTATCACACTTTCTCGTTTTCATGGTTTCTGATTGCGCAGGAACCTTAAGGAATACAAAGTCACCTTCTGCAAAGGTCACCTTTCTACATCCTTTATCCGCATAAGTTTTAGCGCGATCTTGAGTGCTACAAACGCTCTCACGTGCGGCTCTGAGCATATCGTTCATATCTTCAAGGAAATCCTTGACAGATTGAATTTTTTCCTTTTCTAGGCCTACAGTCATCGGAGATCTCGGCTGGAATCCATACATTAACATGAATGATGTAAATCCAGTCGTCGTCGCTGAGTGTTTGGAGCTGTAGGCAAACTCCAATAATAAGGGCAAGTACTCTTCCCAATTAGATTGCTTCTTACTAACATAAGAACGCAACATGTCCTCTAGAATTTGGTTAACTCTTTCAGTTTGACCATCAGACTCCAGATGATCTGCGGTACTCATACTCAGAGTAGTATCCAACTTTTTGAAGACTTCCCTCCAAAAATGACTGTTGAACTTTCTATCTCTATCCGACACTATATCTGCGGGTAGGCCATATAGCTTGTAGAGATGTTCAATAAAGAGTTTTTCCAACTCTGGCGTTTTAACAGTTTTCTTTGTGGGGCGATAAACTTTGCCATTTTAGTTAACCTGTCCACTACCACCCACACCGAGTCATTCCCTCGACTCGTCTGGGTAAACCGGTAATGAAATCCATGGAAATGCTTTCCCATTTCCCCTGAGGAATCTCCAGTGGATATAGTAGTCCTCCAACCTTAAGACGTTCGTGTTTATTGACCTGGCACTTATTGCATTTCAGCACATAAGTCTGGACGTCCTTAAACAAACTAGGCCAATAAAGCTGTCTTTTTACTAGTGCATAGGTCTTCTGAATCCCCCCAACGAAGTTTATCACCCCCCTTTGAAGCCGTGGCAGTCAAAGGTGATGAAGGACCTACGTCAGAGCTCTCCGGCTCCAAACTATACCCAGAAGACACGGCTAGTCTCTCCGGACTAACTCTCGCTTCAATTCCCGTTGCACCTTCGGCCAGTCTCTCCGGACTAGCAAACGAGGGAGGTGGTCGCGTCCGTGAAGAAGTGCGTACGCATACAGCGCGCGAGACCTCTGTAAAAGATGGATCGTGCTCACATAAACCATGTAGTGACTCCAAGAAATCATTCTTGAAGACTGTGAAACTAAGTTCATTAATCTGTGGCATGCGACTAAGTGCATCTGCCACCACGTTATACTTACCTTTCTGGTAACGTATCTAAAGGTCAAACTCTTGTAGAATCTTCGCCCATCGAGCTTTTCTACCCTTCAGTTTATTTTGACTTGAAAGCCATTTCAGACTTTCATGGTCTGTCCGGACCTCAAAAGAAGCACCATATAAATAGTGTCTCCACTTTTTCAGTGCATGAACTATCGCTAGTAACTCTCGCTCGTAAGCCGAGTAGTTACGCTGCGCACGATCTAACTTTTTACTCTCAAATGCAATTGGGCGTCCCCGTTGCATAAGTACGGCCCTAATGGCCTCATTACTAGCATCTGTTTCCAAGACAAACGGCTCATTTGGATCGACAATAGTCAAAACAGGTGCAGCTGCTACTACGGTCACCTTGAGCTTATCAAAGCTCTTCTGTTGGGCTTTCCCCCAACTAATGTTTTTAGTTTTTGACCGTTAACTGGTGAGTCCAATGGCGATCTTCGCGTAGTCCTTCACATACTGTCGGTAGAACCCCGACATGCCAAGAAAAATCTGTAGTTCCTCGAGATTCTTCGGCGTTGGCCATTTAAGAATAGCCTCTACTTTTTTTGGCTCCATCCGCGTACCATCGGTGGATATAATATGGCCAAGGTAGTGAATTTCTGTTTCAAAAAATTCACATTTGCTCTTCTTTGCAAATAGTTTGTGCTCTCGCAACAACTCGAACACTAGACGCAAATGTTCTATGTGTTCTTTTTGTGTCTTATTGTACACAAGAATATCATCTAGGAAAACTACTACGAATTTTCCTAGGTATGGATGTAAAATGCTATCCATCAGCATCATAAACGTCGCTGGAGCATTGGTTAGCCCAAATGGCATAACCAAAAACTCAAAATGCCCGAAACGGGTCCTAAATGCTGTCTTCGCAACATCTTCTGCTTTAATTTTAACCTGATGATACCCTGATCTCAGGTCTATTTTTGTAAAGTATCTCGATCCATATAGTTGATCAAACAACTCATCCATGCGTGGCATCGGATACTTGTTCTTAATTGTTATCTGATTAAGAGCCCTATAGTCTATGCACATCCGCATAGATCCATCTTTCTTCTTTACCACCCAGAAGAATAGGCGATGCCCCACGGACTTGAACTAGGCCAAATGAAGCCTTTGTTCAAATATTCTGTCAATTGTTTTTCCACCTCCTATACCTCGGAGTGGCTTAATCTATAAGCAGATTTGCTTATAGGTTTTGATCTTGGCATAACTTCGATGCCATGGTCTACTTCTCTAGATGGTGGTAAGCCATCTGGCAAATCATCAGGAAAAACATCTTGAAATTCCTCTAATAAATTCATTAAAGTATCTACGTACTTTTTCTTTTATGTCTTTCGCCTTGGATTTTTTCTTGTTTAAATCGCATGCATGCCAAACAGTGGGTCTCGTCCAAGGCTATTTTGTTTTCCTTGTTTGTCTACGCAAACATCATCTACAGTTTCATCTACGGAAACAAAATTTAAAAGAGGGTAACAAGCATATACCTCTGCTATATGGCCTCTGCGGACCGTTGTGCACAGCTCCATGGAGGAAATAAGTGGTGTGGCGGGGACAGTACGATCGCCCTGCAGGGTAATGACTCTACCTCCATGCTCAAAACGTAGCGTATTAGGTAGGTAACTCCGAGCTAGACTAGGGCCCAAACCATACAGCCACTCCCTGCCTAGATATACATCTTCTCTGGCTAAGTGCATGACCTGAAAGTCAAGCGGAGCTTTGTAGTCCTGCATAGATAATGGAACCCCCAATACTACGGTATTCTATACTGTTTTGTCATACCCGTTTGGCTAGGCCAACAGTATACTCATGATCGCTCTGGGTCTCAGTCAACCCCAACTTCTTGACTAACGAGTAGTTCAAGAAGTTGTGGCTAGCTCCATTATCGATAAAAAACTGTGACTCTACAGCCACCTATGGTGCCATGCATGCGCACCATGTCATGCGGACCTACCGTAGGCTGCCACATCACTGGTGTCACTGAACAAGCATGATGCTCATCACAATGACACACTGTCACCTGTCTGAACTCTGCGGAACTGAGGAGAGGGAGTCTCTGCACTGTATGCAACTACCTAGAGGATTTACTATCTCTTTTGGGCTCGTTGCCACTCGTGCTAGCTTTAGGCTTTGGACACTCAGCCTTCGTGTGCCCTACATCGTTGCAATTAAAGCTGCGATTTTCCTTTCGCACTTTAATATACTGCTCTTTCTTTTGGATTTCGCTGTCTCTTGTTTTCCTGGATGGTCGCGGTTTTTTAGACCAATGACCACCCTGTCCTTCCTGGTTCATCCTATCTCCTTGCTTATCACTGCGGAACCCTTTTCTTTTAAGGCCTAGCCTCCTCTTCTCACTACCCTCGGCCCTGCTCGAACCACCACACGCGCACTACGGCGCTTGATGTCATCAAATATCTGCGCATACTTAATTGCCTTTGCTAAGTCTTTAGGCTGTAAGGGCTCTACATACTCAAGGTAATCATCTTTAAGGCCTCTTTTAAAGCCTCGCAATGTCTGGAATGCATTGATCCCCTTTAGCTTGAGTACTACCTCCCTATAGCCTGATATGTACTAAGTCAGGGATTTGTTCTCCATCGAGCACTTGTCCCATAACTCCCAGCTTCTCTCCGCCTTATTAATAGGCAAAAACTCTTTTCGAAACATCGTTTCAAACTCCGTCCAAGTGGCAGGACGAGTTGTCAAACTCATCCACCACTTGTACGCTTTGCCGGTTAATGAGAGGCTAGCCTCTACAAGCTGTATCCGGCTAGGCTGCTGTCGCAGCACGTGCAAGTCTGACCACTTCGCTAGAAACATGTTGACCCAGTCCTTGTTTCTCTCCTTCTCCTTGCCACCAAAACTAGGCGGCTTCAAGTCTTTCAATAACGACGAAGCTGTCTCTACGGACGGCCCCGCAGGGGCGTCGGCCTGTACTCCTGCAACCACTGGCGAGGCTATGATCACCCGTGCCGCAGGAGCTCGTCTATCACGAGGAGTCGGAGTACTAGCCGAGGCGGCTGCTATCAGTGCATCTAACCATGTGGAGATGCTTGTGGAGATGCTCTGTAGCATCGTGAGACTAAGTCAGCCTGGACTTTACCCATATTGTTTAGTTTTGCATTAAGATATTTAAAAAGTCCACTAGAGAGCTCCGTCTCTGTCAGGAAGTTGTCCAATAGGTCATAATCGTTGTCGTCATATTCCAAGAGGTCCTCCTCAGTCCCCTCGGCGACGTCGGTGTTCATGTCATCTGGCTCATCGGCCAGAAAGGGATCATCTGCTATACTGCGGCCACTGCGGACTCGTTGGGTCGTCCTAAGGCGGGGTCAACATATGAGAAGGGCGTTGGCGGATCACGCGTGATCGACGAGCGCACTCCGGACCGAACAACGATCAGGCGTATACGGCCTGACAATTCGGTCGGGGTCAAACCTGCGACTGAGAACAAGAGACCTGAAAACCCTAGAGAAGTAGAAGGCGGTGGGGACACACTACGCCTAGCAGACATCTTTAATTCTTGCACAAATAAAAATGCAAGAACTCAAAAATTACAAAAAAAAAACACTAATAAAATGAGCAGTGGTGGAGAGAGAATAGTCACCCCCCTTACGGTCGCCTGCGACTATCGTCAACTGTCGATTTGTGTTGCGCTGCGAGCCTCTGCAAGCGTCGCTACTCCGGGATGCTCCGATCCGAGAGAAATGTGCTTGCAACTCATTAAAAAAATTAATCCCCGTGAGAACCTGTGCTGCCTGAACCACCCTAGATTATCCCTCGCCGCGGGATTATCCCTCCACTATCGAGAGAGAGGTGTTCGTTTGCTTTTTTAATAGAAATAAAAATAAAAAATAATTAAAATTGACTGGCCGCCGACTGCGCTAGCCTAGCTGGCCGCCTGTGGGCTGGCCTGGCTGGCCGCCGACTGCGCTGGCCTTGCGCTGGCCGCCTATGGGAAAAGCCGTCGACAGCACCAGGCAGGCCTCCCACTGGTTTACTTCATAGCCGATCTCTCTCTACGCCAAACGAAAAGCTCCAGCCGCCTCTCTCTCTCTTCACAGCCGACTTTTCTCTCTACACCAGACGAAAAACTCTTCTTTCGCAGACAAGCTCCGAAGCAAAAAAAAAAATGAAATTGCTTACCTGCAAAATGGAGCACTTGGGTGTATGCAACGGAGAGAGAGAGAGAGAGAGAGAGAGAGAGAGAGAGAGAACCCTTCCTTCCAGCTATGGCCGCCTCCCTCCACACAGTCGATTGTGGAGACAAAGATAAGATTTTTATTGAATGATTGAAAACCATTGAGTGGGCTCTGGTCCCCGATCACGCGCACGGACCTTGACCACATGAAACCGACGCTCTGATACCAATGTTAGATCACCGTAACACCACTACGGGCGTTACCACAGGAGGGGACGGCCTCTTACTCACCACCCAACCATAGAGGAAGAATGAGGATTGCCCCTCATCCCCCAGGCTATATAGTGTGTGGCCTGCCGTCCACACTAGCCTGGCCGCCCATGACTCCGCATGGGCGTCCTCTCCCACTGAACCCCGAATGGCCACGTCCTCGACGCTCCGATCGAGGCGTTGACGCTAAAGCCCCATCTGGCCATCCGCTCTGCCGTCGATCACACAGGCGTTACAGCCTACGTGAAACAGTTCCTTCGATTTAGCATGTGGCAAAGAGTACCAAACTCTCAAAAGATGAGATTGATGCATTGCTTCTTACAGGTTTCAATTTGCAAATGAAGAACGTGGAAGAAAATATATCCTCCTCTACATTACAAGGAGTGAGCCAAGAGATTCAAAAGGAAGACACAACAGCAACAAATATTACATCTCGAGAGGGGTGACGTATGAGATACAAGACTGGCATCTCAAAGCAAGCAACAACAAGAATTAAAGGAGCTCTCGAAATGAAAGCAAGGGTAACACAAGAAATGGAGATTAAGTCTAAACAACATGAGATTTTCACTATACAAACTTTTGAGAAAGACATAGAAGTTGGTGTTTATGATATACATATCAAAGGCCATCCAACATGCACTTGTCCAAATTTGATGAGAAGGATTGAAAAGAGAAAACCATCTTGCATGCAAGCACCTATACTTTGTGTACTTGATTCTCGACCTCAACCAAAATGAGAATGTGTATTCATTAACCAATGTTGATGAATGACTGAAAGGGATATCGCTGAAGCTCTGAATAGACACAAGACATACCCAAAGTTAGCCTAGAGTGTAAGCTAATACAAACATTTGTATTAGGCTGACCTTTTTTTGGTTTTTTGAACTTAGCTTGTGAACAATATGGATGCAAAGGGATTCCAAAACTTCAATGGCTAATGTCCTTGTCAACTTAGGGCATGAAAACCTTCTTTTGTATGTAATGACATGACTTTTTATTAATATGATACTCTTATAATGTTGTTAGAAGCTTTAAAGCCTAATCATGAAACTCCCACACGAGATATGAAATAAAGCAATCTTATATTTTCATAAACTCTTAATTTGTGTTGAGTTTTGTAACTAATCAAAGATCCATTACATAAAGCCAATGTAGTGTGCAAAACTTCCTTTAAGTTGGAGATTAAACTATGATTAATTCACAAAGAGAATTGATCACATATTATCAACAAAGCTTAATTAGTTTTAAGTCAAGTGATTATCAATTCATAAAAAATAAACATAAAGCAACAAGGATAGTCAAACAAGTATATACTATTTGATTGAAATCCAATATAGCTATTCATTTTATTGTATGAAAAAGTATTGATTAATGAACTTAGATCTTTGATTAAAATTATAAATTGAGATTAATCAACTATAAACTATCTATAAATTAGTCATTCCTTTACGATGGTTGATCCACAATTAGTTGATTAAAAAAAAAAGCATAACGAGTGGCTATACCTTATTGATCAACTCCCAATTCGCAAGAGAAATAATAAAAAATGAAACACATTTACATTCAATTAGTTATTAATCATATCATAAGCTTACAAAAGCATATGCACACCCCAACCAAAAACCCAAAACAAAGAATGCTCCAACTTCAAGTTCTTAATGTGTAAATCCTATTATTAATCTCCATCGTACTCACTGTGGATGTTATACCTCATCATTACCTCTCCATCCTTAAGGTACTTAATCTCCACAACTATACGCTTCAAATTTGTACTTTAATCTCTAACCTCCATGTGTCATTGATCTTTGTACAAAGTGTCATCAACTTGTGCTGTGTTAAAACCCCAAATCTCTCCACTCCATGTCATTGATCTTTGTGCAAAGTGTCATCTTGTGCCATGTTAAAACCCCAAATCTCTCCACTCCATGTGTCATCTATCTTTCTCCTCCATGTGTGGATCCCCACACCCTTCTATATGTTTAATCCTCTCAAAGATCTCGAAAGAAATCTCCCACAATTACATGTATTACTACACTTTTCACATCGCAAAACTCAAGAGGGGGATAATCAAATTGCAATTTAGTAAGAAACCCTAGGCTTTTCGGGTGGTCCTTGGCAATATATGGCACAAGGTCTTTAAGACCCATGAAGGCTAGAATCAACGGCTATGCAATCACACAATCCACCACCATTGTTGTGCGTTAGAACGAAAGTAAACTAGGAAAAAGAAGCAAACTAGAGACAATGGCCGACCATCGTCATTTGACACAATCATTTTTTGAAAAAAAATGACGATCAACCACCATAATTTCTTGCCATGCCAAGTAAAAATAAGGCCTTGTATGCAAGTAAACTAGGAAAAACTGCATAAGTAAACTAGAGAAAAAATTTGAACTAGGATGTGTGTTTTTTTTTTAAGGACTAGTAAAGTGGTGGTTAAGTGTATTGGTTAGAGCTTAGCTCTTTAAACTAGAAGTTTAAAACTCAATTACAAGCTACACCTACCAAAAGTAGGCTTTTAGTTTTTGAGACATAACTTGGACTTTTTAATGCGTAAACTAGAGAAAACAAGTAAACTAGGGATGTCGACTGTCATCCCATCTGACAAGGGACCCCAGCCATATAGTGATGAGACTACAGAGGTATGGAAGATGGGTAGGTGTAGGTGCATAGTGGTGGTGCAAGGATGTATGTGGGGGGATCAGTGACAAGGTGATGGTGGTGGTGGTGGTGGTGGCGGCGGTGTGGGTGACTGGATTTTGGAGGGTGGTGTCAAGAAGAACCGTTCTTTAGGCTAATTCACATGGCTGAAATTGAGAAAAACCAATTGTAATTTTGCCTAGACTCGATTTAAATATTCAAATTTCCAAAAAACTAGTGAAACAAGTTATTCTATGATTTTTGTTTTCAATTAAAACTGGTTGACCTTGAAGATATTGAAACTGGTTGAGCTTGAAGATCCACTTTTTCACTGGTTAGAAAAAAAGTTTACAGTACCTGTTATTGTAAGCTTCAAGTTGCATCCCTCTCAATATGACCCTAAAGCTGGTATGGCTTCAAGGTTTTCCTCTCCACGTAACCCCAGAAGCTGGTATGGCTTTCAAGGTTTCCCTCTCCCATTAATATACTGCATCTCCGTTGCCATTCCCAGCTTCATCAGTACAGAACTGTTAAACTAGAACTTAAAAGACAAGATGCAAAGATTAGATTGGTTACAGAACCATCCCATCCTGGCGACCCATCAGAGATAGACCAGTGGGTCTTGCCTGTCCCAACTCCCTGCCCATTGCAGCCACCCATCTCTAATGGACAGGCAAAACACCCTGCCCTCAGAACGGTTCCTGCACAGAAGCCTTAAAACAAGGTGTTTGTTTTAAGGCAACTCAAACGAAACAAGAAAACAAGCAAGGGTTCACTGCATATAGGCCTTCCAGCTTTTTTTAGCGAAATTGCAATGCCACGCAGGGGGCGGGCAAGCAAGCTCATTATCAAGACGGACAAAATAGCATTCAGAAGTCCAACCAACAAGGAAAGAAAAACCATACCAGCTTAGAACACTTTGCCTTCAAAATGGCATGCAAACTGCCTTGCCTGAGTCGTATCATAGAGCAATTCACACGCCCTCCAGATTGCATGCCAAAGGTCTTGACGGCACACATGCCCTCAAGACTGCATGCTAAAATGACTCGAAAGAGCACAAGTTCAAAATGGCAAATGTTTTTGGTCCTTAAATTTTGCAGTTCGCATTAGGCTGCCACAGAAAACACTAACATGGCAATACCTAAGGGGTACTTTGTGTAATCCAAAAACCTCACTCCAGCCAGTGGCGAGAAGAGTTTGAAAACATGCGAGTCTACAGGATGTCAATATTCTCAACAGAAATACATGACTTCCAGTACATTTCGTTGCACACGAGGGAGTGGCCGGACAGTAGGAGCAGCAGCTCTAGAACTTTCCCCCCCTCCACTTGATGCAGTCCCAGAACGCACACCCCTGAGAACAGCAGAATCAGATCCCCCTCTGGGGGAAGCATCAGAACCACTCGGCGAGTCCACATAGAGGCGAGCCCTGTAAGCTGCAAGGTGAGCATAATAAGCTGGGGGGACAACGGACACAGCACGAGTACACCTAGCATAGGTATAGCACAGATTATACACCAACCCTTGCAAATCATCAGACTTGAAATTGTTTTCATCCCAAAGCACGTGGTAATGTGTAGGCCTGCTAGTGCCCTGAATCCCAGCATGACTGCAGAGAAAAAAATCGAACTCCCTAGGGTGTGTGATGGTTGAGTCGACCACAGTTCCAGGTAAGATATTGTTGTTTTTATCCTTGTATGTGTCAGCCGGGAATAGCCTGGTATGATGCCTCTTCTGAACCACCGCCCATGTGATCAAGGGCCTATAATCAGGTCCTCCCACCTCTTTAAAGGCTTCTTTTAAAGCCACCACCTCCTTCTGCAAAACTTCATCAAATTGACCTTCACTCACACCATCTCTAAACATGATAACACGATCTGGCCGGCTCTTTGTTTTCTCACAAAACTCATGCCAGAGCTCTTGGACCATCTCCCGCAAGTTCTCAATTATCTCCTCCCTGTGGGCTTGCGCACGAACTCGTGCTATATATCTGTTGGCAGATGGCCAGTCTATGTTGGCCACCACAGCAGCAATGGAGGGTCCTGTATCATCACCTGGAGATGGATGGGTGACATCTGCCCCAAATATGATTGTGGGTCTATTGAACACGGGACACATCAGCGGAAGCTCCAGTGCTAACGTAACATTTCTCCCACCCGCCTTAGCATTCACTTTCAAAGCCAAATTTGCAAGATACTGAGATTTGCGCTGTTTCACATGCTTTGACAAACAACATTGTGTAACAATGCCTATCTGGGTCTCACAAATCCTCTTCAGCTCCCCATAAGCTGGGTGTTTGTCAGCCATTACACAAACTAACAGTTGCAATTGTGCTGCCTGTCCTTGGTTGATATGAATAGCTTGAGATGCCTGATCATGGACAAGTCTCAAATATTTTTCAAGTCTTGGGCTCTCAAGATCCTCCCACATGCACAAGAGAGGAGGAATTACTGTCTGTTCAGCCATTCTAACACCTAGTTCATTGCACCTTCTGCTCAAACTAGAGACAAAATCAGCAGCCATATGCTCATTCAGAGTCTGATCAAAGCTTATCAGAGCCCAGTAAGCCACAGTCCCACCCTCCACAACACAGGAGTTCAATAGATTCCATGCACCCAAACTAGGAACTATCTCAGTGACTTTCCCTTGATCTCCATATCTGAGCTTTGGAGGAGGCAGAAGACGAGCATTCACCACAGTCAACTCAGAGACTACTTGTACACCAAAATTCCCAACATGCTCCCCTCTGCATCAGTTAAGATTAAGATTCAAATGTTATCGCATAAGCAAGCAATAAAATGACAGTACTATATAACTATCACAATCATTTGACCTTAACTAGCAAGGACAGATCATTAATCAAGCGTATAGCCATTGCCTTAAACACTAGAAAGAAACTACCTGCCCGGACCATCAAAATTGTTTATAATGCTGCGGATTTTCTCTTCTCGGTCTCTAGGTGGGACACATGCTACCCCCCTCAACTTTGTAGTCTGCCTGTCATTGAGCTTGCCACCATACTTCTGGCCATCACAAATCTTACATACCTCCATTGGCAGGTAACTGGGCTTGTTAGCTTGAACTTGCAAACATGGCAGCTCCGGGTACTTAATCACGCAGTTGTATGTAAGCTTGAAGTAGTCTACTACCCGCATTTCTTCCCCACCTTCCATAGGGAACTTCAGATCTTTTGTTGGGCTTGTGGACAGGCCAGAGATCCTGTACCTCCGAGGTGTTTGCCTGTGAGTGACTTCCACCTTCAACCGAGCAAGTGCTTTCTTGACCTTCACACGGACCACATCCATCAGTCGGTAGCGTGGATCAAAGTTCCTGAACTGCTGTCTGAGGAAATCAATAACAAAAATGCTATCATGAAATGCTGTTGTAGACAAATCAACATTAAGTTGTAGTCCATCCTCCGTAGGTCGAAGACTTTGATAGAAACCATTCAGTGCAACGAGCCCTCCCTCCAAGGGAAGATGACCCAATTCCCTTTTGAAGAAAGACCTGCTAACTGGTATGAAATGTAGTGCAGGATGCTCTCTAAGCAGTACATCTAGAGCTTGGAGATGCTCTTGAGGGGTGGGGACCTGCTTGCCTCTAAGAAAATCTTCCAAGTTCTTCCTGTTCAGAGTTGAAACATGACGGATTGCTATAGTAAACTTCTTCTCTCTGCCGGAAGTTCCCTTATCTTCTGACAGGATCACAACAAACTCACAGTGCTCAAATGGAAGGGGGCCATGGGTATACATACTCTTGCTGCCATCATAAACTGGGAGTTTGCCATTGAATTCAGAACGGTATACATCAACTAGCTGACGCTCAAGGATGCGTGCAATGCCCTTGGATGAGATTTTGGGGCTGATATCTACATCATATTGATAAATGTTGTCACCGGGATGGAAGGTTACCTTGAAATGATTAGCCCGAACTTTGATAGCTTGCCCCATGTTTCCCGCAAGGGGTCTGTTTGGAGCAACCAGCTTTAGAGATGACATTAAAGGAGATGACAGCTCTACTCTTGCCTCTCCGATTATTTTGGCATAGCTCTCTCCAACAGTGACTCTTGAAGACAATGATTCATCTTCTGCAGGCAAAGGAAGAGGTTGGCCTGTTTCCTCTTGCATGGACAAGCTGGGGAAGCCTGGGAGGAGTTCTCCGAGTGGAGGTTCCACTGAAGCCCATGATCCTGCTCAAGCCAATAAACTAATCAAAGGCAACCAACTGTTTACTATAGCCATGAATATCAAAGCTTGCCATAGCAATTTGGACGGAAAGAAAAATACTTTGATAACTTAGTGCATGCAAGACATAGGTATCATGGATGGTGTGCATATAAAAATGCCAAGTATGCACAATGTGTCATGGCCAAATAGCATTCTCCGTAGCTATGTATGCTAAAACTGGCCATAGCTACCTAGTTGGGAACAAAAACTCATAACCCAAATGCAAGCAGCAGGAGTGCAAAATACATTTACAACAAGGCCCCCATTCATTTTAAAAAATCCAACAAAGCCCTTATAAGCTGACAAAGCACGTAGAATAATCCACCATGTGCAGACATGAGCAAGGAAAGTTCAAGATAAACTAGACAAGAACAATGCAAAACCCTTGAGCGCTGGCAACACAATGTGGACCGATTCAAGACCGCAATAGCGGTCCAAATAGAGAAGATCAATGCAAAACCAAGCTAAGATTGTCCAGAATCAAAATTGCTGCAGAGGCAAGGTAAATGGAAAACCCTAAAAGAGAAAAAGTTGGATGCAAAACCCTAAAAGCTATATGCAAAACCAAGATATATCACCGTACTCAAACCCTAAAAGCAAAGAACGTTCAAGGTCACCATGGCCAAAGATTATCATAGCCGAATCATAAAAGCAAGGTCAAGGTTGTCATAGCTGATGATCGGCCTAGTGAGCTCGCCATTGCCAAACAAACGCAGAGTTTGCAGGGGTCGCTACGGTTATACAATGCACCATGACTATAAAGATCAGAAATCGCCGAAGCTGCAGATTAAAAATGAAGAGAGTAAGGAGAAGAACGAGAAACCCTGATGTTGAGCTTGGTAGCCTGTAGAGCGTCCTCCTCCTCTCCTTCCTCCTCCTCGTCCGCCATAGCTGCCGCTCGTACTGCTGCTGCCTCCTCCTCCTGCTTCTTCTGACTCGAAGTAGCCTCCTTGCCCTCTGCCGTAGCCGCTTTCCGAGTTCAAGCTTCGGCCCCCTCCTCTGGCAGCTCCGCCTTTTCTGCCACCCCTTCCGCCATACGTATAGCCTCCTCCGCCTTGATCTTCCCCCCTCCTCCCGCCGTAGCCAGAGCCTCCTCTCCCCCCTTGATCTTCCCCTCTCCTCCCGCCATAACCGCCTCCTCCCCCTTGATCTTCCCCTCTTCTCTCGCCATAGCCAGAGCCTCCTCCCCCCCCTCCTTGATCTTCACCTCTTCTCCCGCCATAGTCGTGGCTTCCTGTGTACTCGGGCCCCACCATTCTTCCAGCCCTAGACAGAATCCCGGCATCTGAACGCCAATCTTGCGATGAGGCTCGCTGCTCTGCGCCCCTTCCGCCCCGTCCTCCTGCTCTCCATCCTCCAGCCTGATCACCTCTTTCTCCACCAAAACCCTGTTGCTGCCAAAATCCTCTCCCGACTCCTCTTCCGCCGCCGCGATGCGGCAGTTGCTGATACTGCTGATGCTGATACTGATGCTGCCACCGACCACGACCCGCAGCAGCTTGCCCTTCCCCACCATAAAAGCTGTCTCCGCCCTCCTCCTCAAAGTCGCGGCCGCTTGTGCTGCCATAGCCACGACCTTGTCCTCTCCTGGGAGGCATTTTGCAGAGAAAAACGAAAGAAAAAAACGAGGGTAGCCGATGATATTGAAGCTCCACAATGTGTATGAGCGACAGACGATAGTCAGAATAAGTTCACTACTCAGACATCCACCATTACTGTGCTCAAAAGCTCAGCTGAGCTTGCAAAGAAACAGAGCAGACAAACACTCAGAACCGCCGGGAGGGAGCCGGGGGCGGGGGGGGGGGGGGGTAGGGGTGGGGGGGAGAAAGCTGTGCGTGTTGAGTTGGGCTATGGCGGGTTTATGTCCAGTACTGAAGAAGAAAGGTAGAAGATGAAAATGAATATGCTAATCACTACTTAATTACGCATCATTAAAAAATTTGTCCTTTAAATTAAATTTCTCTCTTTTTTAAATAAAGCCTACATTTTCAAACATACAAATGCACGGCTCTTGATAAAATAAATATATTTTTAGAAAAGAAGAAACAATAAATTAATCAGCTCTGCTTAACGTACAATGCCGCACTAACCACCACTTAGGACAAGACTTACGGTAAAGTTAAATCGGCATTTAGTCCTTTTATTTCTATATTTTAAGGGTATTTAGTCCTTTTTTTTTAGCTCCAGAAATTACTTTTCTGGTGAAATGTCCTTTTTTTAAAAACTACAGAAATTACTTTTCTGGTGGAATGTACTTTTAAGCTTATATTATGGGCAGAACAGAATTTGTTTTTAATAGCAGAAATGCAAACCCAATTAGTCCTTTTTTTCCTAAAGGTATAAATAAATAATAGTCCTTTTTTAAAAACTCCCGAAATTACTGTTTCGATTTTCTTCTAACCATTTTTTCCTTTAGTCCTTTTTAAAAAACTACAGAAATTGTTTCAAAAACTATGGAAATTACTTTTCTAATATATATTATGAGAAAATGTGGATGTTAACCACGCTTTTAACCAGCGGTTAGTGCAAAAATGTTTTTCTCAACCTGTTAAAATAAAGCAACCGGGAATTTATAACTAAAAATCTGATATGTAAACGGGATTATTACTGGAATACTTTTTTTTGTCCCTTGAATTCTTGAATTTTAGCCGGGGAAAATACAATAGAAACCGGGTTTTTCCAGCGCTAATTATTATAAATTTATCAACTATTATTATTATCAAATTTTTAAAATTCTCAGTCGGGAAAAATACAGTACTAATATATTAATACAACTTGATAATACTAAATTAAATTGTTAATACAGAGTTAAAGGGTTTAATTGTGACGTATGTTTAGTGGTGAAAATGACGTGATAAATTGAAATCCGTATTTTAGCGTCATCATTATTAAACAGGCCGGACTAACACATAATGGCTCACGTGGCACCCACCCTCATTTTTGTGGCTTTTCACTTGCATACGGACTGTACTGGATGACCTGGCACCAGTTCAGACCCTGAAATCTATGGGCCCACATCTATTTGTTTATTTATTTTTCCCACATTTTTGGCCTTTTGCGCTATCTTTCTGCAACCTTAATAGCGCCACGTTGGCTCGAATGCTTCAGATACCGCCACGTCGGACGTTACAAAGCAGCTTTAGCCTTTAACGAAATGTATCTAGCGCAAGATATCTAGTCTGCCAGCGTGGCACCCGGTCGATTGTGGGCCCCACAACATTAAGGCCCCACAAGGATCCCGATTCCCACGTTCCCGTTCTCGACCGTTTCACATTTTAAAAAAAACACACACACACACTACTCTACTTGCATTCTGAATCGTGTTATATTGCAAGGGGCAGGCCCGACTTGCATATTAGGAATTCTATAATATATGCATTCTTTTAGAAATTTAGTGTATTTTTTGGCAAGGTTTCGAAAATCAATGTTTCGATCATATCACCTTTGGAAGACCCCAACAGGTTCCAACAAGAGAGCTAGTCCAAAGTGCTTGTCTGTGCACATGAGGTTGGCCTTGAAGGAGTCCAAGACAAAGCTGTTGAAGGAGATCGCAAAACTCGAAGTAATCCAAATGGAAAGAATGGATTTGGATCAACACAAACAACAATGAGGCGGATGAAGTAGCCAAACAGATAAAGTTCAAAAAGAAAGAGACCATGGCACTGAACATCAAGGACAATAAGCTGATCTAGTTCATCTTGGAACTAGTAGAACTACAAGCGACAAGGTTTTGAAAATCCTTTGTTTCTTTTTATGTGAGAGTTAGGTGTTGAAATTACAATGCCACTAGGGTAGATTTGAACCGAGTGCCTCCACTTGACCGTTGAGCTAACGCTCATCAAGCAACCAACAAGTTTGGATAATTCTTGGCAATAAAAAAACAAGAACAAGAAAAAAGGGCAAAAAATGCCCATCAAAAATCAAGCGTGACCACAAGTGCTAAATTTTTACAATCGTGTCTTCTTGGAATAGACTTACATGATACCTTTGCCTTGGAGTGGCCTTTCTTTGAAACCCAACATTAAAATGGGCTCTAAGGGCCCATAGCAACCTTCAAATTTCCAAGCTCCCCAAGGCTGTTTAGGCCACATTTAGGTAGTTATAATCGGAAGCAAAAAGCATTGCATTGGACGTCCACTCCTAGTTGGCGTCTAGCCTCGAAGTCCAATAAGGCTTCCACAATCTCCCTCGGCAAATGAACCATAGCACAATCATATGATGGCAAGCCTCCAATGACCTAGGTAACATGCTTGATTTCTAACAAGTCCATTTCTTTCTAAACTTTTGTGTGATGTTTGCCCTCGTACGTTTTGGGAAAACCACAAGCATGTGGTGCTTGAAAGTTAAGTGGGTCCCACTACCGTGGTTGACAAAATTGAAAGGCACTATGTCATGGGCACCAACGAGAAGCTACTGAACCTGCCCTTAGATTTCAATCTTTGGTTGGCAGGCACCAATGGAGGATGAGGAGACGTGTTTTTTATTAATACAAGGATTTACACACACACACCTTTTTATTGATGTTGGATGAGGAGACTTGAGTCACCTATGAATAAGGGGTTTTAAGTGGATAATAATGCTTTAAGTGAAAGGCGAACAAATAGGAATATTGTATTTTGCAAATTGGCATGGAAATTGGAAGGTGCAATTTAAGGGACCAGACCGAAAAATCATGGATGTGAGTGAGAATAAAGAGCTAGGAGATGCACAATTTATCATACTTTGTCATCAAGGAGCTTGTCACTTACTAAGATGCCTTCTAATGTGTGACAAGCCTTTAACCATGCATTTGAACTAACTTGTCTTCATAAATTGTGAACAAGTTCTTGATCAAGTGTTTCTAAAGCAAGTTGAGGTGACCATTATTCTAGCAATGTTGTATATGATATTATTTATTACCATTGTTTGATAATATTGGTAAACTAACATATCAATAAGGGATGAGAGAGAGAGAGAGAGAGAGAGAGAGAGAGAGAGAGAGAGAGAGAGAGAGGGAACACAAAACATTAAAAAAATGGATTTAAAGAATATGCATCTAAAAACAACTTGTAAAATTATTAATTTAGTCAAAGAGGTTTCACAAAAGTACACAAGAAGATAGGTTAACCATATTGAGATGTGGTATTTTAAGACGGTTGGACATTGGAAGAGAAAAGATGATACACATTAGGAACAAATTTCTCCTTGTCATAGTCATGAAACAATAGGCATATAGTGCCTATAGAATCTAGAGAGAAAGTTGATGGGTAATTTCCAAGTATTTAGCTTTACATTATGTTTTCTTTAAATCATGTACATCATAGTTTCTTGGCCTTTTCTTAAAATAGAAAACCCTATGGCAAATGTGAACCATTTCTCTTTTTAATATCACAAGGAACACTTGAATCTACTTGTCTATTGAGTGTTATACTTTATCTTATGAAGGCTCATTCTATTAATTGTTGTTATTACAAACTTCTTAACATGTACATCCACTTTTTACATGACTAATTGTTTTAGACATTGAAATTACATACTTTTTCCTGAAAATCAAGAATTCTGCAAGAGTTGATTTGAAAGAAGTCATAGAGAATCCAAATTTTTAAAAGATAAATTAAGGGAGTTAATTAATATTGAAAGTAAGCATCATAGTACTATTGATTTTGAAGGAAAGCATAAAGGCTCTATTGAAAAAGTGATAAGGATGTGAACTTTAAGGGTACAAAATACACAAATCCTCATGCACATTTGACACTTGCTAGTCATAACCTTTAAAGAGTAAGAGGATCTCTCTCTCTCTCTCTCTCTCTCTCTCTCTCTCTCTCTCTCTCTCTCTCTCTCTCTCTCTCTCTCTCTCTCTCTCTCTCTCTCTCTCTCTCTCTCTCACACACACACACACACACACACACACGCACGTGCACGCATAGCATGGGTGTGCGCACACACACAAATGCACATGCATGCACGCACCAAACTATGCGAAGTATATATTTTTTTAATATTTGTTATAAAAAGCTATTAGACTTATAAGGAATTCTTTGTCTTTATACTAATCTGTAAAAAATGGACTCTTGAATTAGGTAAAAGTCAAGATTCATATAACTGAGTCCCCTTTTCTTCTTTCGTATGCTTAAATAATGATTTATTTATCGTGGCTCACAGAACCTAAAATAATTAGTCAAAATGTTCATGTAAAGTATATAAGAGATCCTCTAGTTTTCTATCATATGATGCCGGTTACATCATTAAGTCCATTTCCCTTGTGAATTATTATTGTTTAGCTTTTTTACAGCATTTGTGGTTATGCTAGGATGTCTTGAATCATAAAAGTGTATCATGTGGGACTAAAGGCACGTGGAAACAATAGATGTATCTTAAGTTGTACGATCAACTTCATGTAAAGTAGTAGAAGAGGCTAACAATAGTAGCTAGATTTCTCTAAAGAGCAACTTACCTTTGTTTTGAAATGACAAGCTTGAAAAGAGTGTACATCATTCATGATGGGTTAATGTCCCTTGTTTTTCTTCTTTTGAGAATACCAAAAAAAAAGTGTTAGCTCAAATAGCTACCTTTGTAATGTACCCTATAATGTCATTTCAAAAAGAACATAAAAACTGCCAGTCATTAGCAGTGACATCATAATATGGAAATAAAACTTCATCCACATATATTCCATGATGAATACCAGTCTTAGAGGCGATCGTAATATGGAAATAAAAAAATTATCCAAATATAATATAAAGTAGTATAAATCAAGAATGCATTAACTTATTAAATGATTATGCAAACTAAGCTACAAAACTAAGCTTCTCTCTCTCTCTCTCTCTCTCTCTCTCTCTCTCTCTATATATATATATATATATATATATATATATATATATATATAGCTTCTCTCTCTCTCTCTCTCTCTCTCTCTCTCTCTCTCTCTCTCTATATATATATATATATATATATATAGAGAGAGAGAGAGAGAGAGAGAGAGAGAGCTCTCTCTCTCTATATATATATATATATAGAGAGAGAGAGAGAGAGCTATATATATATATATATAGAGAGAGAGAGAGAGAGCTCTCTCTCTCTCTATATATATATATATATAGAGAGAGAGAGAGAGAGAGATCTATATATATATATATATATATATATATATAGATCTCTCTCTCTCTCTCTCTCTATATATATATATATATATATATATATATATAGAGAGAGAGAGAGAGAGATCTATATATATATATATATATATATATATATATATATATATATATAGAGAGAGAGAGAGAGAGAGAGAGAGAACTTTCTCTTGTTTGGCAACATGTAACACTTGCACTCGTGCTAGTGTGTCTGGTGTGTGTTGTTAAACAATCCTAAAATGGGATTGATCATGGTGATAGACATAGATTAAGCAACATAATTAAGGTGGATTAAACCACATTAAGAACTCCATAAGAGAGAGAGAGAGAGAGAGATTGCACACTCAACAATAGCTCTATTGCATATCACAAATGAACCATACAATGATATAGGCTTTCTAGCCTTATCCCACTTTACATATCATCATCCCTGTGGCAACTCCTTTTCCACTCTTTTGGTCAACACTCATACACCATTCAATATTACATGTGGCATTCTTATCTTGCCACAATATCTTGCACCTTTAGGGTGCTTTCCCACATACACACAACACCACGATTACATCTCTCAACACCCCTTCTTAATGGAGGTGTTTCACAACTCACCCATCATCCATCACCCATATCAATGTAGCATTGCATAAACGCAATTGCTACCTCTCAACACTCCCCCTCAATGATACATTTGAGTGCTTGAACGTAGAAGTTCGGGTGGTGGGAACCAACCCATGCGCATGCACCTCACACGTGCATCGCTCATGCACACATTCACAATAACCATTTTGAGCTTCTCGGTGAGCTCCGGTAGGGCAACCCTCATACCTGTTGAGTTATCGAGCTCGTCCAGTGAGGCGGTGGACACTGATGACCCGCCTGGGGGATAGGCCCCACACTTACACCACTGGCATGGTTGGTGAGATCATAGGTGATATGCGGCCAGTGGGATGACAGGCTGTGCGACAGCCATTCTAGAGACTGGCATAGTTATAGCGCCAGCTCATTTAGTTGGGTTCACACTATAGAGAACCCGTGTATGTATTTGGTTGAGTACCTTTCATATTGTGTGTACTCATATCTTGTATATGGTGTGTTGAGTGTTGAGTGAAGAAGAAGAAGATTTTCAGCCTCTCACCTTGTGTGTTCTCTATTAGGGTTTTGTGAGTGTGTGTGTGCTTGCAAGAGCTCAAGCTCTCTTCCCCCCTACATCTTTTCATGGTATCAGAGCCTGGTTCATGCTAAGGGCTGAGCTGCAAGCAAGAGAACCATAGGAAGCGGTACGAGGGTAAGAGCTTCAAGTACTCTTCCCTATTTGTGTTGGTGACTACACCCTTGTCGGGAGCTCTACGGGAGGCACCGGCAAACGATCTCTGATTGAGGAGCTTTCTTCGCGGGAGTAAAGCTATAGGGCAACCATACCGTCCTATATCGGACAACATTTTCTGGGCTGAAAACGCGTTTCGGGCGCATCTGGACCTCCGTTCTTCGGAAAGCAGGCGATTTCAAGCACTGCGGGTAAGTCATCGATTCTCTGCAGAACTCTGTTTTAAGAACTGCAAGAAGACATATTGACTGTGCAGACACTGTGGGTGCTGCAAAGAGGTCAACAGTTGCCATTGGGTGTATGTATGCACATTGAAGTCACTGGTTGTGACATTTGAGGGTACTACAGTACCGCTGCAGGAATACCGCTGCAGCAGGAAATACAGCAGTTTGTGCAGGACAAACCAGAGTGCTGTTTCTGGTAAAATTGTGTGTTTGGCAAGATGTCAAATGATGAGATAACCCAGATTGTGGCTGAGAAGCTAGATAAGAATAACTTCCATGCTTGGAGGTTCAGGTTGACGAATTTCTTGATGGGAAAGGGCTATTGGGACTACATAGAAGGTGAGCATGAAGAGGCACCGGAGATACCGGACATAAATCCGACTATTGCAGATGTGAAAGAGTTTAAAGATGGAACCAAGGAGCCAGGAAAGTTTATGTATTGGCTCTCCATTAGTATACAGGACACCATGATTGGGCACATTCAGGATGCCAAGTCCCCCAAGGAGGCGTGGGACACCTTGGTAAAGCTCTATGAAACAAATACCAAGGCACGTAAGATACAGTTGAAGAATGAACTTCATACTGTGGAGAAAAAGAGCATGTCTGTGAATGCGTTGAAGATAAAGGGTATTGTGGAATCCCTTGCATCTATTGGTGTGTCAGTAGATGATGATGATAAGGTGGAGGTCTATCTACGTGGTCTTGGGCCACAATACAAGGCGTTCAAGACATCTATTCAGACTCGGGAAAACATTCCCAACTTTACAGATTTGGTGTCTATGATGCTGATTATAGAAGAGAAGAGCTTGGGTGAAGAACAACAGTCTTCACAAAACAAAAACAGTTCAGAGCAACAGGCCTTCTACACAAGTTCAGGAATAGGACGAGGTAGAGGAGGCCGTGGACGCGGTCAAGGAGGTGGCCGAACAGGTAATCAGAATTATGGCCAGCAGCAGCAACAACAGTCCCATAATACACAACAACAGCAACAACAACACGCAGGTGGAAGAGGCAAATTCAGAGGCAGGGGGAGTCAAAGAGGTCGTGGAAATTGGCAAAGGTAGTATAATGATGCATGTGAATGCTATTATTGTGGTAAGCCTAGACATGTGCAGGCAGAATGTTATAAGAAGCAGGCTGACATGCAAAATGGGAAAGTGCAGCAAAACAACTTTGCATCCTCAAGCAGAAATAATGAGGATAGTGAAAGGTTGTTTGTTATGTAGCATGTCATGAATGCCATGTCTGAAAATGTTGATGCAGCACAAAAAGATGATGTATGGTATGTGGATTCAGGTGCTTCGAACCACATGCCAAGTCATGGGGAGTGGTTCAAGGAGATGAAAAACCCAGAAAGACTAGGTTTTGTGGAAACAGGGGATGACACTGCTCATCCAATTGCCCATGTTGGAGATGTGCCATTGTCTATGCAGGATGGCAACGTGAAGTACCTTGCAGATGTACTTCACGTTCCGAACATAACAAAGAATCTGGTTTCAGTTGGCCAGATGATTGAGCAGGGTTTGCAGGTTCGGTTTAACCCTAATGGTTGTTATGTTGAAGACTTTAAAGACAAGTGCAGGTTGGTTGCAAAAGGCAGCAGAGTGGGCAGAATGTTTACATTGAATGTAGACATGCCTGAAATGAGTGCTACGATGTTTGCAAATGGTTCAGGAATTGTTGCAGACACAGACATATGGCATAAAAGAATTGGACATGTGAATGTGCAGAGAATGAAGTCTATGCAGACAAAAGGAATTGTGACAAGGTTGCCAAAATTTAAAGTGGAAGGTATGCAGAGAATATGTGAAGCATGCCAATTTGGAAAACAAACAAAGCATGTATTTCCACGTAACATATATGTGAGCAGAAATGCACTAGATGTTGTGCATTCAGATGTATGGGGTCCTACGAAGACCATGTCTATGGGAGGCTGCAGGTATTATGTGACATTCATTGATGACCACACAAGGAAAGTGTGGGTATATTTCATGAAGGAGAAGAGTGAGGTGTTCACTCACTTCCAGAATTTCAGAGTTTTGGTTGAAAAGCAAACAGGGAAATATGTAAAGTGCCTAAGGTCAGATGGAGGGGGAGAGTACTTCTCCAACGAGTTCTCTGAATTTTTGAAGAAGAATGGTATTTGGAGACAGTTTACATGCAAATACACTCCGCAGCAAAATGGAGTTGCTGAGCGAAAAAACAGGCACATTGCTGAGATTGCGCGAGCATTGATGGAAGAGAAGAATATGCCGCATAGCTATTGGGCTGAGGCTGTTTCCACAGCAGTATACATCATGAACAGGACTCCAACTGTAGCCATACATGATGTAACTCCAGAGGAGAGGTTTACTGGCAGAAAACCTGATTTGTCTCATCTGAAAGTCTTTGGATGCATTGCATATGTGTATGTGCCAGATGAGCTGAGAACTAAGTTGGATCCAAAAGCTGAAAAATGTGTGTTTATTGGATACTCCCTTGAGCAAAAGGGATACAGGTGTTATAACCCTGCTACACGTGAGTTGAGGGTAAGCAGGGATGTTGTCTTTGATGAGATGAGCAGCTGGTATGCTACTGAAAAAGAAGCTGTTGGGGCTGATGTGAGTGTAAGTGTGGTTGCACAGAATGCAGGTCAGCAATCACAGTCTTTGAGTGGACTAGGAGAGTCCTCATCTAGTGGGTCTGTTGATAGACCATGGAGTGGCAGGCTGCGTCATAATACCAGTCCTGCAAATGTGATTAGTACATCACGTAAAGGAAAAGAGAAAGTGGTTGAGCCCCTTGGTATGCCTGACATTTCTGCAGGGCATTCTCATGTAGATGGAGAGTCTAGTGGCTCAGATATGAGCCTTGATGTGAGGAGCTTGGGATCCCAGCTATGAGAACACCTAGTGTAAAGAAGGCTATGGAAGCCATGAATGAAAAGCTGCGAAAATCTGGGAGAGTGAAAAATCCTGTGGTGGCAGAGATTTACCTATGATGGTTATGTGGCACATCACTATGCATATATGGCAAAGGTTGTGCAGGTTGTTGAGCCCACATGCATTGATGAGGCTGTTGGAAATGTGTGTTGGGAGAAAGCTATGGATGAGGAGATGAATGCACTATATGGAAATGAAACTTGGGACTTAGTGCAATTGCTTGAAGGCAAGAAAGCCATTGGATGCAAGTGGGTGTACAAAGTAAAACATAACAGTGATGGAAGCATAAACAGGTACAAGGCTAGATTGGTAGCCAAAGGATATGTGTAGACATATGGCATTGATTATGAGGAAACTTTCAGCCGAGTTGCCAAGATGGCAACAGTGAGAGTTGTGATAGCAGTGGCTGCGTCAAAGCAATGGTCTTTACATCAGAAGGATGTAAAGAATGCATTCTTGCATGGGGATTTGCAAGAAGAGGTGTATATGTTGCAGCCACCTGGTTATGAGGATGTGAGTCACCCCGAGCATGTTTGCAGGTTGAAGAAAGCCTTGTATGGCTTAAAACAAGCACCAAGAGCATGGTCTGACAAGATTTCTGAATATCTTGTCACTATTAGTTTTCATGTAGCCAATGCAGATTTCTCGCTGTATGTGAGACATGGTGATAGAGGGGTTGTGCTTGTTGTCATCTATGTAGATGACTTGATCATTACGGGGGACCATGATGCAGAGATCTTTGATGTAAAGATCTTGCTTAGACAGAAGTTCGAGATGAAGGATCTGGGGGAGCTCAGATATTTCTTGGGCATTGAGGTGATTAGGTCACCACATGGTATTGGATTACTGCAGAGACAGTATGGCTTGGACATGTTGTCCAAGTATGTCAGGCTGTAAGCCTATTTCCGTGCCATTGGATCAGAATGGCAAGTTGAGTGCAGATTCAGGAGAGATCTTGGAGGATCCTACTATGTATAGGCGTATAGTAGGAAGTTTGATCTACATGACGATCACCAGACCAGATTTGAGCTATGCTGTTGGGTTGGTGAGTCAGTTTATGCAGGTTCCACGGAAATCGCATTTGGATGCAGTGAGACGCATACTGAGGTATGTGAGGTCTACTTTGCATTGTGGACTATTTTATGAGACTGGCACAGAGATATGTGTACATGGGTACACAGATGCTGATTGGGCTAATAGTATCTCAGATAGAAGATCTACCAGTGGATTCATGTTTTCTTTGGGGAGTGCTGCTGTGACTTGGAGCAGCAAGAAGCAGCCTACGGTTGCTCTATCCAGTACAGAGTCTGAGTACAGAGGAGCTGCTATGGCAGCATGTGAGGTAGCTTGGTTGAGAAAGCTACTTGCAGATTTGGGTCTATCAGTGGATAGACAAGTTGTCATTTTCTGTGACAACATTCGCAGTATACAGTTGCCCAGGAACCCAGTCTTTCATGCTCGTACAAAGCATATAGAGGTTCACTACCATTTCGTCAGAGAGAAGGTCTTGGCAGGAGACCTTGACCTTGTTTATGTCAGCACAGAGGATCAGATAGCTGACATCTTCACCAAAGCATTGGATACAGAGAAGCTCCGCAGATTCAGGGCTTCGCTTGGTGTACATGAGATGGAGTTGAGCTCGAGGGGGAGTGTTGAGATATCGAGCTCGTCCAGTGAGGCGGTGGACACTGATGACCCGCCTGGGGGATAGGCCCCACACTTACACCACTGGCATGGTTGGTGAGATCATGGGTGATATGTGGCCAGTGGGATGACAGGCTGTGCGACAGCCATTCTAGAGACTGGCATAGTTATAGCGCCAGCTCATTTAGTTGGGTTCACACTATAGAGAACCCGTGTATGTATTTGGTTGAGTGCCTTTCATATTGTGTGTACTCATATCTTGTATATGGTGTGTTGAGTGTTGAGTGAAGAAGAAGAAGATTTTCAGCCTCTCACCTTGTGTGTTCTCTATTAGGGTTTTGTGAGGGTGTGTGTGCTTGCAAAAGCTCAAGCTCTCTTCCCCCCTGCATCTTTTCAATACCAATGGGTGAGAACAAAAAAATACATATCTTGTTTTGAGCTTCAAGCTCGGGTACAGTTACCAATCTCATAATCATGGGTGAAAAATATAATCATTTTGGCCAAAGCCGGGCAGTGAACCCAAGTGTGTGTGTAATCAATTACAAAGTATATGCTTCTTAAAAAGCATGTGAACAAGGGCTTTATCAAAATATACCCTTTGAGATTTTGAAAGGTTGTGGACCTTTCCAAATAATAATAATTTGTTGTTGCTGACTGTGCCCTCTTTGAACCTACACATGTTGCAGGCGGCATTTGAACACCCTCTTTACTACGCCTAGCTTCTTATGGTGGTGGGCAGTTGTACCAGGGACCCAATATGGTCTTCTCCTTCTTCATCGCCTTTTATCGCTTGACCTGCACTCGTAGGTTTCATGGTGACCTTGTACTATACATTGTTGCATTCTTTGTGTGCTCTACTGCTGCTGCAGTGTTCTCAATCTGCTTCTGGTGGGTGACGTCGTGGGGCTCATGGGGTGCTACAGTGGCATCGTGCCCTTCCAATATAGTAGTGCCATTGACGTCCAGCTCTGCCCAGCAGTAAGTGTTGGGCTCAAACCCACCTGTGCCTTCGTCCAATAGCCAGTGCTGCAATGTCATCAGGTCAATATCATTGTCGTAGCCCCCAAAGATACAAAAAGTTCTCCCACAGTAGCCAGCTGTTGCATCAAAAACAGTGTTGCATCACCAGCTCCAGAAGCAAGCCTACTTCTGTCATCTCCACAACTGACTCCATGGCCATCCCTCGCTACCGTTCCTCTATTCCTCAGACTTCTCTACGCAGTCCTTATTGATAGCTTTTCTTCTGTTTTTGCTGCCTAACACTGCTATGTTTCCTCGGAGCTCTTTGCTGCTTCACCTGTACCAATGATGACCACAACCTTTTGCCATTTATTGGTGTTGTTGGAACCCTTATTGTGGGCGGCCTTGATGATGAGCGGGAGGGTGTCCAGTAGCCACCTTCTCGTTGGACATTCCTGCTACAGTTTTTCATCCACCGCTAAGAGTCCTTCTCTATTGCTTTGTTGCTTGTGTTGCGTGTTTGATGCCTTCTCAAGCTCTTGACTGTGATTGTTACCACTTCACAACCACCTCCATTGTTTTCATTCTATCTGCTCTTATTTCTCCTCCTTCTTGAGGTACCAAGTAACCATCAATATGGCTACATTGAGCTCTCTGTTGAGCTCCAAATTTTGCTATACATTGTTGTAAATTGTTACCTTCAATTAGGCTCCATAGATTCATTCTTGGCCTAGTTCAAGGCCACAAGCCATCCATCCTATTGCTTCCATGAGCTTACTATTGAGCTCTCAAATCTGCATGCTCTTCCTTTTCATGCAATCTTCTAGGGTGCTTCACTTAAGGTTTCCCACAAGAAACCAAGGTGCATAAACCATTGTGAAAGTTCCCACAACATTCACAACTTTGCTCATCTCCTTGAGCAACATCCACAAGTGCATCCTCTTCTTGATGCACACACATGTGAACTCCATTAAGTCCACCATCTCACTTGTGCCATCACCTTGACAAGCAGTATGCACCTCCACAAGAGCATTCTCCAATGCTCAATAAACAAAGTTAGAGACAAAAACACAAAATACCTTCTCAAATCTCCTTGGCAGCTTTCTTGTTTGACACCGAAGAGTCCATAGTCTTCATACTTGCTGAAATCTCCATTTTCAGCTTCCATGATGATGAGCAAGATTTCCATGTTGCAAAACTCCCATTTACAACTCTCTTGGGCAGCTTCTATGCAACCTCCTTGTTGCAAATTTCCTCTCAAACTTGAGAATGGCAGCTCCAAATCTCTCTCAAACCCTCACAAATGTAAATCCAAATGATAATATGAGTGTGCTAATTCTTTTTCATAATAAACTGAAAATAATGCTTAATCAAAGAACTCATAACCAAGAAAAACTATACATAAATAATCACCATGACCAAGAGCCCACTCAAGCTCTGATACCATGTCAAACAATCCTAAAATGGGATTGATCATGGTGATAGACATAGATTAAGCAACATAATTAAGGTGGATTAAACCACACTAAGAACTCTATAAGAGAGAGAGAGAGATTGCACACTCAACAATAGCTCTATTGCATATCACAAATGAACCATACAATGATATAGGCTTTCTCGCCTTATCCCACTTTACATGTCATCATCCATGTGGCAACTCCTTTTCCACTCTTTTGGTCAACACTCATACACCATTCTATTACATGTGGCATTCTTATGTTGCCACAATATCTTTCACCTTTAGGGTGCTTTCCCACATACACACAAGACCATGATTACATCCCTCAACATGTGTGTGTGGTCATCTTCTATGCTCTTACCCCTTGTGTGAGTGCCTACGGGGGTATTGGGGGGGATACGAGCAAGCTCGAGCTGATTCTCGTCGTGAAGTTTAGAGTGTCATCAGTTTTGAGGTTCCATCGATGGCGATGGAGCATGCCATCATATTCAAGTTTCCATCATACACTCACAGATATGTCGGGTAGTTGGTTCCATTTGTGCACCCCGTAAAGTTTTTTGCATTCAAATTTTGCATAATGTTTCATAAATTTTATTTATTAAAAGAATGGCTTCAAGCGAGGATAGCATATATGTCTCACGGAGTTTGGGGGGTATTTCTCAAGTATTATCATCTGTTTTTTAGCCTTACACAGGCCAAGTGCTCACCAAAATGAACAGTCACCTTGTATGAGGAGAGAAGTGAAGATGCAAGCGTCGATCTTTGGGGGCATGCAGTTAGCTAACCCTATGAGGGTTAGCTCCTCTATGTGAAGCCACTAGGGCTCACTCCACCACCACTTTTGTCACTTAAGTGGAGCTCTTATGTGCTAGGTAGAGAGAAAAGTGGAAAGATCAACCTCTACCTAAATACCTTCATGTGTGCAAGGAGGTATATGGAAAGCTTCCATGTGCTAGGTAGAGAGCAAAGAAGGTAAGGAGGTATGGAAAGCTCCACCTCTACCAAAATACCTTCATGTGTGCAAGGATGGTGAGAGAGAGAGAGAGAGAGATAGAGGATAAGGGAATGGAGAGGAGATGGAGAGCATAACCTATAAGCACATACACAATAAAACAAGCAAGAAGGCATAAACAAGCAGCAAGCTCACCCCACCATCACACCACACAAGAGAGCAAGAGAGAATAGAAAACTCAAATGTGATAATGGGATTGTATTTTGATATTCCTTCAAGTCACTTATATACAAGAGGTCACTTTTTACAATGGTTGGCTTCCTATTTGTCAATTGAGGGCCTAAAACTAATTTTTTACATAAAAATGTGTTACATGAAGTGCAATTGCACTTTGGATCAAAAAGTAGTAGGAGTAATGTAAACGAAATTGATGCCAGGTGGGAAACTCGGCCAACAAGGTGATGATGAGGTTAAAGAACCTAATAGTTGCGATTATGGCCAGACCTAGTACTTGCTCATATTTGTCACTGAGAAGGCTTCCATCTTGGTAATCATGATATTTTATATGTAAGAGCTATCAGAAGGGGGGGGGGGATTGCTCTTAATCAGATTACGATTAAAAACAAGTATCCAATGCCCCACATCGATGAGTTGTTTGACCAACTTAATGGTGAACGTTATTTTTCTAAAATTGACCTTAGGTTGGGCTACCACCAAGTCAAGATCAGGGAACAGGATGTTCCCAAGATCACATTTAGAACTTGATTTGGATGTTTTTAGTTTTTTTGTCATGCCGTTAGGTTTGGCAAATGTGCCAACAACATTTATGATGCTTATGGACAATGTTTTACATCCATACTTAGGAAAATTCGTAGTGATTTTCCAAGACGACATACTTGTTTACAATAAGTCGAGAAAAGAACATGTAGAGCATTTATGCTTGGTGTTCAAATTACTTAGAAAGAATACGTTATTTGCAAATGAAAGAAAACGCAAATTCTTTGCTAAGGAAATTCATTATCTAGGCCATATTATACACGCAAAGGAATGCGGATGGATCTTGAGAAAGTGGATGATATTCTCAAATGGCCCGAGCCAAAAAATATAGAAAAACTATAATTTTTTATAGGTTTGTCAGGGTTTTGCCAATAGTATATAAAGAACTACGCAAAGATCGCAATCCTGTTGATAGATCGACTAAGAACTAAAGACTATCAGTTAGGAGGATCCGCATATGAAGTAGTTTTGAGAAACTCAAGGTTGCAAATGCAACTACACCTACCTTGAGTATAATGGACCCTAATGAGCCATTTGTCGTAGAAACAGATGAAACAGACACTAGCAGGGAAGCCATTGGGGTGCTTTTAGTTCAATGGGGATGCCCATTTGCATTTGAAAGCAAAAAGCTCGACTGTGTCCATCATAACTACTCAGCCTATGAGCGAGAGTTACTTGCAGTAGTTTATGCTCTTAAAAATTGGTGACATTATTTATATGGTGCTACTTTTGAGTTCTATACGTACCATGAAAGCTTAAAATGACTTTCAAGTCAACATGAGTTGAAAGGTAGAAAATCAAGGTGGGCAAAGATCCTACAAGAGTTTAATCTTCAACTTTGGTGCCAAAGAGGTAAATTTAACGTGGTAGAGAATGCACTAAATCACATGCCAATGGTGAATGAGTTGAGATTCACCATATTCAAGAACAAGTTCTTGGATTCACTACGTGGTTTGTGTGAACATGATCCATCTTATTCAAAGGTTTGGCTTGCTATATGTGCGTGCACTTGCCAAGCAATCCATTGCCTTCCTTGTCAGAAAAGAGTGCTAATCTGAAGTGATTAGCTGAGGTTTTTACAAGAAGAAAAGAGAGGTTTAGTCTAAAGAGACTAGACGGGTCTCTTGGGTTATGTACCAAGATGGAGAGCTCGGGGGTGGACCCTTCACAAGCATTTGACATTATTTCAAATTGGGATGATAAAGTTCATCACTTGCCGCACTATCAGAATTCACTTATAATAGTTCAAAACATTTGGCGAATTGGATTCATGTTGATGTATGGTTTCCAGCTGAGACCTCCTGTAGCCCCCGTAGGGCCAGAGAAGGAGAGAATGCAGTGTCAAGGATTTTCTTAAGGACATGCAAGATATGTTAAAAGCAACAAGAGATAGCATTTGTAGTGCACAAGATCGTGCAAAAATGTATGCTGACAAGGGCTGCAGAGAAGTGACCTTTGAAGAGGGTGATTTTGTTTTCTTGAAAGTCCCTACAAAGCCGAAGCTTCTTAAGACGGAAAAGTGTAAAAAGCTTTCTCTTAGATATTGCACTCCTTTTTAAATCCTTAAGAAGATTGGTAGTGTAGCATACAAACTTGAGTTTTTAGAGAGCTCTCGAGTACATCTTGTTTTTCATGTTAGTAGAATACGAAAAACAGCGGATCATCACGATAACGTAGGTACACCTCCTAACATTTTGGTAGAACTTATTGAACTACAATCCCTTCCACATGAACCTTAGAGGATTCTTAGATTTAGGGATCGAAACACGAGGCATATTGTGTATCGAGAGGCATTTGTCAAGTGGAAGGATAGAGACGAGGAAGTATCCATTGGGAACGCTTGAGTGTGTTTACCAAAAACTATCCTCAGTTTGTTTTCGTGGATGAAAACTCTTCTTAAGGGGAAGGTAATGTCACATAGCTTGTAACCGGCTACAAAGGACTTGATCGGACATGGAACCCGATCACTAGAGAGAAATTGGTGAAAGTGTTTGAGGTTCAAGGGTGTATTACGTACTTACATCAGTACAATAATACGGGAATGATTACCCTCTTAGCATACAACGTTAATTGGAAAGGTGACTTAAATGCTAAATGAATACAGAAACGATTATACACAGTGCGACATGGTTAATGTTCCAGAGACTACTACAGAATTATCGCATGAAACACAGATTGATTGATTGCTTGATTGCTCTGAATACACATGCATATAGCCTTTTAAAGAGTTACATAGTCACGGGATTCAAATAGGCGCAACCTCCCGTTTACACCCCTTGAGATCCAATAATGACTATTCATGTAGGGTATGCACTGCAGCTTTACACTTGCGGTCCAGACTCCAGACTTGCGGTGTGCGGTCTTGCAGCGGCCCACATAACACTTGGCACGCACAATGGACTGTGCGAACCCACAAAAAGAACTGTTGCAATCGGTAAACAGCAACACTTCTACCATGGCCGATCTGCACCACGTCGACGCCTTCTAGAATCTGCATTAGAAGTGTTGGCACGACTTGACGATCCTTCATGCGTTTGCTGAACTTCCCAGAACATGTCTTCAAATTGCTCCGTAGGTACTGGTCGAGCCTCCGGCCATTGCGATCTCGGCAACACTTGCTCCACCAGTCCTTGAACACCAGCATGCACTTGTTCCTCTGTTGGCTCCATCAAAATTGTGCACGTTTTCGGAGCTGTAGGCAATTATGCAAAAGGCACATGCCTATCATAGTGGCGTGACAAAAATTCATTGGCCGCATTCCACCATGGAGGTTGAGGAGGCAAATGCAGGGCAAAGCTATGGGAGCACATCTCAAGCCAGAAGCAGAGATTACGGATAACCTCCTTCTGCCTATTATAAATGCCGCTCTACAATGCGCTTCCTCTTTTGAACTACTTCATCACGTTCACGAACTATCTTGGCCATATCTGCATCAGAAATATCGAGGGCCTTGTCTTAGCAATCACCTGTTTACCCTTGTCACTCTGTGAAAAGCAGCAGTATCCAGTACCTGTGTAGGAGCAAGTTCTTTAGGAAGGCAAGACTGTAGTAGGCCTGTTTACCCCTACACTGCGCCATAGGGCAATCTATTCCTCCCACTGCTGAGCCACTTCTAGGCAAAGAGTGACTGCCAAGGATTCCAAATCTTCCATATTTATCAAAACATCACCCATATTAAGCATAAGATAGTTTGCTAAAGCGTCATTGGTGCGTCGGTGAGCAATTTCTTCCATGACTGTTCGAGAGAAATCTTCCTAATACCTCTCGCACATTTTCTTCACTACTTTATGTAGTCTATACCCTTTGCTCTAATGCATTGATTCTACTTTCCAACAAAGGTACAACAGTAGCTTCCCCTCTCAGAATAGCATTTTGTCTTTCCAAAGCTTGTTCCTGCTCTTCCAAGGCTTGCAGTCGCTCCCCCTGGGTGCTGGATTGCGGCATAGCTTGCAAAGAATGTGTCGCATGAGTCAGCAGTCTGGCATAGCTTTCTAAATGATCCAGCTGGAAAGTATATTGCTTCCTAGGAAAAGGATATGCAGTTACGACCACCGCATCTATGAATTGCAGTCTCACAGAAGTTGTTGTGGTCTCCGAGACACTGCCTGGCTGCAGCCGCACTAACCGGGCTAGGCTCTGTAGAACTTGTAATTGCCAAAACAACCGACACAGTTGGTACCGCACATACTGCCATTTGTTGAGAGCAAAAATGCCTTGCGGTGTCATTTCCAGACTGAACCGTGTTGCCATATATATAGGCAGTGATGTGTGTGAACACACTTAGGACCGCCGGGGCACTTTTTCCCTCTTTAGGAGGTTTTTCCCCCCGGCTTGTATATACGCCCATCATTCTAGGGCTAACTTATCTTTTGTACATTGACACAATCTAATAAACTTTGTGTTGTGTGCATTCTTGCTTCTTCTTCTCCAAGCTTTATGTGCTTTCCTGCAACCCTAATTCCAACAATTGGTATCAGAGCAGGCATCGGCTCCCAGGGCTACGCCGCCGGCACCCTCCGACTCACATTCTCCGATTGAGGTGAGCTTTCAGGAGCGCTTGCAGGTTCCTGTACTTTGCAAATAAGCCCATAGGGCTTGGCATTCTTAGAAATTGCATGTGAGGTCGTTTCAGGCTCCATTTTTGCATTTCAAGTTCTATACAGGTGTTTTCGTCATTTTGTGCAAAAATTTTGACAGTGCAGTTTTTTGCAAAACAGGCATACGTATTCTATTGTGGACCATGCTACATAGCACGAGTTGTTTTTTGTTCAGTCTTTGCTTCATTACAGGTAGCTTTTGCATCAGTTTCAGTCAGTGGCCATGGTTGATAACAGCAATGATGTATTTCGCATGTTGTCTGCTGATGACAAACTAGATGGAGACAGCAACTACCCACTTTGGGCATACATGATGCAGCATGTTTTGGTTGCAAAAGGAGTGTGGAACATTGTGCAGGGTATGGATGTACGTCCAGGTTCTGTGGATGTAGGATCTGTTGAGGATGTTGCAGGTTCTAGCAACTCTACTGTTGCTGCTGTTTTACCCACTGCTGAACAAGCTCGTTGGGATGGTAAAGATGCGCAGGCTCATGCCTTGATTGCACTTTATGTCAAACGTAACATCACCCCACATATTTGTTCAGCTAAAATAGCAAAACAGGCTTGGGATATTCTAGCTGGTTTGTATGCAGGTCGTAACGAGGCAAAAATCTCTTACCTGTGTAAAGAGCTAGAATCGAAGATTATGCAAGAAGATGATGACATGAATGTTTTTCTTGCTGAGATTAAAGATCTCAAGGAAAGTTGATTTCTGCAGGTGAGATTATTCCTGATCATTCTCTTGTGCAGACTGTTCTTGATGCTTTACCTGAGTCATATCAGACTTTTGCTTCCACGTGGAGACTTGTTACTGAGGATAGACTTGATGTTGTCAAGTATGATAATTTAGTCAACAAGCTCTTGCAAGAAGCGCAGTCCAGGCAAAATAGGGCTACACAGCGTGTAGTTGATCAGGCATTTATTGCTGCCCAGCAGAGAAGAAGTGGTAAGGCAGCCCCTTCCACTGTTTCTTCTCCTATTAATAGGTCTGTAACTTCTTCTCCTTCCACAGGTAGCAACAATAAGTCTGAGAAGGCTCTTGATAAAGGGAAGAAAAAGATCAGGTGCAACTATTGTAAGGCAAATGATCATGTCATTAAGAATTGCCCTAAGCTAAAGGCTAAAGAGGCAAAGAAAAAAGAGTCAAATGCAGCCACAATAGCGCGGATGCTTCTACAAATGCAGATTCTGCAAATGTTGTGCAAGATACAGAATGGGCGTTTAGCGTGTATTGCCAGTATGACCCATCTGTACATGATGTATGTTTGGCAGTTTCTGTTGACTCTCATGTATGGTATTTTGACAGTGGTGCTACAAAGCACATTACCTCGCATCGTGATATGTTCACTTGTCTTGAGGCTGTCCCTAATGGGAATACTGTCACATGTGCTAATAATGCTTCTTACCTAGTGAAGGGCATTGGTAAAATTATGCTTACTGCTGCAAATGGCAGCGCTTTCACACTTTCAGATGCATTGTATGTGCCAGGGATAAAGAAGAATCTATTGTCTGTCTCTGCGCTTGCTAGACTTGGACTTGTAGTTAAATTTGTGGATGACAGATGTACTATTCATGATTTGACTTCTGGTGATACGATTATTGTATCTGGCACCTTGTTTCGTGGGCTGTATAGGCTCAATTCTTATGACAAGTGTGTGGAAGATTCAGCAAATGCAGTTTCTGAGATGAAAAGGTAATTTCAGATGCAAAACTATGGCATGCTCGTTTTGGTCATCTAAACTTTGCTAGTTTGCTACGTGTTTGCAGAAATTTGATATGGTTGCTTCATTGCCCTCTCTTGAGGCACCATTGAAACATGTTTGTGAAGGCTGTATTTTGGGCAAAATGCAGCATTCTGCGTTTCCAAAGGATGGTTCTGTGCAGGCCACTCGCAAATTGCAACTTGTACATAGTGATGTATGTGGGCCTATGCAAACTCCGTCATTTGGTAAACACTTGTACTTTGTGACTTTCATTGATGATTACTCAAGGCATGCATGGGTATATCCACTGAAGGCAAAGTCCGAAGTGTTTTTGTGCTTCAAATAATTTTTGCTTATGGTTGAAAATGTATCCAATTGTAATGTGGGCACCCTCCGTTCTGATCGAGGGGAGGAGTACATGTCTAAAGAGTTTGATGCATTTCTGGCTAGTCGTGGGATAAAACACCAATGTACAGTGCCGTATACCCCTCAGCAAAATGGTGTTGCTGAGAGAAAAAACAGGTCACTTATGGAGATGGCACGATGTATGGTCAAGAGCCAAGCTTTGCCACATGCATTTTGGCTTGAGGAGGCTGTCATGTGTGCTGCATATGTACTCAACAGGTGTCCCACTAAGGCCTTGCAGTTTATTACTCCATAAGAAGCTTGGCATGGTAGGAAGCCTTCTATTGGTCACTTGCGTGTCTTTGGTTGCTTGGCCTATGCCTTAGTGCCTATGCAACAACGCAGAAAATTTGATGATAAGGCTGTCAAATGCATTTTTGTTGGTTACAGTGCTGAGAGCAAGGGTTACAGATTGTATCATCCGCAGTCAAAGCGTATCTTGATTAGTCGAGATGTTTTTGTGGAAGATGCTGTGCAGCCTTTGTTATCATGTACCAAAGAGACAGGTGTGAGCTCACGGGATGTATTTGATACGTTGTTGCCTCTATTTACAGGTGGGAATTCAAATGTAAGTCCTAATGAGGCAAATACTCAGCCTATGCAGATTTCAAACGACATCATAGATCAGCCTATTTTTAATGCAGATTTACAGGATGTAATCTATGAGGATAGGGCTGAAAATGAGCAGGCTAGAGGTATGCCTAAATGGCCAGTGCAAACCTTGCGTGATAGTAAAATTGATGCACCTATGTCTAGTCGTACTCGTTCAGGTTTTCAGCATGCCTCTTATGCATCAGATTGTTATGCTTTGGCTGTGTCTAGTATGTGTGAAGAGGAAGAACCTCTTTCATTTGATGAGGCACAAAAATCAGAAAATTGGTTGGCTGTAATGCAAAGTGAATATGATGCTATAATGAAGAATGATACATGGTCTTTGTGTGATTTGCCTATTGGTAAAAAGGCCATTGGATGTAAGTGGGTTTTTAAGTTGAAACGAAAGCCAGATGGCAGTGTTGATCGCTATAAAGCTAGACTTGTTGCAAAGGGTTATGCTCAAGAAAAGGGCATTGATTTTGATGAGACCTTTGCTCCCACTTGTCGTATGATGACCATTCGTAGCATTTGTGCATTGGCAGCTCATAATGGTTGGAATGCACATTAGTTGGACATAAAGACTGCGTTCTTGAATGGAGATTTGCATGAGGAGGTGTATGTATCGCAGCCTCGTGGTTTTGTTCAAAGAGGGCAGGAAAACAAAGTGTGCATGTTGAAAAAGGCTTTATATGGTTTAAAGAAAGCTCCACGAGCTTGGTATGAAAAGATACATGCATATTTGACTGCACATGGTTTTCAGAATAGTCCAACAGAAAGCACTTTGTATGCTAAACGTGTGGATGATGTACATCTAATCATTGCTCTCTATGTCGATGACATGCTGCTTACAGGACCAAATGAGAGTCATATTGCTGATTTTAAGGCTGATTTGAATGCCTCTTTTGAGATGTCAGATTTGGGACATTTGCATCATTATTTGGGGATACAGTTTAAGTAGTGTGATGGAGGTATTACTTTGTGTCAAACAAAGTATATTGAGACATTGTTGCGGAGATTTGTCCTTGAAGACTGCAAGCCTATTGCTACTCCAATGGAGACAGGTTTGAAGTTGAGTCTTCATGATGCTGGAGATCACTTTGATGTCACACTTTATCAGACAACTGTTGGTTGCCTCATTTATGTATGCATTACGAGGTCGGACATTCAGTTTGTAGTTTCAGGTGAGCAGGTTTATGCATAGCCCAGGGTCTCAGTATTGGAAGGCAGTTAAACACATCTTTCGCTACTTGAGTGGCACCATACATCTTGGGTTGTTTTATCCCAAGGGGGGATCGTTGCCGCCAGATTTGCATGCTTTTTCGGACTCAGATTGGGCTGGTTGCTATGACACAAGAGTGTCCACAAGTGGTTTTTGTTTCATGCTCGGTAGCTCATGCATATCTTGGTTGAGCAAGAAGCAACCTACTGTGGCCACTTCGAGTTGTGAAGCTGAGTACAGGGCAGCTTTCACAACTACGGTTGAGTGTGTGTGGCTCAAACGACTTGGGTGTTGGATAGGAGTCTGCCACCTCTATCTTCACTGATAGTCAGAGCGCATTGGTAGTTGCGAGAAACCCAGTTTTTCATGCTCGCACAAAGCACATTGAGGTGCATTATCACTATGTCAGGGAGACTCTCAGCAGGAGAGATCAGCTTGGCCTATGTGCCAACACAGGATAACCTCGCCGATCTTTTCACAAAGGCGCTTCCTCGTGAGAAGTTCGAAGCTTTCCGCAAAGCTTTGGGCTTGCTCCCCTTTGTGGATTGATCTACTTCGGGCATGGCACTCCCTTATACATGAGTGCCAGCTCTCGTTCACACCATCACTCCCAGGGGGGATTTGTTGCCATATATATAGGCAGTGATGTGTGTGAACACACTTAGGACCGCCGGGGCACTTTTTCCCTCTTTAGGAGGTTTTTTCCTCCGGCTTGTATATACGCCCATCATTCTAGGGCTAACTTATCTTTTGTGCATTGACACAATCTAATAAACTTTGTGTTGTGTGCATTTTTGCTTCTTCTTCTCCAAGCTTTGTGTGCTTTCCTGCAACCCTAATTCCAACAAGTCACCGCCAGATTTCCATGCTTTTTCGGACTCAGATTGGGTTGGTTGCTATGTCAGTGTCCACAAGTGGTTTTTGTTTCATGCTCGGTAGCTCATGCATATCTTGGTTGAGCAAGAAGCAACCTAGTGTGGCCACTTCGAGTTGTGAAGCTGAGTACAGGGCAGCTCTCACAGCTACGGTTGAGTGTGTGTGGCTCAGACGGCTTATGGCTGACTTGGGTGTTGGACAGGAGTCTGCCACCTCTATCTTCACTGACAGTCAGAGCGCATTGGCAGTTGCGAGAAACCCAGTTTTTCATGCTCGCACAAAGCACATTGAGGTGCATTATCACTATGTCAGGGAGAGACTCTCAGCAAGAGAGATCAGCTTGGCCTATGTGCCAACATAGGACAACCTCGCCGATCTTTTCACAAAGGCGCTTCCTCGTGAGAAGTTCAAAGCTTTCCACAAAGCTTTGGGCTTGCTCCCCTTTGTGGATTGATCTACTTTGGGCATGGAACTCCCCTATACATGAGTGCCAGCTCTCGTTCACACCATCACTCCCAGGGGGGATTTGTTGCCATATATATAGGCAGTGATGTGTGTGAACACACTTAGGACCACCGGGGCACTTTTTCCCTCTTTAGGAGGTTTTTTCCCCCGGCTTGTATATACGCCCATCATTCTAGGGCTAACTTATCTTTTGTACATTGACACAATCTAATAAACTTTGTGTTGTGTGAATTCTTGCTTCTTCTTCTCCAAACTTTGTGTGCTTTCTTGCAACCCTAATTCCAACAAACCGCACTGGAGTAGATACAACAGAAGTGAGTATCTCTGATACATACCCAACTGTGGAAAGTGGTGAAACACATATGTCTCCAGGCACTTCGGAGACTGGTAGGGTATCCTCATGGCTCACTGTCCTCTGAGCCTCGCTTGATACTACATTCAGCGTCAATAGTACTGGGGTTAAAGTTGTAGATGTCCGCTTTCTTCCCCTTTGCTGAGAAAAAAGCGTGGGTGAGTGGTGTCACTAGAGACTACCACTGTAACTTTGGCACTAATGGAAAAAGGCCCTGAAAAATGGCACAGAGAGCGCATTGAAACCAAAAAATTGGGCTCCATCGAAAATAATATCTGCAAAATTTGTCCTATCTTAGAATTCACTGTGGCTCCCCTTGCAACCTACGCATAGATGTGTTGGGCTTCAAAAAAAATCCTGTCCTTTACAACTCGCGCCCAGGATACCACGCCATATTCAGCAGTCTTCAAAAAATTCATACCCTTGAGAGAAACAATATAAGTCTTGGCTTGCAACCAAATTGCTTCTAAGAACCATATGTAACAATCCCTAACCCCTGGATTGGTGTAGCCAGATAATTTGTGTTCACCACTAACTCTTGGCCCAAACTCAGCCTCCATCTCCTGTGCAGTGACCGTCTGAACAGCCTGAATAGCACCATCTAAAGGCAAGGAAAGGTGTTCCTGAATGAGCTACACAGTTAACTCTCGAACTTCTCCATGGATTTCTACCATGTCACCGCCTTGTAGAGCTATTGCAACAATTGATACGCCAGAGGATGCACTGGCACTCGTGACCACATTGAAGGTTTGCAAAAACCTGGAGACACATGTCCTGCAGCTAGGCATCAATAATAGGTAGCTCGAGGTTCTGAATAGGAGTTAGCAGCAGAAATTGTGTGAGAGCCATCATGCTTGTAGATCAAGAAGGGCGTGCGGAGAAGTAGAGAACTCACAAAGTGCTTAAAGGAGCCAAGAAGATATGCAAACACAAAAGTGAAAATCCAAAAATGGAATTTGCCCCTTTGCATGCAACCACTTGCACAGCGGACCACATCCGCATGCAAACTTTGCCCCTTTGCATGCAACCACTTGCATAGCGGACCACTTGCATGCAACCACTTGCACAGCGGACCACATCCGCATGCAAACTTTTCCTCAAACTTTGGGCAACAACTAAAATTGTATCTTTCTCCTCATTACCTATTAAAGAGATCATTCATGAGAGAGACATCCGCCTCTTCAAAAACTGGAAAAGGGCATTGAATGGGCGCTGCTGCATAATGCCGCAATTGGAACCCATTAACTGGAGAAGAGAGGACCTCACCCTGCAAATTTGCCAAAAAGAATGAGGTGTCCCCACAAAGGAGCATATATCCAAAAAGGACCGGACCACCGCAACTTCATCTTGCCTAGCAACTTCCCCATGCAAGTATTGAACACCAAAACTAACTGCCCTTTTGAAAAAATCTTTTTCTTTGAGTGTCGATCCACCTGACGTTTCCTCCGATTCTGGAGTTCCTGCGCCCAGTAAAAACTCCGCACAGCCGATCTTCATCTAATGAACTCAAGACTTCTAGTCGATATACTAAAGACTCTGCTGGTAACAATTTATCTTCCAGCGCAATTGGCAAACTCGGCACAACAAACTCGACCGGTGTAATAGCCTCATGCCAAAAGCCAGCTTGAAAGGGGTTAATCCAGTTGCTACCTTATAAGCTGTGCGGTATGCCCAAGTGCTGAGACGGAAGCTTAACATCCCAATCCGTCCAATGCTTGCTGACGAGTTTGGCCAGAATGCGCACAATCTCCTTATTGGATGATTCCACTAATCCATTGGCTTGCGGATAATAGGGGGATGATTTCTTGTGAAGAATCAAATATAAAAGCATGTCATCCGACTGATCACTTTGCTAATAAAATGACCCCCTCGATCATTGACCAACTCCACCGGGCAGCCAAAATGGGTGAATACATCCTTGTCTAAACACTTTGCCACTAAAAGAGCAGAGTTATCCTGCAACGCCCAAGCTTCCACCCACCTGGTGTAGTAATCTATTGCTGTCAGAATATACCGATTTCCTGTCTTTGCAGCTGCGGGTTTAAAGGGCCCAATGAAGTCCAAGCCCCACTTTTGAAAGGGCTCAAGTGACAATATCTGGTGTAAGGGCATGCAGTCTCTTTGTGACGGCTGTCCCATCCTCTGGCATATATCACATTTGTGCACAAACTATTGCACATCAAAATACACTGTTGGCCACCACAAGCCAGCTTGGAAAACTTTCCCTGCTACAGTAATCTTCCCCGAAAAATGCCCTCCTGAGACTCCACAATGCGCTTCTCGCAATAGGGCCTCTTGATCTTGTGGTAGTACACACTGCAATAGCACATCAGCAACATTACGGTAGTACAATTCTCCAATGCAGACTTCAAAGGAATGACTGCAATGCGAGCCACCTCCACTGGTCCTTTGTCAAATAAGTCGACATAACACCTGTAGACAGAAAATAAAACATTTCTTCATACCATGTCCAAGGCACGAAAGAGGTAGAACCGCAGCAGGAACTGGATCCGCTTCATTTGTAACAACAAAAAGCGATGCATTCGAAAACTCGTCATGCACTCCTATAGCTTGCTCTCTCAAATCCAGTCTTGAAAGATAATCTGCTACAACGTGCTCAGATTCTAGTCGATGAATGACTTCAAAATCAAAATCCTGTAGTAACAGCATCCACCTGGCCAATCTTTCTATTAATTTTGCTGCCGCACCAGATAAAGCAACGCAAAATGGTCCACATGAAGATAGAACATTCTCCCCAGTAGATAATGCCAAAACTTCTTCACTGAATAGATCATGCCTAAGCACTCTCGCTACTACTGAATAATTCTTCTTTGTGCGACAGAGGATAATCTGTGGCTTGCATAATAAATAGGTCAGAACCAGCCAGCACTCTACTCCTGCATTAATACAGTGCCAATTGCCGTGTCCGAAGCATCCACAAGAAGCATCCACAAAGACATGAAAATACTTCTCCCAATCAGGTGACATCATAACTAGTACACGGGATAGTTGTATCTTCAACCTCCGATATGCCAAATCACATTTCTTTGTCCAAGAAAATTCTTTCACAAGATCTATGGGATGATCCTCAGGCCTCTCAAGTGGTAGTTCTCCTAGCAATGCATCGGCAAAACAATCTTTATATGCATTAAGAAAATTCAGCCTATCTTGAGTCAATACATCCACATTCACATTACTTTGTTCAATTTGGGTCCATATGCACCACCAGATTTAGCGGGATCGCTAGATGCGCCAGAAACCGCAAATGCCGACCATGCCACCGAATTTGACCCAGAAACTTCTTACACTCCTTCGAATTGACAAGTGTGCTGGAGCTTGCATCACCACCGCCGCCTTATCGGGATCCACAGCAATGCCTTCTTGTGATATAATGTGTCCCAATAACTTCCCACTCTGAACTGCGAAGGCACACTTTAAGGGGTTTAAGCTGAAAGATACCCGACATTTCTGAAAACACAGTCCCAGATGTTCCAAATGCTGAATAGAGGTCCCAAGCACACTGAGATTATCCAAAAAGACTCGCATGAAAGCTGTCAAGAATGGCCCAAAAATTTCATGCATATCCCCTTGAAATGTACCCGAAGCATTCCTCGAGCCAACAAACCACATCACTGTGTACACACAAACACACCCCATGCTATGAGATGAATGCTGTCTTAGCTTGATCCACTGGTGCCATACGAATCTGATTATATCTACAAAACCCATCAAGAAATGAATACATCTCATGGCGTGCCACATCATACAAGATGGTATCCATGTATGGCAAGGGAAAAGGATCTGGAAACAGTAGCGGCATTGAGTTTCATGTAATCAACACAGATGCGTATCTTCTTATTCTTCTTGGGCACAATCACGATTGGAGAAATCCACTCCAGATTCTCTATTGGAGCAATGAATCCAACTCGTAGGAGATGATCCATCTCTTATTTAACCTGCTTTGCAACGTGCGGATTCATTATGTACTGCTACTGTCTGGAAGGAACTGCATCTGGCTTTAAATGAATGTGGTGCTGATAAAACTTTGGATCCAGGCCCTTCATGTCTAAGTAATCCCATGCAAAGACATCCATAAATTCTGTCCAAAAGATCCACCAGAGCCTCCCGGAACTTCTCATCCAGCAAATTGCTGACTTTCACTGGTTTGGATCCCTTATCTTTTCCCAGAAAGACTATCTGTAGAGCATCTTCTTCGACTCTAGTAACCTTACTCATTTTCACCTCAAAAGCTCTCTCTTGTTCTTCCAGAACATCTTTCAGTTCACCATCTGGAGGATGACCATCCACACCAAGAAACGCCTCCTTGGGGATCTTGTCGGGCATAGGAGCCACCATCCATATCACCGCATACTTCGTGAAAATGCAGGCTACATCCACCACACATAGTGGGACCAAATCTACATTAGCCCGAAAAAATTGCTCCTCTTCATCTTCATCCAAGCCTTCAGCCATATTTACTATTTTTGGCAATCACGGCCAGACGACACTACTCAGCTGATGATGCTCCTGTAATGCGAACTTTAGTTTTTTCCAACCCCGCCGCACAGTCATCTGATTGTGTTCCCAATTGTGCCGCACCTTGGCCTCTGCCGTAACCACGGATGGCCAAACAAAAGATTTCATTCCTGGTTGGGATCTTCCATACTGAGGACCACAAAAGACATCACAAACAAAATTCCCGCAACCTCAATCACTATTCCTTTCAAAATGCCCAAAGGCAAACTCGACGTTGGTCAGCCATCCGCACCAAAAATGGGGCCGGTTCCCATTCCAACCATCCCATCTTCTCACAAGTTGACTACGTCGCAATATTGACACCCGCACCACCATCAATTAGAACTTGATCAATGACAGTCTCATGATGAACCATCGAAATCTCTCGAATACGTGTGTTTGTCACCGAAACATCAGGGACTAGTTCTTCTTGAGCTTCAACCACAGCCACCCACTGCGGGGGACACCCTACCTAGGTCAGCGGTTGCCAACAGGGACTGGTGAAAATTTGGAACGAGCTTAAGTAATTGGCCCAACTTGATCTGAAGTGGTGCTTACAAGAGTTCATCCCAATAATTGCCTTCTGATTTCTGCCACTACTGTTGAGGTCATGTAGATCCCTCCGGCACCTGCAAACTACTTCTGGACGGTTCGGGAAGAACCCACAATCACTGTAACATTTTCCCAAAAGTGAACTGCATGTGAGGTTTTTGCAGCCTTTGCTTTGGGTGCTTGCTCCTGAACCCAAGAGGTAACTTGATGCCGCACTTCTTCCTATGCTGGCCAATCGATGCTAGCCTAATTTGCTACCTGAGCTAGAGGTCGACTCTTCTTACCCGTGCATCACCACGCAAACCTTTGGATCTCTTTGCTCAGCAAGAGACTCAATTTGGACCATGGATACACTTGGCTGCTTCCCTGTGGCCTTTTCTTGTCTCTCTGCCATCTTGCGGTCATACTTCTATGCCTCTGGGCACTCCAATCACCAATGCCCTTCCTCTGTGTAGAACAAACATATGCACGGTCTTTCATTGCCTCGGCCACCCCGACCCCGACCATGGCCTCATCCTCGGCCCCGGCCTCCATTGGAGTAGCCATAAACATTATCCAAACCACCCCTGCTGTTTGAGCAAATGCCACAGCATGAATTTTTTCCTCTTTATCCTTCCATTGAATGGGGCCTCTAGCCCATTGACCCCTCCCATTATAATAACAATCATTGGTATTGTGAGAATTAGAAGTACAGATGACACACCATTTCTTATTGAGTGCACACTTCGTAGCAGGATGACCCGGATTGTGGCAGGTCAAGCACCAGACCTCTTTCAATGACTTAGCAGTCGAGGATTCCCCAGACACCGTTGTGCTGACCTTCCTGCCCTTGTGGGTCTTCTCGATCGCTTTCACCGGCTCGGCATCCGAATCTGCGCTACTACTATCAGAATAATCTTCATCTGGATTCTCATCATCCAAATCTTCAGAGCTATTGTGCTTCCTCCCATGAGCTGAGCTTTTTCCTGACTTCTTTTTGGATTTTCACCTGCTGGGCTTGTCTTCGTCCTCCAGGGATTCTTTGGCCAAGGTCGCCCTCGCAACCAATCACCTTTGGTAGCGCTGTGGCAACCCTATCCACAGTTGCTAAGGCTATTCGGAGATCCTTAGACAAGCCCTTGAGAAAATAATCATTGAGCACCTCCTGTGCTGGATGTTGGTTTTGAGGAACCTGCTGATAGCAACATGACCCGAAACTGAGCTACATAATCCTCCACTGTGCGCTTGCCTTGCTTAAGCACACGGAGCTTCTCCAAATTCTGGGCGATAGTCTTTACCACTTGAAAGCGCAAAAGAAAGCTGTCCTCACCACATCAAAATTCTGAAAATGATCCACAAGGTATTCCGCCAACCATCGGGAAGCCTTCCCACTCAGAGTGGACTCAAACATAGATTCCATATGTAATTGCTAGTGGGGGCGGCACATTAAGGTTGTATGTCTTCTCAAACTACAGAATGTGAGCATCCTGATCCTCAGAAGATTTCCCGAAACTTTTCATACTTAATCTGTCCATATGGCTAGGCCATCTGCGGTGCGGGGGAAACTACCAGTGGTGGTTGTGTCGGTCCCAAGAACAGTCGTCGAACTGTAACAATTTGGGAACGCGGAGGAGTTAATGGCCGTCTCTTTGCCTGCGGAACACCCCGGGGGGGCAGGAACGGCTGTGCTGCTAGGGATTGCTGTTGGGAGTGACATCCCACCTGGGCAACTGCGAAGGAAAGGATTGCGAATCATCCATCGCATCATTGCCATCATCCTTCGAATGACGACGCCACGGCCACCCCATAGTAGGAACCACCAAATTAGGAGGTCCCTGAGGATGTATATGCATGCATTAGCATACAACGTTAATTGGAAAGGTGACTTACAATGCTAAATGAATACAAAAACGATTATACACAGTGCGACATGGTTAATGTTCCACAGACTACAGAATTATCGCATGAAACACAGATTGATTGATTGCCTGATTGCTCTGAATACACATGCATATAGCCTTTTAAAGAGTTACATAGTCGCGGGATTCATACAGGCACGACCTCCCGTTTACACCCCTTGAGATCTAATAATGACTATTCATGTAGGAAGAAAGAGAGCACCCATGAAGGCATCACCAGCTCTTACCAAGTGATGTTGTGCCATTCCATGCCATCCTTGGTCATGGGGCCCTAGAATGTCTCGTGCACATGCCGCATGACATGGCTATGGCGGCAGACATAAGGCTGCTCAATCCTTGGGAGATTGAGGGCTTCTCACGAGTCACTTGAGAAGCTCTCTTATATAATAGGGACATGGGGCACTCTCAAGGGATGTGCTCTCGTGTGTAGAGCATAGTATCTACTCTCTTGCCATTTCATGCTAGAGCTATGTGCTGTTGGATTGAAGACATATCTTTTGGTGGTATGGGAAACCAAGGCTGGGTATGTGGTTCTTCATTACTTTGATGTGTGCACCCTTGGGCTTGGGAGTGGTCAGGTGGATGAGTATATGCCTGGATTATGTGTGTTTATGTATAGTGATTAGCTAGAGAGATCTATGGGGTTTATAGACTAGGTACCTAGTTCAGAAGAAAGAGTTATATGCGATCATTTATGATTTAAAGGCATGGAGATAGTATCTCTATGGGTCTCAGTTTATGGTCTTGACAGATCACCAGTCTTTGTAGTACATTTGTGATTAACCAGACTTGAAGGGTAGAAAGGCCATATGAGCTGAGTTGATGGAGGACTTTGATTTCATGATTAAATACAGGAAAGGTAGCTTGAATCGCATTGCTGATGCGTTGAGTTGAATTGGTGAAGTTAATGAACTTAGCTTCACAAAAATTACTTCTAACTTATACGATTCACTCAAGGGAAAATGCAGTACAGATATTTTCTTTGGAAAGTATTAGAATTTGGCAGAATCAGGGTCCAACTCTGAGGTAGATCAAAACATGGTGAATCAAAGAAAAGCCAACCAATTTTCTATTCAAAATGGTCTCTTATTCTGAAATGATAAGGTTTGCATTCCAGATGTGCCGAAAATTAGACTCAAGATCCTCTTTGAGTGCCATGATGCACCATTGGGTAGGACATCTTGACATAAGCAAACCTTGGCTTTGGTTAGAAGGACATTTTTTTGGCCCAAAATGAAAGATTTTATTCAGAGTTATATAGTACGATGTCATAAATGTCAAATAAACAAGGCTGAATGTCTTAAATCTGTTGGATTATTACATCCTTTGGATATTCTGTCATGAAAGTGGGAAAGTATTTCCATGGATTTCATTAGGGGACTTCCACGTACCAACAAGGGTCACGATGCCATTTGGGTAGTCATGGATAGATTGACAACGATGGCTAGGATTTTACCCACAAAGACAATAGTTAAAGCGTTGGAATTGGCTTACCAATTTGTCAAGAAGCTGTTTAGACTGTATGGTTTGCCTTATGATATTGTGAGCGATTAGGGCTCTAAGTTCACGGCTCATTTTTGGGAGAAAGTTTTCAAGAAATTGGAAACTACTTTGAGTATGAGTTCCTCTGATCACCCACAGCCTGATGGGCGAATAGAGCATGTGAATTAGATTTTAGAGGATATGCTTTGTGTGTATATCTTTGGAAAACCATCGAGTTGGGAAAAGTATCTTCCAATGATGGACTTTGCCTATAACAGTTCTAAGCATATAGCTACTGGTTATAGTCCATTTATGCTTATGTATGTGTATCAACCCAGGGCACTTGTTGATATCGGTCTTAAGAACATTGAGCTTGATGCATCAAGGAATTTATTGCATGATATGCAAGAAATGCTGACCCAAGCTCAGGATTCTATTAGGAGTGCGCAGGATAGAGCACAGTTTTATGCTGATAGGGGACGCTCACCTCAGTCTTTTGAGCCAGCAGAGTTTATTTGAAAGTCCCTAAAGATTGTGTTTCTTGCCTCCTCTATCAGATAGGACCTCCTCTATCATGACCTTAAGCAAATCAAGTAATGAGAATGACAAAATGCTCAATATTAGGACTAGTGAAAAATCAAGATAGCTTGTTGCAAACGATGACTCGTGACTATTTTTCATGACTTGCTGTTTATCATGTTCGTTTCACTCCAAAGTTACTTCTTGTCCATCACACCATCACACCAAAACAGTGCCAAGAGCACTGTTTTGTCCATCACACCAAAACAGTGCCAAGAGCACACCCACATTTTGTTGAGAGGGGTTAAGTTCTTGGACGACCACCTTTGTGTCATGCACCCCATGGATGACACCCATACAACAATTCATAAACATGTGTGGTACCTTCATATGCTTCTATAGAAAAACGCAAACACATGTTTCCATAGATAAACACATGCTTCGACAAACAAAAACACATGCTTCCATACACAAACACATATGTAACACATGGATATAATATTCTAAACAAATAAGCAAGATTCCAAACAATATACACCATATTCACATTTAAGCAGTGTAAATTAAACCATATTCACATTTAAGCAGTGTAAATAAACCATATTCACATTTAAGCAGTGTATACACCATATTCACATTTAAGCAGTGTAATTAAACCATATTCACATTTAAGCAGTGTAATTAAACCATATTCACATTTAAGCACTGTAAATAAACCATTGCAAGTTTGATAAGACATCATAACACTCTAGTAAAAACTCCACAAGAAAGTTCATCCAGCCACAAACTTATCCTGGTGAGGTCTTCTCTAGATTCTCCCCTTCTTGGAATCATTTACAAGTCTTGACTTCATAAGATGATCCAATCAACTTTACTTAAGGTTCTTTGTAGTCCAAAACCAAGATCATTAGATAAGGTTATTGGTCTAGTTCTCGTATTAGGCCTTCTCTTATGTCAAAAATCACTAAAGATCTTTTTTTCACTTCTTAATGGTTTCCCTTCCTTTGAATAAGTGTTAGCCCTTAGCCTTGCTTTTGATTTAATCAATGTATTTCCTAAGGTATAGCCTTATATTGACCCATTAACTTTTTCTTTTTCTTTTGGGGGCGAAGACCTGCACGCGGGGTTAGGAACCTGGAATAATTTTTCTTAGCTCTTAAAATATACATTAGACCTTAAACTACAATTTATGTGCAATGTGCAACTACATGTTCAGGACCGATTTTATTTAATATCCCTACAAGGGTTTCTACACATACTCAGGGTCTAAAAAACTTCTCTTTACTCAAAATTGTTATTTTTCCTCCCCGAGGGATTTTTTCTCTCTAAAATTTTCATTCCTTAATTGTGTTACCCTTAGAATATTAATTATCAAGTTTAATTTCTACGGGCCTCAGGAGTCAAAAATTAAACTCAACCTACACAACTCTCTTAATTTTTTTTAGAGAACCTTTACATCTATAAATTTACCATTTATCTGGGGTCCACTAGCACCAAAACATTCTTCTCTCTCTAGAATTATCACAGAGGAAATAGTACCTCATAAGAGGGATCTTACATGAATACTCTCTAGAATTGTTAGAGGAAATAGTACCTCATAAGAGGGATCTTACATGAATACTCTCTTAGCATCCTACCAATGCCTACTTCTAGGCTTGTGCATAAACAGGTCTACTCTCAACAATTGGGAGACCCTAAATTGATTGTATGTCCTTGTATTACATAGATAGATGTGGCACTGAATAGCCTATTAATAAAGTGACAGCACATGGTTCACCTGAATCCTAGAGAGACTAAGCCTAGCACCTGTCTCTCTACTTGTGTATAGCAACAAGCTTATAGTCTTTAAGACCAAACCGTGTAAGCATCCTTTTATATGTACTTTATCTGCAAAACATCATTATACCATCGTTATGCAAAATATATTATACACACACAAGGTTTACACATTATGTTTAAATGGGTCATATAATAAAAAAAACTCAAGAGTGTGCACATTTTTCCCTATGATAGAGTGGTGTGAACAATCTAGGTTTGTTATCCAGTGTAATTGTTTGGCTTTAGTGCACACACAAGGCTTACACATTACGTTTAGGTGGGTCGTATGGGTCATATAATTAAAGAACTCGAGAGTAATGATACATAGGAGTAGAATGTACACACTTCCCTAATGAGAGAGAATATGTGCACAGTAAATGCAAACAAGTACGTTGGTTAACAAAACTAGAATGTTCACACCACTCTATCATCATAGGGAAAAATGTGAACACTATGCCAAAAGATCACGCATATAGGATGGGCCATAATAATGTTCACAATGTCCCATTATAAGACATAATCCACATAATAGCCCTCACAAGCATTCCCAAATATTAATGCAATGATTAGACTAAATCTATCATCTCTTGTCTTTCAAGGTGCAACAGACTACCAAAATTCAAGTGACCAAAATAGGCATGCCATATCTTTGTATCACTCATAGCACATCAGTATAATTGAGCAAGCATTATATGTAAATCTCTCACACTTGTCCCATCTGTAAAGCCCATGGCATAGAGTATTGATACCATAGTGATATCTCCATCACTTTGATCATGAATTATACCCCTGTCATCAACAAATTTGACAACTAGGCCTACTCTAGAGACCAACAACAAGTACTTTTTGATGGCTAGAACAAGCAATACTTCATAGAGAGTGATTGTCCCACCATTTACAATAGTGAGCATAACCTTATCAACTCCTTTCACTAGATATGAGGACTTTTTTACACATGTGATTATGCCTCGAGGAGTATACGTAAGGGGGGAAAATAAATCACATTAAGAAGTAATGTGCTTGCTAGCGCCACTATTAAAGTACTACTCAAGGGGGGAAAATAAATCACACTGAGAAGTAATGTGCTTGCTAGTGCCACTATTAAAGTACCATACATGTTGATATGTCACTAACATACATATATTATAGATAGAAGGATCATAAATGCAGTACATAATGAATGCCCAATCATCCTATGCATAGTTTGTTGACTCCTTCTTTTTAGTACTTGGTGTTGATACATCAGCCACATCCATGTTTGACTCTTTTTTCTTCTCCTCCTCTAGTCTTTTCCTTCATTCATTGATATAATGGCATGGATTTTCGATTGACCTTCTTGATTGGCAAATGCCTAATCTTTTGCATGCATACTAGTTTGGTTTTACCAAGATTGCTCTTCTTACAAGGACGCTGCAACCAACTCATCAAAAGTAAGCTACCCTTCTCATCACGAGACAAAGTGTAGATGCAAATCATGGTATGAATCTGGTAAAGCTGTGAGAATAGTAGACACCAACCGGATAGGGCTCATCAATACATGCAAATTGCCCCCTTATGTGATCTTTAATCCTTGCGACAAAATCACCCATTAAATCTCCCTCATTCATTTGTTTCAGATTCTAACGGCTTGCACAAGCTAGCCACTCACTATGCCTTGTTATGCACCTGGCAAAGTGTAGAAGCATATCCCAAGCATACTTTGTAGTTTTACATGAGCAAATATGAGGGATAATGCTCTTTTTACTAGAAGTGCCACCAATGCATGTTCATGTGCATCCCTACCATCCCACTTGGCTTGTTTCGCTATGGGATATGCAGATGCAGATGCCACAGTTACAATAGAACTCATATCACCATCCAAAGTACTTATATTATAATGTTGCACTGGTGAGACATGGCATGCCTTAATGCCAATAGCAACATTCCAAAGCCCTTTGGAGACCAATACATGGTGCATCATCTAGGACCACAATGGGTAGTTGGTCCTATCAAGTTTATCCTAAACAAAAAGCATCCCAAATACATCACTCCCTACAAATAACTAATCCTTGACATAGAATGTATTGCAACTACCTACATGTATTGTCAATGCCCCCACCACTGTGAATGCAACCGAGATGGCTGGACTGCAAGTATTATAATTGTGCACTGAATACAACTGAGATGGCTACTAGTAGATCACTACTGGGATGATAAGGAAAAATAGTAGGTACTATCATTATGCACTAAATGTAACCCAGATGGCTCTGCTGATAGATCAATGATGATAAAGGAAACCTACAAAGTGGATGAAAAATGCTAGAGTGTAGAGTGTGAAAATGTTCTAGCAAGAATGCATAAATTGATGTCAATTGATGATGATGATTTCAAAGTTATTGATGTTGAGTTCAAAGATGTGATGTTGATGACAATAGCATTGTCTACACACACTAGTGCAGAAAACCCAAAATTGAACAAAGATAGTTCAAACTGACACTCCCCACAAATTTTTACAAAAGCCTTATAGCAAGAAAATGAGCCTAGAATTCCCCAAAATATTTAAAAAATCAATTAATAACATAGTTAATAACACACTATAGGGTATACCTTCTCCACCTAAGGGGATAAATCAATCTGAGATAATCAAAAGAGCAACTCAAGGAGAAGATGACAAGGGGGTGAGGACCAAGAGAACCTACTCTGATACCAATTGTTGGATTTGAGACCAAGATAGAAACATATACACATATACAACAAGTAAACAAGGAGAGATAGATAGAAGCACAACACTCAATGTAGATTGATGAGAATAAGTGAACTACAACTGAAGTGACATGATAAGGTCACTTACATGCACTCATAAATGAAGTGACATGATAAGGTCACTTGCATGCACTCATAAATAAAGTGACATCATGATAAGGTCACTTGCATGCACTCATAAATGAAGTGACATGATACTTGCATGCACTCATAAATGAAGTGACATCATGATAAGGTCACTTGCATGCACTCATAAATGAAGTGACATGATAAGGTCACTTGCATGCACTCATAAATGAAGTGACATGATAAGGTAACTTGCATGCACTCATAAGAGTGCATACATATACTTGGGGGAGAAAAACCTCCTAAAGTGGGAAAAAGTGCCCTGGCCCATTATTAGCCTATGTCTATGAAATGGATCTAGACCAAATATCAAAGAAATCAACACAAAGTCTAAATCTAGCATCCATTTAAACACATCTGAGAAATCCATGTGATTATGATGAAAAGAGAAGAAATCCACATGCACATATAGCAAAGAAGGTATGTGCATAAGGCCTAAGTGATTTAACCTTTTACCATGAGAATGGCTATCAAGCTCTTTTCCAAGGCACTCATGGCATACCAGATTCAAGACATTCTCCCCTTGGCCTCTCCACCAATTGCCAAGGTACCCTCATCACATAACTAGCTTTCTAATAGTGAAAGAATCAATGGAAATCATATAAATGGATGAGAGCATGAGACACATACCAATGGCATTTGTAGAACATGCCAATCATTATAACTTATAGATCAAATAGCCTTTTACGTGTCCCAAATAATTCCGGTACAAAGCCCCTCACCATGGGCTCAAGAGTACAAAGAAAGGCATCCACATTGAGCATAAGCATGAGCCAAATCCATCATAATGCATCCCCTTTCTTAATGCAATTCACTTTTCCAATATATATTCAATAAAGCCAATCTAATGAGGCTATCCAATCCTTGCTAGGGTAAGCTTCCATGGGAAAATTTGAGCACTCAATGGAAATTTGTGAAGCTCATTGTCTCAATGCATAGCATATAATAGCTGCGGATGAAAATCCTTGGAAACATAAGAGTGGTATGGCTACCATTTAACCAAAATAGCATGTGACTTTGGCTAATAGGCAAGCCAATGATGCAACCCTAGGGCTTCCCATGCATCAAGGAAAAGCTGAAAATGACTAATCTTGGAAGTATCCAAACATATGATGTTTCATGACTTGATTAGAGCATATAATGTGCATCATCAATGGGTTGATAGAGAAGAAATTGCATCAGAGTGAATAGAAGGTAACTCTATCCCAACATATGATGATGAAGGAAACCCTAATTTTTCCCAAGAAATTTCAAAATTGCAAGAAAATGAGAGTTCCCATGAAATCCTCTACTCATGCAAAAAATGATTTGGATGTAACCAAGCATGATAAAGAGATTGATGAAGGAATTTCTCAAAAATTTGGTGAAGAACCCTAATTTTGTAAGAGAAGTAAGAAATTGAGAGGATTAGGAACTTGCTTACTCTTTGTAAGTGATAGAAGAAGCTTAAGCTAGTGTGGGTGATGGTTAGGTTAAGAAACCCTTCGAAAACGAGCCAGCCCCATTGCTTTAGCCATCCAATCACGTTTTCATGCTCAAGAGAAACAATGGGAAGCATTAGGTGAGGCTTAGGTTTGCAATGGCTATGCCTAAGCGATTGTATTCCATCGCTTAATGGTGTGATTTCCAGCCAACGACCTCAAAATATGGTGAAGAAATGAGAATCGAGTTGCGCCTCAGAGATTCAAGTTGCGCCTACAATCCCGAGCTACACTAGCCTCACCCCATCTTGAAGAAGCACTTATACATTGTTTGTAATGTAGCCTTCATCTTTCCCAATCAAACCCCTAAGCTTTTGTTACATTGAGACTCAAGATCAAAGCCCTAAAGCTCCCAATTTTCAATTAGGGAAGAAGAAGAAAGTAAAAAAATGTTTTGATTAAGATCAATAATCAAGATTAGCAAAATTTCCCCCAATTTTTGGTCTAGGCATTTAAATTTTCGGTGTGTGACTCCCCCAAAATTTGGTCCCGATCAAACCCATGGCCCCAAAAAGGTTAGAAACAACAAAAGATTAAGAGATTCAACCATCCAAATTCCCCATTTCCATTTTCTTGATCAAGAAAATCCAGAAAACTCAAAAAATTTTAGGAAAATTCCAAGAAAGTGGATCAAAATCAAAGCTTTGATACCAATTGAAATGAATCTAGACCAAGTATAAAAGAAATCAACACAAAGTCCAAATCTAGCATCCATTTGATGAGAATCAAACACATATGAGAAATACATGTGAGTATGATAAAAAGAGAAGAAATCCACATGCACATGTAGCAAAGAAGGTATGTACATAAGGCCTAAGTGATTTAATCTCTCACCATGAGGATGGCTATCAATCTTGCCATGAGCCCTAGACCATGAAAGGCCATCTCCATAAAAGGAGCCAAGAGTACATGTAAGTGTCCAAAATATGAATGACCAAAAGATCCCTGCAATGAACCCAAGGCCCTATTTATAGTATGAATGACCAAAAGATCCCTACAATGAACCCAAGACCATGAAAGGCCATCTCCATATAAAAGGAGCCAAGAGTACATGTAAGTGTCCAAAATATGAATGACCAAAAGATCCCTACAATGAACCCAAGGCCCTATTTATAGTAGCCTTACCCATGGCCCACTATTTACATGTTTTGGACCTTAGTTTTGCTTCATTATAGTCTACACATCACTAATGGCTACATCCTCTCGTGTAGGTCAATGTCTACAAGGATTCAACTCAAACCCACTAGGTCAATGTATACAAGGATTCAACTCAAACCCACTAGGAGCACCATAGAGAGCTCTTCCTCCTCTAGAAAATTTTCAAAGGGGGGCATCTTTCCACTGGGATCCAGAATTGAGCTATGTCCGCTATGTTGCACAACTCAAACCCTAACTAGAACTCTAGCTAGTTCCCTAGTGGTTCTACACTCTACCTTCTAGATCTAATGGATACTAGTTCTTATTCAGGGGTATTCCTTGCCACCCCTCTAATGGAAACTCAGACCATGGTATAGCTAACTCTTATAAATAGAGCTTCTCTCCTAGACTGAATTCCCAATGGGGATGGTATCATGTAGAGTGGCTCCACTTGAGGCCTCATCAATAACCTTATCTCCCAATCATGTACTACTCAAGTAGCGCACAATCACAACCTACCTATTAATGGACCATATGCTCCTCTGTAATAATGTTGACTTCTCACCCATCATCTATGTGATGACTTGGGTTTTTCTACCAATGGAGGAGGCTATAACCCTTGGGTTATAATGGTCTATTATTCTTGTTGATGTGAAGAAAACTCGAGCTTTCTCCTGGGGTTCCCCACCACTAATAGGGGAGATTTTACTTTGGATGCCTCTGTTCCAAGACCATGGTACATGGAGATTAGAATATTTCAAAAATTAAATAATAGAAGAAATAAACCATCGTCACACCATAGCATAAAACAAAAGCATAAATCAAGAGCATGAAAATCAAAGAACACAAGATTGGGTGCAATCTCCCTCCCTCCCTCCTCCCTTTCCCTCCCCCCCCCTCGCCCCGCCCCCCTGACATGTGTAGCTCCACTCCCACACACGATATTTAAATCATAGTCATAAATTTAGCCCTTATAGCCATACATAGCATAGCTTTTCCGAAATTGGGCTTTTACAAAATTGAACCTTAGTCTAATGCTTTTAAAGCATCTCATCAAAAATAAATATTGCCCCCAACATATGTACAATGGGCCAAATCATACAAAATCAAATATTTAGCACATATGTGCTCAGCTAGATAATCTCGTCCAATGTCCACCTTGGTTGTTCCGAACTCATGATCTATACTTAACATAGTCCACAATGTTAGATCACAATTACTTTGGAATCACTCACAAAAATAATTCTAATAAATGGGAATCATTTACTACCATGCTTCACACATGAACCATACATCACACATAATTAATTAGATTCACTCCCATGATAAAATATTCTGAAAAATCTCACTTCCGTGATAGTCCTCCTGTTTGACAAGACAACCATCCTCGGTTGTAACTATCAGCACACATGAGTGATCAAACACATTAATCGTTCCCACATTGGATTCATTCACAATGTCATTATGTATTTAAGTGGATTCACTCCCACATGTTCTCACACGCATTACACATGTCTTAAAGTTGATTGGATTCACTCACGATCAAACTCACAGAACCTTTACATGCGTCACATGTGTCTTAGAGTTGATCGGATTCACTCACAATCAAACTCCTACATTGGATTCAATCACAATGTTTTCATATGCATCACATGTATTCACAGAGTACACCACACGTTTCACACGTGTCACAGCTAGTTGGATTCACTCACAACCAACTAGGGTAACCCTCATCAAGAATTAATTCAAAAGAGTTGATTGGATTCACTCACAATCAAACTCACACATTTCTTACATGTATCACACATGTCATGTTGGTTGGATTCACTCACAACCAACATAATCACACTTGGGTCACCCAAGATATTCTTTTCACTTATTGGATCACCCAATAATAAATTAATTACTGTAACATTCTCTCTTGCTGGGTTGCAAACTAACCTCAGTTTTATATTTAATTAGCAAGTGAAGAGAGTCAGAATATAATATCCGTCAGATAGAATCCCTCTCAACACTAGATTGTGATAGGTTATCCATCAGATAAACATCACTTAGATTATCCGTCTCGGACATCAAAAGAGTATCCTTTACATACACTAACATGATTATCTTTCAAAGACACCAACACAAGTATCTTTCACAGACACCTGGTTATCCTTATTTGAAATAGAAACGAGAATAATTTGAAGAAAGTGTTTTAAATGAGGTGTTAAAGGTTAAAGGTTGAATGTGAAATAACAATAAGTTACATACATTCTTCAGTGATCGGTCGAAAAACATATGTGCAACATTGTTAGTTCACTGAAGTCCTGATAGTGAATGGTCTAATATGTATTTTCTTTCGCGTATAGAAAGTACATATCAATCATTGAACTATCTTGACCAATATATTTGAATTTAACTATGGTTTTTTAAAATAATAATAATAATAAAATTAAACAATGCATAAGAATGAATTTTAGGCTTACCTCTCTAGTGATAGAAATCATGATTGGGAGTACCCTCTTGTTTAGGTTGGTCGCCTTTGTCTTTGTCTTTAACCACGTTCACGACCGCAACTCGATTCTTTCTCTTTTATGGGCACTCATATGCATAATGTCCTTCTGTGTCGCACATGTAGCATGTAATGACATGAGGTTTTTGATCCCCATTGTTGGTCTTTTTTTCAGTTTCAGTTTTCTTTCCATGACTTTGGTTTGCGTTTGCCCTATTTAATAACATTCCACCAAAGAGCTGCACTACCTACCAAATGATTAGTAGCATATTTAACCTTATCCTTCTCAAAAAATTTCTCTCCAGCAAAATAATCATCAAGCTGGCTCAACCATGCAAGTACAACATGTGCATCCTTTTTGCCATCATAATCCTGAAAAGTAAAAGCCTTTCTGTTGATTTTGTGTCCCTTTTTTGAGACTCTTGAGCTTTGAGAGTAGCTCGCACATTCCTTTGAATAGGGTCCTCGTTAGAATCCAAAGAATCAAATTCAGAATATGCACGTCTTCGCTTCTTGCGAGTAAATTTTTGCTCAAAATCTTCTCTTTGCCTCTTCTCACTCAACAACTGAGCTTGAAGTGGATAGTAGGTATTTGTGGATAGATTTCCATTGTAGAAGAAATAAGTAAAATATTATGAAAATACAGAAATAAAATAGAAAAGGTAGCAAACTTATCTGACTCCCATGTATTTCGAAAGAAGGGTAGTTGAAGTGCTCGATGTCGATGGCATCCCACGAAGAATAAAAATAATAATCCAATTATCACCTTGATGTCTATAATTCAGAAAGAATTCTGTTCAAAGTTACTCCGAGACATCTTCAGAAATATTGCTGAGAAATAATGGTGTAGATACTTGTTGTTTGCAAGAGGCTTCCAAATAATATGAAGAAGTTCCAGTAATTTTCTGCAATCCTGAAATTTGTGAGAATAACCCCCAATAGTTGAACTCGCTTTCTTCTTTGATATCTTTGAAAGCTTTTGAGCTTAAAAAAATATAAATAAAAATGTAAGGCTTGTATAAATTTATAATGGTTATTATAAGCTTATAGTGTTAAGCTTTTATAAGCTTTATTATCGAAGCTTACTAAGCTTTGTTATAACCAGCCAACTACATGCACAATCCAGTAAACCACCCGTGCATAGCGTGATTTAGAGAGAAAGGGAAAAAAATAGTTTAGAAAGGTTAAGTAAGCTTTATTAAAGCTTTATAAGAAGTAGCCTCCTCTTGGCATGCGCTCGCAGCCTGCATAGAAAGAAATTACCCCTTAGCGCATAGTGCAAATTGAAGGGAGGGAGGGAGGGAGGGAGGAGGAGCCGTTCGCTGCCTTGAATTTCTTGCAAGTGTGTGAGAAGAGAAAAGCGGATTAATTTCCATGCTTATAAATCACTTTTGAGCCCACCATAGCCATCCATTATAGAAATAAGATGTTTCCATTGGCTTAGCAATCCAAAATTTTTACCAAAGCCTCCTTCTTATGCGGGTTTCATCCGTGTACAGACGGATCACGAAGAGGTTGAGAATCTATGAAAACCACTTTTAGATGAAGAGGGTAGTTTTTGCAAATCCACTTCCACTTATGGTTTTCCACCTTCTTTCCTTGTTGCGGGGTTGATCTTCCTTGCGGTTGATCTTCAATCACATTCAAGGGTGCACAAAATTCACATAACCATGCCTTCTTTTGCCCAAAGTTCTTGCACACGTTCTCTTCTTTATCTCTTGGATTTTTGAATGAATCTTGTCTTTGTCCAAAGTCCTTGTACCCTTGCTACAGATTCTGATCTTCCCACATGCAAGTGTAGATCTCCACCTTCACCTCCAACAATACTACCCTAGACATTTGGCTTGGTCAAGGAGGAACTTTCAAATGGGACCTACGTCCTTTGATCTAAGAGGTACACTAGGGGAGTGAAGGGGCATGATATGTGTCAGTTTTCATGGGGAGAGTATGGTTAAATTCCATGGCTTCCTCAAATCCTACTCCAACATGCTCAGAACTATGGCTAGGGTGGGGGAGGTGAGGGGCATCTCAAATCTCCTTGGGCCATGTGACCAGTACCACCACTATGTGACTCTTGTGGACTTGTAGTGGACTTGTAGGTGAGACTGCCTCGACTATGTTGATTGTAGGGGGGGTGGCATGAATGGGTTTGTGGACTTGTTGGTGAGACTACTTCAACTATGCTAATGAATGGGCCCTAGTGATGACTACCACCACTATGGAAGACTCTTATAGAATTATAGGTGAAACTGCCTCAACTATGTTGATTTTAGGGGTGGCATGAATGGGTTTTGGGAAATCCCAGGTGTGTAGTGAGATCTTTACTGGTGGAGAAACTTTCAGTACTAAACATTGAGTTTAGTAATATCCCCTCCCACCACATCTAAAGAAAATGCAAGGCCTGGCTAGGGAATGTCAATTTATGGTTCTCTGAGGTGGCCTAGCCCCATATGTAGGATTGGGGGAGACGTATACATTTCTAGATTTGGCTAGTAGACTTGGCTATCGGGTTGCGAGACTAGCATCATGGAGGAAGACACGGTTGATATGTGGGGAGTGTACCAGGCAAAGGGGGAAGGGTGTAGGTCACTGAGGTACCTCTGATTGTGGAGCCTACACATACATGATTGCGGCCCCTATAGCTAAACTAAATGCCAATGAAGAACATAAAGAAGAGAGATATTGAATCCCTTGCCTCGATTAGTGGGAAAGCCCCCTTTTATACATTTTCATGGCTTCAAGGCCCTTTTTACAATCCCTTTGCATGTGGGATAACTCATAACACTTTACTCCCTTCAAGTTAGCCGTGGATAGCCTACCCCTCTACAGGTGCTCGAGTGTTAAGAGTTTATCATCCGAGTGAACAAGCATAAAAAACAAGTACATAGCTTCCATTCATGTGTATGGTGGGTACATCATTGGAGAAGAGAATGAATGGTAGGTACACCTTTGAGCAAGAGGCCAACGGGGTGGTTGGAGGGTAGGTGACTACTAGAAGGTGGGACAAGAGGACTATGATGTGGCGCAAGAGTGGAAGATAGGCACTAGGATATGGAGATGGTGTGAAAACCCCGATCAGAAATGAATGGAATGGCAGGGAGGATATGAAACAAATGCTGACCGATTGGTGGGAAGGTCACAAGCATGGTAATAAGCAGACAAGAGTAGCAATGAAGAAGGTCAAGGGCAGACAATGATAATAAGATACAAAGAAGGTTGAAGAAAGGTAGGGGTGAAACAGAAGTGAAGGGGATTGAGGGGAGGTAGGTGAGATGAGTCAAGTAGAGGCAATGGGTGGGGGTTGAGGAGAAGGAAGTAAGTAAGGATGCGAAGATGGTGGTGAGGGTTGGAGAGGCAAACTAGTCCACGTACTCGTGCAAATCATAGACGCCACAACAAATTACAAGCAGACCAAGTCCACAAATAACCCCAAGTAGATGGTAACCCACCTACGAAAGCACTTGAGCTGCAACCCAAACCAGCCCCTAAAAGCACCCAATAGCAATACAACATTGATTACAAGACCCTAGAAACTAAAGAGCACGAGGCAAAACCCTAAAAGGAAGACACAAAAAATGGATATAGGGAGGGGGGAGATGGAATCCCTCTTCCCTACTAGGAGGATCCCCAAAATTTTAGCCTAACTGCTAAACTGAATGCCAATGAAGAATATAAAGAAGAGAGAGATTGAATTCCTTGCCTTGATCAATAGTAAAGCCCCTTTTTATACATTTTCATGGCTCCAAGGCCCTTGTACAATCCTTTTGCATGTGGGATAACTCACAACACTTTACTCCACGTCTAGTTGTCCATGGACAGCCTAACCCTCTATAGGTGCAGAGTGTTAAAAAGAGTTCACCGTCTAGCAAATAAGCATAAAAAACAAAAACATATCTTCCATTCAAACTACCACAAATGGCCATCATCAATTACATGAGCATAAGAATGTGGACTCAGGCTTGAGTTATTGTGTTACCAAACCATCGTCTCCCTACTGCACCAAGGGTGGGCCTAACCCTCTTCCCCCTTGGCTCCTCCTAACTGTAGCTAAACTGAATGGCAATGAAGAACATAAATAAGAGAGAGATTTAATTTCTTGCCTCAATCAATGGGAAAGCCCCCTTTTATACATTTTCATGGCTCCAAGGCCCTTGTTATACGATCCCTTTGCATGTGGGATAACTCACAACACTTTACTCCACTTCCAATTGTCCATGGATAGCCTACCCCTCTATAGCCCCACCATTGAGGTGCATGATAAGGGGGGTGGACACCCAAAGCTAGGTAATTTGGTAGATGCATGGTAGCTAAAGAGCAGTATGGTGTGTGCCAAGAAGGATACCATGGGGGTTTTGCCATTAGTAAGTAAGCAATCGGGCATGTGCCATTATGGTAGTTTCAGTGGGGAACCCTAGACAATGTAGTGGCCACTATGAGCTCTTATGTGAAGGGATTCATATGGTGGTGGGTAGCTCCTTAATGAATTTGCTGGTGCATTAGCCAAAGACCCTTGAGGTAATAGCATTCCTTGTCCTGATTACCACCTTTTGAGCAAAACAAGAAATACTTCTTGGAAGGACACTCACTTGGGAGATGGTCTTAAGTGGCATTAAGAGTCACATACATTGCACCATGGGTTAGCTTTGGTATCTTTGGTCTTTAGTTCTTCAATCTCCTTCCTATGGGCCATCATGAGACTGCTTGAGACCTCTTATAATCTTCAAGCTCCTCTTGAGCTAGACCAAGGGGATAATGGGAGGACACGATGTATTACGATCTGCTACTATGAGTCAGGCATTCTTTAGTTGAGTGTCTCTAGTTGAGTGGCTGAGCCTTGAAACTCTTGTAAGGTTCCTTGTGGAGGGATGTTCTCTGTCAACTTTTTCTCCATTTGTGCACAAAGGAAGGCTCTTAGAATCCATTGTTGTTACATTATGTAATTATTGGGGTCTTGAGGTAGCGAAGGTACTAGAACCTTTACCTAAGTGATAGAGTTGGGCGAGTGACTCACTAGCCTTCATAGAAAGTTGATTGACCTCTTGGGTGATAAGGTCATAAAAGTTCCTTAGCCGTTGGAATGTAGCCAAGAACTGCTACCTTAGATAGGGAACTGGCTTACCACAAGTTTGCATTTTCTTTCAAGGTAGTTCGGAATAAGGCCATTCATGCATCATCTCGGTTGAGCCCATATGAATTGGGTCAGTGAGTCACCAACCTTCATAGAAAGTTTATTAACCTCTTGAGTGATAAGTTCATAATAGTTCCGTGACCCCATCAAATTGTAGCCAATAACTACTGCTAATCGTAAAAGTCTGCACTTTCTTTCAAGGTAGGAATAAGACCATTCATCCATAATCTTGGTTGAGCCCACATGAATTGCACACTATGAAAAATTTATGCACGTGTTTTTCAACAAATTTTGTGTTCAAGGCTTGTAGCTTCACTTACACACAGTTGAGCATTGTTGCCAGGGGATTCGATGGCCCTTGGGGAGCAGCCATATAGGAGAAGTATCTTGTAAATTAAGGAAGCATGCTAAAACCCTATGATGACTAGTTCATAGAGGAGGTAATCAAAGGTAAGGTACCACACCAAAAGATCTAAGGGCTATAGAGCTGGGGCGGTCCAGGCGCCCCAAGATGAGAGGCCCATCCCGACACCGGCGGAGACTACAACAGAGGATCAGGACCATACTAGCATGGCATTGGAGACATCCAGTCAGAGTACTCACCATGGAGGACATTGAGGATATCCCGCCATTGACTGAGGAGAGACATATTTGGATAGTGATGTATATGATGCTTACCTTTGTTGCTGGAGTTTTCCTTCCCAGATGTTATCCATTAGGAGCTCCTAGTACCTTACTTTTCCTCATAGTTGTTGTTTCAGTTTCAGTTAGTTGTTGTTTAGTTGTTTTAGCTTTCCTTACACAGACATTGTATCAGATCCACCAATTGTTGTAACCTTTTTGGTCTCATAGGTCATTTTGGCCTTTTGAGGACGTTAATATATCTTAGGGGTATGAAATCCTCGCTCATCACTCACATAGAAAACAAAAAAAAAGAACTATCCTTGACTTCTAGGAGGAGAATCCCACCATGATTGTGCCAAAATTTAGTCATAAATGTAGATGATTCCATTGCTCTTGGCTTGATCATAGCTACGAAGAGGAGAAAGAGAAGGAAACAAAGAGAGATTTGGGATTCTATTTGGGAATCTTTAGGAAGTATATTTGCCAAGGACTAGTCTCGCTCACTACCTATACTTGAAAGCCTTCTGTATAGTACTAGTTAACTATATTATGCTAGATAACCCTTGAAATCTTCCACACTCTCATTCACACCACTCATCATAGTAAAAGCACAGACAAGAAGCCAAACCAACAGCATGCTCATTCCTTACAAGCTTCTATAATACACAAATGATCATTCTCCTAGCTCAAAGAGGAGATGTAAGTCACACAAAAATATGCTACTCCCATTTGGAGGTCTTCTCACAATACACACATAGTGCACTACATAGGTTATAACCTTCTTTCAATGGTAACACCTCCTTGCCAAAGGCCGCCTTGATATCTGCATCTCCTTGTCAAAGGCTTTTCACCTATTAGGATCTCTAGTATTCAGCCTAACCTTGAATCCAATGGGTCTAGCCTTCTGCCCTTCATGGACCTATGGAGTTGTGTGAACAAATGCACTTATAATTGAGTAAAGGTGTCACTTTACTCACAAAAGCCACTCAAACAAGAATTCACACATACACTCCTTTATAAAAATAGTCTTTTTAAAATAAAGCATACATCACACTGTCCTTTTCAAATCACGCATATATCATATGTCCTTGTCACACATCACATAATATATATCCAAGTAACACATTAGTGTTACATCATCATCATTGAATCTCCTTGCAACACCACCCTGATCCTTAGACCAGGACGCTGTACCAATGAGCCTGAACACTCTTGGACCACCATGATGGAGGAGCCCTACAATGTCTCACATCCACCTCAATGTAAGTGCCAAATAATCCTAGGAATTTATATCTCTAAAGCATGAACACTCTAGGTACCTAGCATCATGAGCCACATATGTCTAGCACCAGCATGCATACTTAGCCATAAGACACTACCCTTATCGTTTCACTTTGGATTCATTTCTTTTTGATATTTATATATTTATTTATGAGACCTTTTCACATTTGAAGACATTTTGTTTCATATTCAATTGAACTTATTACTTAGTAAGAGGGATCTTACATTCTCCCCCACTTGAAGATAGGGTTTGATTTTTTTGCGAGCTTTATTTGGCGAGTTTTTTGGAGATAAGATAGTTTTATGCGAGCTTGTAAGAAAAATGATACATTTTGGTGAGCTTTTATATAGTAAGTATTTATGAAAGAGAAATAAATACATTCACATACATACATACATATATACATTTGGTACAACTCCTTTACCATAGCGTCGCAAGCTACCTGCAATAAGACTTTAGAGTACATGACAGTATACTCCATCCCAAAGCAAGACAAGAATATTGGGTTCAAATTTTCTTACAAAAAGATTGACTTCACATTTCCTTACAAGCTTAAGTAGGCACAAACATGAGAGGCTTGATTAAAGCTTAAGTATAGGCACAAACATCCTTGCTTCGAGGACGTGATAGTATATTGCCCACTTCCTCTGGTGATAGTGTCGGTTGATGCATTACTATATCCTCATTCTTATGTAATCCCAAAACTCGCAAGAAGACAAAATAGATATGCTTACATGCAACGTAAGACTTTCCTCTAGATTCTCTTTGCATGAAATCAGGACATGTATACATCAATATATATATATATATATATGTACATATATACATAGCCTAAACTATATTCTCTCTCTCTTTTGAGCCTAAATGTTTAAAAAAGTTTTAAAAGAGCATGAGTTTTCTCTTTGTTGTACATCACATATTCTCTCTCTCTCTCTCTCTCTCTCTCTCTCTCTCTCACACACACACACACACACACACACACACACACACACACATAATTTTAATAACATAAATAATAGAAAAGTTCTAAAAAAGTATGCCACACATATTGAACCATTGAAAAATGTGTGTGTGTGTGTGTGTGTGTGTGTCTATCTATAGCTTAATACATTTTTAGCCATATATATATGTGTGTATGTATGTATCTATCTTTAGGCTATATATATTTTAGGCCACACACACATATATATGGTACACATATTTTAGGGTACATGTATTTTGTTGTGAAGGTGTGGCCACTCTCAACTCAGCAGGCGAACGGGCGAACGCATCTGTGAAAAGAGGTACTGTTCTCTCTGCTGTTCTTTTTCTGTTAAATTTGGAGCCGGCGGTTATGTTGGAGGTGGCGGCGGGCCGGTGGAGAAGATGCCCGGGCACTGCGGAGGTGAGGGTGGCGGCGATGTTGGAGGCCGACGGCGATGGTGAGGGTGAGGGTCATGATGCCCGGGCGCTGCGGAGGTGAGGGTGTCGGCTATGTTGGAGGCCGGTGGCGATGGTGAGGGTGAGGGTCAAGATGCCCGGGCGCTGCAGAGGGTGTCGACTATGTTGGAGGGCGGCGGGCGATGGTGAGGGTGAGGGTCATGATCTCCCCTTGCCCCCGTTGCTCCAGCCACCCTAGGCTCCCGGCAGAGCCTGGGGTGGCTGGAGCAACGGGGGCAAGGGGAGATCATGACCCTCACTGTTGCTCCAGCCACCCCAGGCTCCCGGCAGAGCCTGGGGTGGCTGGAGCAATGGGGGCAAGGGAGGCATTGTTCAGGCAAATTGAGAGACCGCGGCGGCGCTGGAGGAGGAGGCAATGGCGCTTGGAGGCCGAGATGGAGGTGGTGGCATTGGAGGCGAAGATGGCGCTGGAGGCCGAGATGAGGCATGGAGATGTGGGAGGCGGTGGCACTGGAGGCGGAGATGGAGGTGGAAGGCGAGGTGGAGGTGGAAGGCGAAGATGGCGCTGGAGGCCGAGATGAGGCATGGAGATGTGGGAGGCGGTGGCACTGGAGGCGGAGATGGAGGTGGAAGGCGAGGTGGATGGAGATGGAGGTGGAGGTGGAGATGGAGGTGGTTCTCCAGTGCAGATCTCCCCCCTTGCCCCCGTTGCTCCGGCCACTCCATGCGCCGGGAGCCTGGAGTGGCCGGAGCAACGGGGGCAAGGGGGGAGATGTGCACTCTTTTAAATGTGTTTTAAGGCATCATGTGTATAGTTGTCAAATTCAATTCAGATACTAAGCTTGCAAGCATGTGTATATTCTTCATACTCTATGTTTTTTTCTTATTCTCACAAGGTAATCATCAATACAACTAATCCCAATGTGCATGTATGGATATAAAATGATTGTAAATCTAAGCTCCATAAAGATTCTATTTTCTTGGATCGTAGCACTCTGTGAACTCAAATCATGACAATCCCACTCAGCTCAGTGATTCCACTCAGCTTAACAATCCTACTCTTGGACAATTTCACTCAAGACTGATTTGATGAGATCCTGAGGGATTCACTAACAGGCCCCTATTTAAGCTTATAAGGATACCTTTAAAAATGAACGTCACCCCCCTTCCTTGGTACCCATATTTGACTCTTCCCTTGGTAGTATCCCTCTTCGGCTACTATAGGTGGAGGATGGAGATGAGGCGATGGTGAGGGGGGGAGGCCTCTTGTCCTAGCTCTTTTCCTTTGTAGGCCCCTTCCTTGGTACCCATATTTGACTCTTCCCTTGGTAGTATCCCTCTTCGGCTACTATAGGTGGAGGATGGAGATGAGGCGATGGTGAGGGGGGGAGGCCTCTTGTCCTAGCTCTTTCTTGGCCTCTTGGATCTCTGTTAGCTGCCTTTGTAGGTTTTCCACTTGATTGGCTTATGCTCTCCTCAAGATTGTGCAGTTCTTCCTATAGTGGTTCTTGCTAGCTCCTCAATTCTTCTGTGACTTTGTGCTCTAAGAACATGCCACATCTTTTTTCCTTATGATTGTTTGTAGTTTGGACATTTATTTGGGGACATTTGTCATGCATTTATTCAAGCAATCTAATACTCCCTACATCCAGTCCAATTCTATGGTTTCCAAAAAACTAGATGGGCCTCGCACTATTGGGGCTGGTTTGGGCATGGTGGATCCAGCACAGTGGGGCCCATTAGTTGTTGATGGTGGGTGAATGTTTCTTTCCTAGAGGTTTCTTTGAATAGGGCCTATAGTGTCAGATCTTGGTTTTGGTATCCGGCCTTGTGAGATTACTGATCTACTCTTTGAAGTTGTGTGCTAGCCTCTAGAGCTTTCACCATCGTGAATGTTTTCTTAGACATGTAGTAAGGTTTGTGTGTGAGGTTGATGTTTTCCTATAGACATGAAGTAGGGTTTATGTGTGAGGTTGATCATCTCTATCTGTCATTTAGCTCAAACTGTTTGCTACTCATATTCAGGGCAAAAGAGAGACAGATGGCTCCAAGAAAAGCAGGAAAACAACAGGAAAAGACTAAGAAAGGTATATGATGTGAATAGCCAAGATTCTATTGAGATTGTGTTTTAATGTTTTTAGATATGCTTACTTGGGCTTGGTGTGTGTGTCTTACAGACAACAGGGGATACTCACTTAGATCTGGGCGTGTTTGTTTGACTCTTAGCGAGGAAGCTCAATCACGGACACCTATGTCCTCACATGTATCTCCTATTAGAGAGGAAACAGAAGTGCATAATTCTCTTGTTCATGAGGAAGAAGCGCTTGTGTTGGAGAACGAAATTGGCTCAATGAGCTCACCTCCTCCAACTCACACAGGATGCCTGGTCAAGGGGAGACCCATATAAGGCTTCTTGGAAAATCTATTGAATTGGGATTGCTTGGTGATGTATTCACTAAGTTTTTTGTGCAGGCTGATTCCAAATGAAGCCATCCGTACAGTTTCTAGCCAGCTTGAGGTGTTTCGTGATTCCTTTGACTGCCATGGCTATGTCGAAGTATCTCCTCCTTTTTTAGTCACTTACACGTCCCGGAAGCTCTATGCATTTCGTGATCACACAAAGACTTGCAAGAATGGGGACCATACTAGGTGTTACAACATGTTAGATTTGAGGATGAAATCAGAGGAACTCAGTGGTAGGATCTCAGTGGTAAGAAGTTTCTTGTTTGGGATGGCAATCATCGTGTGAAGGCATGGATGTCTTGAGTGCACGAAGGTATGTTCTTTTGAATGCCATAGAGTGATTTTATGCAACATTAAAAGTAATATATTGTAATATCTTTATTTTGTTTTCTCTAGCTTGGTCTCATAGCCCCTCACGCCATGTCCGAGTCAAATGTCAATTTTTGGTTGTGGACAAGAAACAAGAAGGAGAATTGCTATTGGCTTTGCGATCTCAAAATGAGTAAGTGATCTCTCTCTACTTAATTACAGACATTGTGAAGTCATTGTTAAGTTCTTGGCTCATTGTGACTCTTTTGTTGAAGGCATAGTTCTCTTAGGTTGACTGTTGCTAAGTCGGATATGTAGTAAGTCAGATATGTAGTAAGTCGGATATGTGCTAAGTCGGATATGTACTTAGTCAGATATGTCCTAAAGGTGGTAGGAATGTATGATGAATTTCTTGGGATCTTGGAAGTTAAGATAGGTAACGGTTATTCAAGAATAACGTTTTGGGGAAAGAGTAACGTTTTTGGGCAAGGTAGAAAAGAAGGGAAGCAATGTAATGTGAGGAGGAGAATGAAGCAGATTTTTAGGGTTTTATCTCTTGTGTGACCTTACTCTATCGAATTTCTGTCTGTGCATTGCGTTTTTGCTGTGTTTTTGAATTTCTGTTTTTGCCTAATCAACATGTTTCTTATGGAGAAATTGTGTCTGCTTGTTATATTTCTATTTGTGTTGATGAACCCCAACACAATTGGCGATTCCTGCTACGTTTTCAACCTTGTTAGGCTGTGATCTACGTGGTCGCTCGGAGCGGGCCCAACGATGGTGCAGTTTAAGCCATTCCAGAAATCAGAGTTCCACCTCTGAACCTGCTGCTGCTGCTGCAGACTGCTTTGAACCTATTTTGCAAACTGCTCTGATTCTGCAGACTGCTCTGATCTTGCAGTATCAGAGACTACTTAGAACCTGCAGAGTAGCAGGTGGAACAGAATCAGAATCTGCAAGTGCAACAGAATCAGAATTTGCATATCCTTGGATGGGATGGTGGAATTCCTCATTCAAAGTGCTACTTCACATTGGAGGTTGATGTGTTCCAAGTAAGCCATCATTCAGATTTTGCATAATAAATACCTCAAATTCTGATTTTAGAAAGTTTCTAGCAATGTTTGAGCACCTATTTGTCATGAGGTATAGCACCGTAGCTCTCCATTCCAAGCATACATATGGGCTCTATTTGGTGTGGTGCATTGAATATGAGAGCTCACATAGCTATCTAAATTCTAACTTCAAATATGGGAAAAAAGAAGAAAAAGAAGTGTTTGATTTGTATGAGGCATAACCATGCCACAAATGAATGCTCATACATGTGTGAGCCATGTTCAAAAGGAGATCAATGCATGAAATTTTGCATGGTTGGTCTGAGTGACTTCACAAAATCATTTCAAAGTTCAAATATGCATCCAAAAATGGGTCTTGTGAGAAGATGGAGAGAGCTAGAGAGAAGCTAGAAGCCTTTGAAGAGGTTCTGATGATGCATATGTATATTGTGAAAAGCATGAGGGTAGGAAGAAGAGAACTTGTTCAAGCCTTAAGCGGGTAGCTAGATTGCAAAAAGCATGTGAAGCATTGCATGAGAGTTATGAAGATGAGTTTGAGAGTGAATCAAGTGATGACAATGATGAGTGGGGATACCCAATGGGAGTGTCGATGATTGGTACAAGTGGGAGTGAGCCAAAGATGCCACCAAGAACCCATAGATACCCCCAAGCCAACATTAGGCATTCAACCAAATGGGAAAATTCTTCACCACACACATCCCAACAACCAAGATGATGATGAAATCATGTGTATGAGCAATGTTTTTGCATCACAAAATGCCAACTCTCAATTTTCAAAAATGGAATCAAATCAGATTTCAGTTCAAAGCTCTCAAAGAGAGTACTTTGAATTTGAGAAGTCCATGTTTTTTGCAAGTTTCCTTCACCTAGTGCTGCAAGGTGAAGGGCAGGTCTCAAATGATGCCCAAGATCATGAAGATGGGGCTGAAATGCATCAAAGTTAAAATCAGAGAAGTAACTCTGAATGTCCTAGAATTTAAATTTTATGCAAATCAGCAGATCATGACAAGGTGGATGTGCATGTTGATGAAGTGTTTGATGTTGCTTTTGATGTTGAGGTTGATGTTCATGATGAAGATGATGTCATACATAGTTTTCTTCATTTTTGTGATGATGTTGATGCCAAAAGTGGGTATCTTGTTCATGATGATAATCATATGCATCAAATGCATGATTGTGATGAGCATGATGACATTGAGAAGTTTTTACTTTCAATTGATGAGGGATGTGATGATCTCTTTGATGTTGGAGAGCCCTCTCATGTTGCAAAACCCATCCTTTTTGTAAGTTTCCTTGACCTAATGATGCAAAGTGATGAGAAAGTGATGAGCCATGCTCAATCTCAGCAAGTTGGGGCTAAAAATCAACAAAATTCAGATCAGGGTAGTCACCTTGAATGCCAAAATTTTCCAATTTCATGCAAAAGAAATGAAAACAAAGCTAACATGTTTGATCTTGATTCTTTGCAACATTCTATTCCATGTTTTACAATTAAAAGAATTTTTACAGCAAGCAGGTGCAAATCTCATTCAAAGAGGCTGCTGTGTCGAATTCTTGGTATGACCAATTATTGACGTTTCTGACTGATGGCACTATTCCAGATTTTGAACAGAATGTTGTTATTCAAGAAGCACATTCTGGTGCAGCAGGTGGACATTCTCAGGAGATATAACAGGAAAGAAAATTCTTTAGGCTGGATTGTGGTGGCCCATAGTTTTGAAGGATGCACATGAGTATGCTAAGAGGTGTGTCATATGTCAAAAGATTGGTCAGCCAGATAATAAGGATAGAATGTCAAATCATCCTATTCTGCCACTAGAGCCTTTCCAAAAGTGGGGGATGGATTTTGTGGGACCTATTAAGCCTACAACAAGGAAAGGATGTAGGTATATTTTGGTTGCAACAGACTATTGTACTAAATGGGTAGAAGCTGTAGCTTTGAAGGATAATAAAGCTTTAAGTGTTGCAAGGTTCTTGTATCACAACATAATGACCAGGTTTGGGTGTCTTGTGGAGCTTGTGAGTGATAGGGGATCTCATTTCTTAAATGAGGTGATAGATGAATTAACTAAAACCCATATGATTATGCACAAAAAGTCTACAGCAGCTTACCATCCTCAGGCTAATGGATAGGAGGCTGAAAGTACTAACAAAACATTGGTTGGAATTTTGAAGAAGATAGTGGCAGACAATCATAAGGATTGGGATGACAAATTGGACTCAGCATTATGGTCTTTTAGAACAGCCTTTAAGGTAACAACAGGGATGACACCATTTAGATTGGTGTATGGATTAGAAGCTGTGGTGCCTATGGAGTTTGTGGTGCCAAGTCTTAGAATCACAGCTGAGAAGATGTCTCCTAAATTGTCAGTTCAGCACAGGAGTAAATATCTGATGCAGTTGAAAGAAGACAGGTTGGTCAGTTCATATATCACTGAGGTGATCTAGAAGAGACGACATGCATGGGTGAGTATGAATGTCAAATTTAAAGTGTTTCAGGTTGGTGACTGGGTGATGGTGTACAACTCTAGATTGGGACCTCATCCAGGGAAGTTGACACTTAGATATAAAGGACCTTATTAGATTGTGGAGGATTTGGGTCAAGGAACCTTTATTGTGGTAGATGTTTTTGGAACAAGGGTAGAGAAGCCAATCAATGGTTTTAGGCTGAAGAAGTTTCAAGGGAAACCACCACATCTTGATTGGCCAGTTTCAGCTTTGGTGCATGTTGAGGAAGTCAGATCCGACTCACCAGAAGTTAACACAGCACAGAGATGGATGTTCTTAAGACAGAACATAGGTGTTGAGATGATAGCAAGAAGCTTAATTGTTGGCACAGGGTGTTTTGATCAGTTGTTGCAGAGCTTGAAATTTGCTGAAGCTTTTGTCAGGGTTTGTTTGACTGAATTGTGCTGTGTTGGAAGTTGCTTAATCGGACTTTACTGGCTCGGAGTTTTTAAGTTGGGGACTGCATTCCCACTAAGAGTGATGATTACTTTATGAAGATCACCTTCAGTGCAGAAAGTGCAAGACTTGGAGAAGAACCAGAGTTTCAAGACACAAGTTGCAGGTTTGCTGGCAGAATAAATTGAGATAATTGTAGACCAAGTGCCTGATGTAGAGATGCATGGCGCAGAACAGATACAGGTTGCTGAGCAATTCAAGGAACCAGTTTTATTACAAAGTAGCAGCAAAGGATGTTTAGGTTGCTGAACCTGATGTTATGAAGGAGGTGGACCAGACTTTTGATGTTGCTACAACTATTTGATGAAGCAGCATGATTTTACTTTTGTCTGACATTTTGATTTGATCAAGGGATATGTGGATCCGAGTCAGATTTCTTTGAAATCTACCACCGTCCGGGACATGCCATGTGTTGAAGGCATAGTTCTCTTAGGTTGAATGTTGCTAAGTCAGATATGTAGTAAGTCGGATATGTGCCAAGCCGGAATTATAAGGTGGTAGGAATGTATGATGAATTTCTTGGGATCTTGGAAGTTAAGATAGGTAACGGTTATTCAAGAATAACGTTTTGGGGAAAGAGTAACGTTTTTGGGAAAGGTAGAAAAGAAGGGAAGCAATGTAATGTGAGGAGGAGAATGAAGCAGATTTTTAGGGTTTTATCTCTTGTGTGACCTTACTCTATCGAATTTCTGTCTGTGCATTGCGTTTCTGTTGTGTCTGAATTTCTATTTTCGCCTTATCAACATGTTTCTTGTGGAGAAATTGTGTCTGCTTGTTATATTTCTATTTGTGTTGATGAACCCCAACATCTTTACAACAGATTGGTGCGCACTAGTGTTACACCCACATTGTCACATGAGATCTTCATGTTTCAACGATTTGGAATGGCGGACAAATCATCCATATTGGACTACCTTGGTGAAGACGTAAGGAGGTGGGCTTTAATGGAGCTTAGTTTGGAGCGACGAAGTGGAGAGCAATGGTACAATGCTCCAGCTACAATCTTGGCACAGCTTGTGTGGAAGGTAGTGTTTGCATTTCCCATCTTTTATTAATAAACGGATTATCAATGTTTTTTAATCGTGTGAGTGATAGTGAGTCCTTTTCGTTATACGTAGACATCGTTTGAAAATGCGATGAAGCAAGCTATATCATGCATTGATAGACATGCCATGGGGTTGCAAGAATATGAGACAAAATGTGAGAAGTCCAACATTTCGAGATAGAGCGTACAAGATGCTCATAATTGCAAACCCATCCAATGGTGATGCATTCTTTCAACTCGTATATAACTATGATTGGTCTAAGAAGGGATTGGTTGCTCTGACCAAAGAAAAGCTCTACACAGTCCCATATCTCGGATTTCAACTCAAAGGTATGTCACATGTCAATAAACCTCCCTTAACATAAACTAACCTTAACATCTAATCTCTTATGGCTTTTGGTATGATGCTAAAATAGGAAGATGGAATTGCTTCAAATGCTTATGATCGGGAGGGCAAAGGACAAGGTAATTTCGGAGATGTTTGGGGATAACAAAAAGACGTTGCTGCATATGAAGAAAGAGTTGTATTGGGAAGAGCTAATAGGGGAGGCGGACTCTATTTTGGAGGGTTTATTGGTATATGATGATGTTATCTACATCCCACCATTTATGCAATGGGTGCAAGAGGAGCGATCGAAACACATACCATGGGCCTTCCATGAGGTGTGGGCAAAGATTGGAAAAGTGAAGGAAGGCCAAAAGCAACCTGAGGTGGAGAATGCCGCAAAGAGGGTTGTCTACAGGTATATATCTTCTAATGCCATTCTATTTTTGCAGAAAATACATATACGCATTAAAAAAAATATTTTAGTGCTGCTTGTTTTATTTTGGATATGTAGGTGGGTGCAGCTACTCATTGGCCAAGGTCTAGTGGACGAAGAGATGGAAGCAATCAAAGAATGGGGAGATCCAAATTCCTCGGAAATAATGTACCCAAAGGAATGGGTTGAGAGAGGGGTTTCTGATTGGGAATATAAGAGATGTCCTTGGTGGTTGGACTATCCTCTAAATCATGTGCCTCCAAGTGAGGAGCTCCTAGACAAAGGTACTTTTTTGCTTTCTACTGAATTATATGCATGTCAATGTAAATGTAAATGTATATGTAAACCTTCCTACCTATGCAAATACATACCTATACATACATATAAATATATATAAACTATCCATATGAATATACATATTAGATACATATACATACAGATATATATATATACAAATACATGTACAAATACATGTACATATACATACAGATATATATATATACAAATACATGTAAACATATATGTACATATACATATGCATACATAAATTCATACCTACATACATACACTAAATTATATACTAAATTTCTACATACATACAAAGTTCATGTTACATTTAAGATTTGGCATGTTAGATTTTAAAGAAACATTGTTAAGTTTTGAAGTTTATTTTGGGATTTTTTAGAAAATGCAAAGGAGATGCTGTCCAAATTTTTTACAAATTTGTACATACATACATACATACGTACATACATAGTTCATGTTACATTTAAGGTTTAGCATATCAGATTTTAAAGAAACGTTGTTAAGTTTTGATATGTACATACCTACATACATATACATATAAATAGATACATATACCTACATACATATACATACACATACATATACATAGATACATACCTACATACATATACATATACATATACATATACATATGCATATACACATACATATACATGTACATATACATATACATCTACATACATATACATATACATATACAAAAAGGTCTGGGGATTTCTACCTTTTTACTAAATTATCTTGATCTATTTCTTGAAGAATTTAAGAATTACCAATCTGAGCTTGAAAGAGAGCCCCCAACTCAAGAAGACTCTAGAATACCTTCCCCGCAGCCAACAAACTTGACCCAGTCTCCAGTAGTTGGATCCTCGTGCATGGCCCCAAAACCATCCACACCACTGTCACGAGTGCCACAATCACACCAAGAGCATACATCTACATCGTCTCAAGTGTGCAACGTGAGAGGCGAACAAAGAGACGTCTTGACATTATGCATGATGTTCAAGAGGGAGACCCCACAAATGAAGATCAAGAGAGAGACCCTCCAAAGCATCTTCAAGAGGGGGAGGTGTCAGGAAAATGTGACATCATGGACATGCCTAGTAAGAGTACTTTCCATCGCAAATTTATTTTGAGAAGTGTGTGCTTTCGAAATGCATCTCATTTTTTGTCTTGTTTACTTACAGGTGAGAGATGTTCTTCACACATATTGCTGGTAGACGTCCACTCTTTTGGAGGGGGCTCAGATAGGTAAAAAGAATAATTTCACCATATAATTAGTTTTCCAAGTTATACTTACCAAAACCAAACATCATAAATCTTTTATGTAGTGTGGAAGAATTCTTGATGAAGATTCCCAAGGCTCTATCTCATAGAGGTGCACAGTGGCTCGCCTCGTATGGGCTGACTTTCCTACAGGTTTACAGGTTGTTGATGTAGATACAGATGGGTGTCCCTCATGGAATCAAGTTTCTTCATCATTGATACGTGCCACACTCAGTTTTGTTGGTTTGTTTGTGGTGGCTGATGAGGGTTGGTTTGTGTGTTTGAGTCTAATGGATCAACTTCCTAAAATATATTCCATGGGAAAGAAAGTTGGATTGGTCATGCATCGAACAATGTCTGTTCATGTGGAATCAAGTTATTTGTATGAGAATGGAGAACATGTAAGTCATAATCTCTCAAATATTTCCCTTTATGTATACATGTCATGTGGTATGGATATCCAAACATAATGTTTTCTCGTTATGGTAGGTGGATACATTGGCGCCTAGTATGTTCTATCGAGTAAATTGCCATGTACCTATTATTGATCATGAGGTTGGGCAAAATGTTTCAAAGAAGTTATTCAACGCTCAACGAAATTTCATTTTTGAGAAGAATAAAAAGCATCCATTCCAACGCACGATGGTCTTGGAGCGCTACATTCGAGGTGGTGCAGAAAGATCTCCTATGTTCTTTAGGTGAGACAATTTTCATTCTGTTCATTTTCATAGCTACTTTTTCAAAATACTTAGATGCACGTTTATGATTGCATTTCATTGTAGGTGGCTAGTGGAGACCTTCTCAAGTGAAGGAGATGGTGTCTTGGACGTTTTTGCGGGATGTAGAGGCTTGGGACGTGCATGCCAAGAGTTAAAAAGGCACTATATGGGAATAGAGAATGACATGGAGGTAGCCAAAGCATGTCTGGGAGATTTCTCATTAGGTCGGGATGACACGTAGAAGAATGCTATAATTTGTGGATGAAAAGACTTTGTAATCGAGATTGTCATGGTTTGGAAGTTTAAAGATCGATATATACATTTTTGATCTTTAAAAGATTGTCAAGGTTTGGAAGTTTAAAGATCGATATATACATTTTTGATCTTTAAAAGATTATGTTATATATTTAAGTAAGTAAGAAAGTATGTATGTAATGTATGTATATATGTTAGTGCTGCGTAGGTAGCTCTTGTATGTATGTATGTATATGTATATGTACGAGGTGTATGAATTTAGGTAGATATATGTATATATATAATTATATCCATAAGTATGATGTGGATCAAAAGACTTTGTAATCAAGATTTTCATGGTTTGGAACTTTAAAGATCGGTATATACATTTTTTATCTTTAAAGGATTGTTTTTTATATTTAAGTAAGTAAGAAAGTATGTATGTATGTATGTATGTATGTATATGTATGTATGTATGTATGTATGTATGTATATATGTTAGTATGTAGGTAGCTCTTGCATGTATGTATGTATATGTATATTTTGTATGTGTATATGTATGAGGTGCATGAATTTAGATAGGTATATGTATATATGTAATTATACATATTTAAGTAAGTAAGAAAGTATGTATGTATGTATGTATGTATATATGTTAGTATGTAGGTAGCTCTTGCATGTATGTATGTATATGTATATTTTGTATGTGTATATGTATGAGGTGCATGAATTTAGATAGGTATATGTATATGTATATTTTGTATGTGTATATGTATGAGGTGCATGAATTTAGATAGGTATATGTATATATGTATATATCAAAAGACTTTGTAATTAATATTTTTATGGACTATATCTTTAAAAGACTGAAATTTATATTGTTGATCTTTCAAAGCTTGTTATTTATATGTAAGTAAGTTCTTGGTCCTTTACAAAGCTCATAGTAAGTTCATGGTCCTTTGCAAAGCTCGGACTCCTTGTTCATTGCTCCAAAAAGCTCGGCAAAAAAAGCTCGCAAAAAAAAATCCCCCTTGAAGATACTAGGTCCTCATCTCGCAAAGTGGGGATAATCTCTTACTCTATCCTCCTCTTTCTCCCATTTAGCATCCTTAATCGGGAAAAAATCCACTTAATCAAATATTCCTTTAAGATTCTATTCCTGAGGAACTTTTCTTTGACATCCAAAACTGCTTCTAGTTTAACTTCCACTTAATCACATATTCCTTGAAGATTACATTCTTGAGAGACTTTTCTTTGACATCCAAAATTGCTCCTAGTCCTAGTTCTACTTGACCTTGAGTGATAAAGGCAACTATCTCATCATCTAATATATGAATCAGATCCATTCAAAACATACTTCTTCAATAAGCTCACATGAAAGACATTGTGGATCATGGTCCACAATATCTGGGTGATAGATTCTTGTACTTTCCCAAGGAGACCAAAATTTTCTTGGGTCACACACGAAGAAATACCATATCACCTTCATCATCACTCTTTAGCAGTTTGCTTTAGATTGGCATACTGCTTTTGTTTATTCGAAGTAGCCTTGATATATTTCTTTATTGACTGCATCATGATCCATCTCATCTAACACTTGCTTTGGGGTGATAGCATGATAAGAATAGTGAGCGACCATGGTACACATTTTATCAACAAAGTAATAGAGTTCTTGCTTAAAGAATTTCTTATGGGTGTATAGAAAGTTGACACCTTACTACCCACAAGCAAACGGCCAAGCTGAGAGCATAAATAAGACTTTGTGCACCATTCTCACTATGACAATGGAGGCATTAAGAAGCATTGCAAGCATAATTTTCTCTCTACTCTATGGACTTACTACACTAATTACAAGGTGGCTATCAACAACACATATTTTTAGCTTGCACTCTACTCTATGGTGGGTCTACTACATCACTTATAAGGTGTAATGTTAACAACACACCTTTCTAGCTTGCATTTGGGCTTGATGGGGTCATGCCAATGAAACGTTTATTTCCAAGCCTTCAAATTATAGTAAGAAATAATCTCAAGAGAAACCCCTAGAGAGAGGTTAGTTGCCTTAGAGCAACTAAGCAAGTGAACTTTGCGATTTGCCTATTGATGGTTGAAAAACAATAGCATAAGTAGTGGTTTGGTGACCAAGTAAAGGAAAAATAGAAGAAGGTAGGAGACATTGTACCCATGTATATAGTGTCGAGAAAACTAAATGGAAACTTAAGTACCAAGGACAAGGTCCCTAATAAGTCACAAAAATCACTCCTCAAGTCATAGTGAAGATAGAGACCTTAGATGGGGTAAAGATGGAAGAAGGATATTTTAATGGTAGTAGCAAGTTGAAATTCTACTTTGGAACTCACCCAAAACAAGTTCTATCAAATAATTCACCAAAAAAAGAAGGAGAATTAAGAGGTAGGAAATGAAAAATAGAGAGCATGCCTTGAGGTGATTGCCCAATAAAAAAAGCACAATCATGGTACATGTACCAAACCTTCACTTGAAATGGAAACAATAGTGGACCACCTAGCTATGTGGCTAGTCACAACATTTTTCATTTTGGGAGACATGGATCTTATTAGGCCATCCACCCCTTCCATCAGTAGCTACCCCCACCATGATAAATAATTCCCAATCCATGATCGTTGATTATTTTAAAGCAGAGTTTTTTTATTAAATCTAAACTTACATCATCCACCCCTTCCATCAGTAGCTACCCCCACCATGATAAATAATTCCCAATCCATGATCGTTGATTATTTTAAAGCATAGTTTTTTTATTAAATCTAAACTTACATCATCTTGCAAGTTTTATGTAACCCCCACAGGTACAATGAAAGAGTGTATCATCCTTGGTATGGGAGGGTTCTAGCCAACCAAGTATTAGGTTGTTACACTATGTAAGGGCTCTTGTATAGCTAATTACTGTTAGATTAAACTCTGTTGGACTCCTAATCCACTTTAGATTTTAATCCTTATTCACATTTGCCTTCCCTTAATTAATATAATTCTGGCATGCATTAGTACTTATATAAGTTGATAATTGACTAACATACTGAGAAATTAAGTTGATAATTGACTAACATACTGAGAAATGTACACGTTTGAGCATTGAGGATAGCCTCATACCACTCAAACAAACACCTAGTCTATATTCATGCCATAAAACGCATCCATTTAACAAAGGAAGTACTATCAAATAATCTCAACTTAAGCTCAAGTTTCATACACTCAATCTAAAAAAATAAAAAAAACTTTTCTTATGTCCAAATAAGTACTTAATACTTTCTCTATTTCCACTTATTAACCCTCCAAATAACACACACTTACTCCCATTTAACACTACAAGCATAAGATATATTCATTATCTAGCCAAACCCTTATACATAGTAACAAAACACAGAAAATAAACTAAGGTTTGTTTTAAACATTCTTCAAATTCATTATAAATTTTGAGTTACTAATAAGCCTAAAATTAAGAAAATTAAATATCCTTTAATTAAGAATAGATTCTTATGGTTTCTCACTTCCTTAATACTCTAAATAGTAATTAAAAATTATCCTTAATTTTTAAAAGCAAGGAAAATTCATTTGATATTTATTAAAAATCAATTATAAAATATTTAGCTCATAAAAATACCTATTAATTCAATAATTACCCTTAGTAAATCAAATCATTTCAAGCTCAAATGTTTTTTACAAGTAAATCATGATAAAATACTCTTGTGATTATCACCATTAAGAAAACTTCCTTAATTAACCCTTCCATATTAATTATTCACTATTTTAGCTTTGATTTTAGAAAATGATTAATAAATAGTGAATGAAATCCAATAATTTCAAAAAATTTAGAATATAATTTTATAATTAAATCTTACTCTATTTTGACTCAGTTTGTAACAAGCACTAATATTAATTAGAGTTCCTTTGTTAATTAAGTTCCAGCCACATTTAATTAAAATGCTTAATCCCATTATTAATTCTCTTATAACCATATTCTATTGTTTAAATTAGGTGTATATAATCAAGCTTTATCTCTGTTATGAAGGAAATTATTAATTCATGCTTAGAGTTCTTAATAATTCCTAACTACTAAATAGAAATAAGCTAGCCAACCTTAAAGATTTGAGCATTTTGTGTTGTAAATTGGGTTGCTCTTACCTTCAGGACTCCATAGGGAGCATTTTATGTGTCCCATTTCTTCAAAAGATCTTGAAATTAAGCTTAAATTTTCCAAGTGTAGCCTCCTAATCACTTTGCTAATTACCCCCCTTTTCTAATGCTCTAAACTCATAGAAAATGGGAAGAATTGAATGCATAATCCCATAGATGCTAGTCCCAATGCCTACTAATCACCTTCCACTCACCAAAATAATGCCAAGAAACTCCCTAATGCTTTCTAGAAAAAGAACGTTTTTTTCTTCTTCTCTAAACCACCATTTCCCATGAATTATGAGGAGTTATTCACATTAACTTACATCCTTTCATATCTAAAATGTTTGGCCGGCCCAAAATTTGGTCCCAAGGACTCCTACACACACATAAACCTCAAACTAATTCATCCATCTACATCCAACTAATTATGCAAAATCCATCAGTGCAAGGCAACACAATCCACAAGTGTTGCCTATTTAAAATTGCCAAAGAATAAAATTTCTGATATTCATGAAATTTTGCTAAAAATAACTAATATGCCTAAAAATAGGCATGGAAACCTAATGAAATCTAAAAATAGGTAACATGCCTAATTTTTAAAAATAGCTATTTTTAATTGCTAAAAATAGCCTAATTAGCTCCTACAAAAGGATAAAAATACCTCAAGATGCTAAAATTGGGCCAAAAAATGGCCATTTCAAGCATGAAAATTAGGGTTATCATTCCCCCTACACTTAATTGGGAAGCATCCTGTCACAAGCATGTCATCTTGAAATTGCTACTTTGCAACTTCTCTTCTTTGCATCACCCCGACAATATCTCATTCCTCTCGATCGTTCCATGTCTACTTCTTTATCAACTTTGTAAACATAACTTCCACCAATAACTAGCTCACAAAAACTTAACATTTAATACTAGGATAAATATTTCTTCATTCATTCATTACTTTCTCTAATGATAGTCATCCACATCTCCACATTAGCATGCTAACCCTACTTAGAAACTAATACCAGTTCACCCTTGAACTAAAGCACCAGTCTACTCAAGAATGTCTAAAATTATTACCTAAGTCTTTTTTAGAATATCTCTTCATAGAATTAATTCGAAAACCATATATTCTAACCTCATAACTAAGAATGCTAAGCAATCAGACTTTCCTAGGAAATATTTATTACATCTTCCACTCTTATTTCCACTCTTATTTAGCTCTTGCGAAACTCGCCTCTGTCATCACATTTATTGATTTAAAAACTAAGGCACCATCCCACAAAGACCAAAGCAATGGCTCAAAGAACTCCATAGAGAATCTTAAAACTGCCAAGAACCTCCTAAAATACGATGATGATAAACACATAAGCTATTATTAGCACAATTTTTCCTGACATAAGGTCCCACCCCAAGAAAGATCAAGGCATCGGCTCTAGACCTCAACATTACTGCCAAGGGTATCCCCAAAAACCTACCAAGAATCTCACAAGGCAATAGTTTTCTTTCATCCATAGCGTTGGTATAACCAAGAGATTTAATCAAATCCAAAAGGATATGCTATGAGCATAATTAAGAAGCAAACGAGTTGGATGCGTATTTGCCCATATTGACTTGCTAACCACTGTGCCAGATATTCAGCACAAGGATCCAGTGTAGAGTCCTCATGGCCAGTGGACTCTTTGAGAACGGAGAGAAGTCTAAAGCTATCTCCAAGGTATTGTGCTCCATTTACAATACTTTAAAAAGCAGGTAGTGTTACTTATAAAGCTTTAAAGTTCATCTAGTTTTTCACGTCAGTAGACTGAAAAAGAAGTTGGGTGATGACGATAATCTCGTCAGACGAGATCCTAGTAGAACTTATGGAACCCCCATCCTTACCACATGAACTAGAAAAATTCTTAGATTTCCAAGAGAAAAGAACTCGACACTCTGTACGACAGGAGTGTTTAGTTAAGTGGAAGGATAGACCAAAAGAATGTTCTACCTGGGAAAAGGTAAGCACACTAAAAAAGAGGTTCCCGAATTTCATTTTTGAGGACAAAAACTCTTCTTAAGGGGGAAGTAATGTCATGACAACGGAATTAGTGGGAGCCTAGAGAGCTTGACTATCTGGGCAAGGCACAAGCAGGGTTCAGGGGAGCCAAGAGACTAGATATTGACCCTAGTGTGACCTGGCACTAATAAGAGTGTCCGGGCATGTGTGAAGGGCACTATGTTAATAAAAGAGTTGGGGGTCCAATCTTGGAGGTGTCTCTTCTTTTGGCTGTGGTTGGGTGGAGTAGAGAGCTCTCAGCACCCTTGTGGTGAAGAAGAAGAAGTGCAGCTCATGGAGGGTTGTCTATCAATTCTGTGGATGCTTTTATAGGCCATTATTGGGAAAGGCTCCTCTTAAGGTTGACCAGACTTTCTTGGAGTGTACTGTTTTCCATGAATTTATGGTGCATGTGTTACAAAACTTCCGAGGCCATGTAATCTTTGTTGGGGTGTCAGCTTGGGAGTGTTGTATGTTCAATATGATAACCAAATGGTTCAAGAGGATGGTTCTTTCCCTGACATTGAGATAGCTATTGGTTGGTTGTCCCATCAGGTTGCAGCATTGCACGTGCAGCATTGCACGAGAATCACTACGTGAGATATAAGCTTATGGCTCGAATAGATGCCCTAATGGATTCTAATTGTCAGTCACATACGTTCTTTGCTCATTTACAGAAAAAGCATGCATATGAGAATCACTACGTGAGATATAAGCTTATGGCTCGAATAGATGCCCTAATGGATTCTAATTGTCAGTCACATGCGTTCTTTGCTCATTTACAGAAAAAGCATGCATATGAGAATATTGTCAGGATGCAAGATAGGCAAGGAGTATTGATTACTGATCCTACTTGTGTTCTAGATGTGTGTATGGACTTTTATCGCCATTTGTTGGGTCTGCAGGAGGTCATACGTCTTGATGTCACTGCAGCTAGAGAATCTTTGTTTCATTTGGTTCATCACACCAGGTATCAGACGTTTCTGCAAATGAATTGGAAAGAGATATTTCTGCGGATGAGGTGGAAGATGTGTTGAAGCATTTGCCTAAAGGGAAAAGTTTAGGATGGGATGGGCTCCCCAATGACCTTTCAAAATATGTTGAGGAGTTGAAGGTCCCTCTCGCTTCTATTTTTCAGGAGATGTGGAATATAGGTATCATGCCTGTGAGTTGGAAGATTGGGCTTGTACATTTATTTCCTAAAGTTCCATCCCCAGTTAATCTACATCAATGGAGAGCAATCACATTGATGGGGGCCATGTATAGGATATTTGCAAAGGTCTTGGCCAATAGGTTGCAACAATTTCTTTCTACTTTGATTCATCCAAGGCAATATGGATTTATTAAAGGTTAGAATATTTTGCATAATATACTGAATGTATAAATTGGAATTGATTATACAAGGGATTCGAGACAATAGGTGGTTATGATTCAACTGGATACTGAAAAGGCTTATGATCATGTTAGTTGGTCTTTTCTTTCATAGCTTATGCAGGCTATGGGATTTGGCCCTTGCATGTCTTCTTTGATTTATACTATTAGCCAACATGCAGTGGCTAGGCTTATGATTAATGGTGGGGTGACTAAGCCCATTCATTTGACGAGATCGGTCAGGCAGGGATGCCCACTTAGAACTCTCTTGTTTGCAATGGCTACACATCCAATCTTATCTCGACTGGATAAGCTAGTGGAGGATGGTGAAGTTGTAGGGCCTACTCTTCCAAGAGGAGAGCAGATGGTTGGCCAGGTATTTGCAGGTGATTCTTTTATGTTCCTTAATGCTCAAAGAGATAATGTTCACAAGTCTATGGCTGTTTGGGATACTTTTGGTCTTGCTTCAGGGTTATACATTAATATGTAGCTATATCGAGAGCGATTTGCTTGGTTTGGGTTTGAATGGGCAGGTCATACAAAGGGGGATGCATCACACGCCACTTGGGTTATCCGATTGGAGTTGATTTTGATTCACAGGCTTTATTGGCATGGATTTTTGCAAGGATAAATGATAAGTTTATGTATTGGAACTCTCAAGGTTGGCCTATGCATATTCGGCTCAAAGTGGCACAATCCATTATGATTAGGATGATATCTTTTTTCTTGCCTTTATTGCCATGGACGGGCAAAGCTTTGCATCAGCAGATACAATAGTCAATTAGATTTGTGCTATGGAAAAGAGCACGAAATAAGCGAGGGTAGACGTGGATTTCTTGGGAACATGTTACTACTCCGAAGAGGAGTGGAGGGGGGAAGCCCTATTAGATGTCAAATTATATATGGTCACTAAGAGATAGTCTTTATTGCAAGATATGTGTGTATCTCAAGAGCCATGGGTAGTAATGGCTAAGGCCCTCATAGAGGAGGTCACAATTATGCATGGTAATACCAAGATTGATGGTACATGGTGGGATGTAGTGAATGGTTCCCAACAGGTTCGAGTGGTGGCTTCACCTCTCCTTTCTCATTTGATGATCTCATGGAAGGAGGTGTTGGCACACACTAAATGGATCAACAGTTGTAGTTGAATTCTATGGCAGGTGAGGTGTTGGCTACTTCACGACTTCTGGAGTGGTCTGACAAACTTATTGAGTGGACAAAATTCAATAGAATGGCCCGATTGGGACTAGTGAGAATTATGGATGCTTTGTTGCCACGTAGAGACCGCTTATTGTGTTTTCAAAAAATCCGTCAATATTTTCGGATTCCACGTGGATATGTACAGTTATGGGAGAAGGCAAGGACATGCCTTAAACCGTTTGGTGATATTCCTCAGTTGGAGGATCAACAACCTTGGTTAGATTGGGCATTTAGATAGCCTCATGACGTTGTCCAGCGTACAACAGATCAAGTGTACCATATGATGGTGGAAGATAAGCGCTGGATCATTGAGAAGGCTAATAGGGTATGGAACATTAGGAAAAGTAGAGCTTGGTGGAAGGAAGTAATCTTATAGGGCTGGTGGTTTAAGATTCTATATCAAGGAAAGGTGTTCCTATGGCGCATGTTAGTTGGAGGCCTACCATCGGGGGATCATTTTGCGAAAGTGGCGGATTGCTTCTCATATAATTGTGCTTTTTGTACTACATGCTTGGAAACATGCCCAGATTGTTTCATTTCATGTCCGGTGGCAAAGAAGGTGTGTGATTTTCTTTCTCGCGTATGGATTCGATTGACAGATAGGCTAGTAAAGGTTAAAGACTGGATTTTTTGGCAAGCTTTCGAATGGGCCGGATAACCCAGAACATTCAGTTTTCTTTCATTTTTTCAGGTGGAGAGGTTTGTGGCATATTTGGTTAACTAGGAATGCTTTCATATTTGATGTAAAAGTGGGTATTACAGCTCACATAGGTCGTATGAAAGGGCTACTATTGTGGCAAGTCTCTTCCTTGCGGTCAGCTCATTTGGTAGAGAATGACACGGCTATATATTGGATGAGGGTACTCCGCGCTACACATGTGGTTCGGAGTAATTAGTGAAGGAAAGCTAGTATATCACATGGCCGCCATGTGGCTATTTGTAAAGTAATTTTTGGTAATATATCTTTTATTACGAAGAGAGAGAGAGAGAGAGAGAGAGAGAGAGAGAGAGAGAGAGAGGGGGTGAGAGCAAGAGAGAGAGAGAGAGAGACAGAGAGAGAGAGAGGTGAGAGAGCAATAATAGAGTCTTCTAATCGCATTGACTATTTCAAACTACAATTAGCGAAGGCGTGATATTTTATGTAACTTTCTAACCTCAAGAGCACTCTTGCTCTTCAATTCCTTTTGTTGATTACAAAACGTTTACAAGACTTCACAAGCACTCTTGCTTTCCCCGTACTGCCACCAAAGCTCTTGATCGCCTTTCTCTTTAACAACTACAATGCCTTCTTCTTTTTTATCAACCTGTGCAAGGCCTCTCCATAATGTGGAAAAGCACATAGCATGTGGTTAAATTGATTTTTCCGTTCATCTTCTTTAACGGTTTGATTAGGCTTCTGCGTTTGCTAACTCATACTATATCACATATATAAAATAATAGCTTTCCTCACATCATCGTGCAACCTTTTTCATCATCTTCTTCGTCTCTCGCTAATTTTCTTTCTTGTTGGTATCATTGCCTCTCTTTCCATAGGAGCTTAAGACTTCGAAAAGGATGCAAAACTTGTATGATGAGACTCCTTTGCCATATCATAAGTCTTCAAAGCTGCAACAAGGCACTCAAAAAGCTTGGTTTAGGGCTTTTGAATCCATGTCTAGCCGCTTTAATTATTCATGATGTGGGATTTAGTTTCATTGTATGTGCAACTCTTCAAAGGAGGTTGATAACCATGTGTAGTAGCGTTGTGTTTGCTGCTTTAAGAAAGAGAAGAACCCCTGGAAGCAAATTAGCCTACCCTTATATCAAATGAACGAAAAAGCTAAATTAAACGACACTACTTAATTGTGAAAACTGATAAACGTTGAAGTAATGTCCTTCTTGAGTTTCTAAAATTGCTCTTCAAAAAAATGTTTGAAATTAGCAAGGACACTCGCTTGGGTATACAACTCTCACCAAAACAAAAAAAAGGAGAGGAAAAAAAGAAAAGAAAATCTCTCTTAAGCTATCCCTATTAGTTGTCACACAAAGAGTGTCATTGGTCATAGTCCACCAACCCCTTATGAAATGGAGAGGTGTTTCGAGGAGACTTGGTGGAAGATGTGGCGGATGAATGCTTGAGTCACTTGCACTGCAAAGAGGACATGGATGTCATCGCCCTCACTTGCACTGCAAAGAGGACATGGATGTCATCGCCCTCACTTGTCGTTGCCACTGGCGGGTCGAGCGCTGGAGGCCCTCCTTGTTGCTAGCTTCAATCTCCTGAATCTCCTCCTTGTTGTCACCTCCAAGAAGTTTTCACTTCCCAGCAACAAGGACTCACCTCTTATGAAATGGAGAGGTGTTCCGAGGAGACTTCCCAGCAACAAGGACTCACCTCTTATGTCATTGGTCATAGTCTAACCCCTTATGAAATGGAGAGGTGTTCTGAGGAGACTTCGGTGGAAGATGTGGCGGATGAATGCTTGGCGATAGTCGAGTCACTTGCACAAAGGACAGGGATGTCATCGCCCTCACCTATCGTCGCCCCACTGGCGGCGGCGAGTGTTGGAGGCCCTCCTTGTTACTGGCTTCAATCTCCCAAAACTCCTCCTTGGTGTCACCTACTTCCCACACTAGCAAAACAAGGACTCACCTCTCTGACTCTTGCTCACTCTCACACAACAAGCAAAGCGCATGCACTAAGAATCATGCACTCTGGCCCTTATTCTCTAGTTTTCAAAAATAATACACGTTGAAATAATGTCCTTGAGTTTCGGATTTTTTCGGATTTTTTTAAATAAAAAGCTTGAAATTAGAGGTGTATTAAAAAAAAAAAACACATTACACGGAGGGTGCTAGTCCCAGCAGGCTCCAGCCCTGTGTGAATGAAATGGAGAGGTGTTCCGAGGAGACCTCGGTGGAAGACGTGGTGGATGAATGCTTGGCGGTAGTCTTCAGTCACTTGCACTGCAAAGAGGACAGAGACGCCGTCGCCCTCACCTGTCGCCGCTGGCGGGCGCTGGAGGCTCTCTCCCGCCACTCGCTGCGCTTCACCCAACACCAGGTAGGCGAGGAGGCCCACCTCCAGGACCGCCTCCTCCACGCCCTTCAGAACTTCCCAGAAATCCTCCAGATCTCAATCCTCCGCTACACTAATCTGTCTGACGCTTTCTTCACAGCTTTCCAACACGAGGGTTTCGCCCAGCTGAAAGCCCTTCACCTGCACTATTGCTTTTCTATCACCGACAAGAGCCTGGCTCACTTGGCCCATGGATGCCCTTCCTTGACCCACCTCACTTTAACCTTATGCGCCATGGTCACCGATGTCGGATTGCACTCTCTCGCACATGGCTGCACAGGCTTGGAGTACCTGGATGTTTCCCATTGCAAGCTCATCACAGATGTTGGCATAGATGAGCTTCTTACAGGATGTCAGAACATGGAAAAATTGGTGTTTTCTTATTGCAGCCAGATAGAAGGATGGGGACTCCGAAATGGCAAGAGGTTGAGGAAGGTGCAGGCAGAGGCTTGCAAACTGAGTGATTCAGGCTTAGTAGAGGGTTTGCAGGTGGCAACGTCCCTGCAAAGCTTGGACATGGGAGACACCAGAAGCGGTGTCAGGCTCGGGCCACCTGGACTGGCGAAGATGGGTGAAAACTGCAAGCTGCTAGAGGTGCTATGCCTCAGAAAGTGTAGGATCCTTGATGACTCTTCAGTGCAGAAGATTGCTCAGGGTTGCCCTCACCTTAGAGTTTGCGACATGGCCCTCTGCCAGGAGGTCACATTCCATGGCTGGCAAGCATTGGCTCTCTTCTCCACTAAGCTTCAGAATCTGGATGTGAACCGATGCCGGCAGTTTTGCAACCGCAGCTTGCTTGCCATCCATGATGGCTGCCCTCGTCTTTGCTGCCTCTACATCTATGGTTGCTCCTCACTCTCGCCTGCGGCATTGAAACTTTTCCAGGTATCCCGTCCTGCCGTCCAAGTTGATATTCGTGGAGTTTTAAATGCCATGAAAATGGAGTAAAATGACATCTTAGCATGGTGGTGGGTTAGATTGTCCTTGCTGGTGCTGGTGATGTTAACAGTTTAATCTTCACTTATAATGGGGCATCAGCACCGACTGAATCTGAAGGGAATAACATGCTTATATATATACATCTCCACTGAGGTGGTTGTGACATAATGTACACTGTAAAGAGTTTTAAGGAGACGTTGATGGAACCATGATTTCACTCTGCCTGTGTCAAGTTTAGGAGATCAGTTGGCTATCTTTTCATAAGGTTGGTGTTGTATTTGAAACGATAAGTCCAATCAAAGCATGGTTGGATGATTTAGAAATTGTGCATTATACCAACATATAAAGTATCAATGGAAGGACTTCTTTCTGTTCCATGCTTCAAGTTTTGATATCAATCAGTTGGTTGCACCATTGTAATACCATGGCAAAAGTTGCAAAAGGCCAAGGTGAAGGCTACAGCTTCATTGCTAGGCCATGATCACTGTCTTTCTGGGAACTCATGTGTGAATCTTCAAAGCAAGCATGGACAAGACCGATAGAAATTATCTCATCCAGATGTATTACATCTAGGTCAGGTTCATACTAGGCACCCGGGCCAAGGCCAGGCATAGTAGGTGCCCAGTAGGAGATATCCAACCCACACGGGAGGAGGCTTATAATTGGAGGCATAGTTATTATAGATTATAGGGTTATTAGCAAATTATAGCAATAATAGAGCCCAGTGGCATATATAAGCATAACCCAAGCTCAATTCTTATTACGATCTTCAAGTCTGACTTGTAGCGCATGGTCCATCGGGGGGTGCTCACCATGACCACACCTGTAGGGTGTAGCGTGGCATGGGATGCTAGGTTACAGCGGGGGAGTTCTGCCCAGGATGTAACTATGGTCTCCAGCTCGGGACTATGGCTGGGAGGTGAGCCTTAAGCTTTGCTCCTATGTGGTTCCACGTCACATGATTTCTTGAGCAAGGTCAAGTGAGACCTTACACTAGTATCAAAGCACGGTTATGGAACTCGGGTGCAGGAGCTTGTAGGTTTTGTGTCACAGAAAGGAGGAAAAAGCACTATCTCCAAGGAAATCCCTGATTTCTGATCTTGCTGAGGTATGGTGGGTTGGGAAACGACGGGGTTGCCGATGTGTTGCGCTCCCGGTATGTGGGAGAGGTCCAAGAGGCAATCTAGCCCTGTACGGCTTAGCCCAAGGGGGGCTAAGAGAGGGACGCAGTCCTGCAGCTGTTGCAAAGCACCCACTTATGGGCAGTGAGTTGGCTGTTTCTGTCGACTATGGAAACTGCAACCAACAGAGGGAGCAAAGACAGTTACAGGGTAGCCATAGGCTGGGCTGTGTGAGCACCAAGATGGGTGCACAGGCTTTAGAACAAACGGGGCCCCTAACACAACAGATGCCGCAACCATGCGAGACAAATCTTTGGGGAGAGTTTAAAGGGCAAAAGAATGAGAGAACAAGCCTCTGCAATGGCTACTCAAGTCCAAAAGCCACGCATCCGTTGTTAACACATGAAGAGTAAGAATATTATGTTGATGAGCTGTGATGGAAGTTTCCAAGCCTCAAGATGAGCCAACATAACAACCACTACCACAGGGGCAAGGACAACAACAGAGCCCAGTGCCATTGCAACAACCGGAGTTAGCTTCACTGTAAACCATTACTTCACAAAATGGTTAGCAAGGGCAAGGACAACAACAGAGCCTAGTGCCATTGGAACAACTGAAGTTAGGTTCACTGCAAACCACTGTTTTACAAAGTGGCAGTGACAGCTTTAGGTTAGAAGCCCTAGTGCAGCTACCAAAGCTCACACTCGGCAAAGCAAAAGAGGGCACAACAACACAAGATATGGGAGAAAGTTGAAACTAGCTCGGTATTGACACAAACACTTGGTGACCAGCTAAGGTTAGCTTGTACGTTCATCAAGGAGACTCAAAATAGTTACATGACAAGTGAAGCCTATGAACTATAAGCCGTGGATCCAAAGCTTATGGATTTTTCTAAAAACCACTCGGTTCTATTGTAGAAGCACTAGATGCCATCCAAACTATGCTTACAAGGCATAAGGCTACAACCCGTGCCACCCAAAAAGTAGTTGGAAGCCCTTTCCGAGCTATATTCACAAGGCATAAGGCTTAAACCTGAGCAACCAAATGCTAGATGCCACCCAAGCTATGCTCATAAGGCATAAGGCTACAATCCGAGACACCCAAAAGCAGTTGAAAGAAGCCCTTTGCAATAGTCACAAGTCAAAGAAAGCTCATGATGAAGCACAACAATATCAAATCATGTACCAAGAATAAATAGAAGTAGCACGACAGGAAGCCAACAAAGCTAAACAAGCCTTATCAGGGAACAAGAACTTCAATAATTGCAACAATAGCATGACTCTCTCATAGAAAAGTTTGCAAAGGCAATTGACAAGTAAAGAGAACTTGAATCTAACCTTCAGGCAACTAAATCTTGTAGTGAAGAGGGGATTGAAAGCAAAAAAAGCCTATGGCAAGGTTTGGGCTAAATATGATGACACATTGAATCTTGTAGCCAAGCACATGAACTTCAACAAAAGGCCATAGCTGACAGGGATGCAGAGATCAAGAGCTTGCGTGAACAAGTGGCTATGGCTAAGGAAGCTGTCTAAAGCAGCACTGCGAAAAAAAGCGGTATCAAAAGGCAGAGTGCTCAAGGAGAAACTTGACAAGCTTATGAGTCAAGCTGCCATGCTCTCTAAGGTTACCTTTCTGGTCTTTAACTCTTTCTAATTCTATACTAATGCTCTCTTTTACAACATGATATTGATTGCACTAAACCACTGCCACACTCCTACATTGCATGACCAAGTAATCACACAAAGCCATATACATATGCTTGGGTGGCAATTTCCTTCTTTAGAGAAATCCTAGAGTTTGAGAATCCCAAGATTGCGTCTACATATCCAATGGTGCCAAACTTTGACTTTGGGTGCATGGTTCTCCAACAATCGTTAAGTGGTAGATGTTGATCAATCACTTGAGTTGTGTTCTTGCGGTAACTCCAAAACTAGCGTAAGAAGACGTCCTTAGGAATAGTCTGGCTTACGGAGGATGGATTGCATACTAAAACACATTTGGAAACCTATAATAGTGTTAACTATAGTTTGACAGATATAATCTTGCTCTACCACAGAGTCTATTTGTAACTCCAAGCTAATCTAAAATAACAAACATAAGCTTTTGATGAATCGCACATACTCTATAAGTCCAATCAATTTTGGTCCTTCTTAAGAAATGTCTAGCGTAATGTGAATACCTGGCCAAGTATATAATTGGCCTTTTGAGTCTTGGTATGGACTTTTGTACATAAAGCAAAGATATATCTTGGGTAACTCATGAGAGCGAGAGAGATTGGTGTCGATAGTTCGTTGCTCCTTGTTTTTCCTGCAAACATGCTCGGGGTGACTCACATCCTCATAACCAGGTGGCTGCAACATATACACCTCTTCTTGCAAATCCCCATGCAAGAATGCATTTTTTACATCCATCTGATGTAAAGACTATTGCTTTGACGCAGCCACTGCTATCACAACTCTCACTGTTGTCATCTTGGTGGAACAATGTGGAAAAACGAGAGTTCGTTTTATAGAAACTGTATTTATGACCTATTTTTAATGGACTCATTCTCCTTGGTTGTTCTAACTATTGTCTTGCTCTGATTGTGCCTTCCATGGTTGTTAGCCTTGATTCCTATTCTTTGGCAGTCTTTAAACTTTTAATGATGACTTCATTCTGTGTGGCATCAGCTCAAGGTATATTCTTGTGTTTTATGGAAAGTTGTCGGGCCATCAAAATGATTTAAAATTTGAACGTGAAAAGAAATTAAAAAATGATGTGTGTGTATGTGGGTGTGTGCATATATGCATGTATGTGTTTGCATATATATGCACATGTGTGCTTGTGTATGTACACTTATTTTAATAAGAAGAGATTTTTTCATCCAAAAATATTTAAAAACTGAATTACCACTCTCTAGAAGATTTTCTCTCTTTGAAAGTTTCTTCATAATCAATGCCATATGTCTGCGCATATCCTTTGGCTACCAATCTAGCCTTGTACTTGCTTATGCTTCCATCACTGTTATGTTTTACTTTGTACACCCACTTGCATCCAATGGCTCTCTTGCCTTCAGGGAATTGCACTAAATCCCAAGTCTCATTTCCATATAGTGCATCCATCTCCTCATCCGTAGCTTTCTCCCAACACACATTTCCAACAGCCTCATCAATGCATGTGGGCTCTACAACCTGTACAACTTTTGCCATGTATGCATAGTGATGTGCCACATAACCATCATAGGTAAACCTTTGCACAGGATTCTTCACTCTCCTCCCAGATCTTTGCAGCTTTGCATTCATGGCTTCCATAGCCTTCTTTACACCAGGTGTTCTCATAGCTGGTATCCCAAGATCCTCATCAAGGCTCATCTCTGAGTCACTAGACTCTCCATCAACATGAGAATGTCCTGCAGAAATGTCAAGCATACTAAGGGGACCACTTTCTCTTTGCTTTTATGTGATGTACTAATCACATTTGCAGGACTGGTATTATGACGCAGCCTGCCACTCCATGGTCTATCAACTGAACCACTAGATGAGGACTCTCCTGGTCCACTCAAACACTGTGATTACTGCCTGAGTAGTTTCTACCCTTGGACTGTTTTTGCTTGGAACATAAGAGATTGAGGTTTTGAGGTAGGTGAATTAGGACATTGGCGTGTGTGGTGACTAAAGGCTTTGCAATATATGCAGTATAGAAAGACAAGCCTATTGTACGCACATTGGGGATTAGGATGGACGTAGTGATGGCAATGAACACAAGACGTTTCGCCCATCACCTTGAGAGGCAGTAAGGATGTTTGGTTTTGAGGCGGTTCATCCTCTCTTGGAGATTCTAGTTCAAAGCTTTTAAGCAAGGCTGTGTAGAATTCAGGGCATGGTAATCCCTCTATCGTTGCCATATCTTGACATTGTTAATTGCTCCTTAATAAGCAAGCAAATGTGTTTTTTTTTTTTTGCTTTTTAAGGTTTTGTTACAACCCATTACAGTCCCAGGAGGCCTCGCGCATCCTTCGCTGGGTTAAACAAGTGTCTGTTTGTTCTAATTAGTTTAGGCGCTACACGCACGTAAACGAACTTAGATATATTTTTTCGAAAAAAGTGCATGCCAGTAGCATTCCAGATGGAAGAGGAGGTCTCAAAATCAATTTTCCATCATTGTCTCAAGATGATTTTTTTTCCGAAAGGATTTTTCCTGTTTTGCAGCCCGTTTTTGAATGTGTTCCAAAAGGAATTTGGAAAAACTCTATATGAGAGAGTTGTAGTATTTTTGGAGTACTACAACTTTTTCTCTCTAAATTTTTCTTGATTTCGTTGTTTAAAAATTCAAAAAGTAGCCCGAATATGGTCCGCAATCTTTTTCGAGACTATTTTGGGTAATTTTTAGTGCTTTAAGAGTCATTTTTTGCCTCGATTTTTGGGTCGAGTTTTGAGGCTGCTGGTCGGAAGCCAAAATGATGGGTTTTATGCTCGGACGCTCAAGACTAATTTCGAAGAGCTCAATGCCGGCTATGAGATGAGCACTAGAGCGGGTTCATTGGATTCATGGTTTAGGAGATATGAGTCTTCAAACAGGGCTGTTTTTTAGATTTTGTTTTTTGCCATGGACATGTTTCACGCCTTGAAACAGTAGGGTTTCATGACGTGAAATAAACTTCACGCAAAAAAATAAAATAAAATATTATTATTATTTGGGTATGAAATGCTTAATCCATGAAACACTAAGCCGTCAAATGCTAAATTGTGAAACACTATTTTACGGATTAAAAAAAAACCCATGGACCTGTTTCACGCCGTGAAATAGCAGGGTTTCACGACGTGAAATGGACTTCACACAAAAAATTAAATTAAATTAAATTTTTTGGAGGCGTGAAATGCTTAGTCCATGAACCGCTTAATTCGTGAAATGCTAAGCCGTGACGCTAAATCGTGAAACGCTGTTTCATGGATTTGTTTTTTATGAGGACTGTTTCACGTCGTGAAATAGACACGTTTCACGATTTTGTTTTGAAGTCTAGTGGAAAATTCGAATTTCCTTGTGTGGAGGGAATATTTTTGAATTTTAAATCGGGGATATATGGACATTTTCCTAAAAAGACAAGTAGGAATAAAAAAAGTTAACACTTTTATGACATCCCCTTACACCCTTCAAAAATGACTCCCAAAATGGACAATTAGACAACTCATTAGCATCTTTTCATTCAATGCTCATTAGTCTTAATGAGTTATAAAAAAATATGTTTAATAATTAATCAAAGATTAATCCTTTCACACTAATCTTTCCTCCTTTTAGACTAACTAAGAGCTCTAATTCACCACTAATCACGAATTAATTCACACCATTGAGCACATCATTGAATAGAGCATAGAATTACTAAGCTATGTGCATCAACTAATGTGTAAATTAATCTATAATTAGAGATTAATTAAACTCTTAATTAGAGATAAATTAATCTATAATTAGAGATTAATTAAACTCTTAATTCTAGTCTCTTCTCTTTAAGCAAAATCAAGCAAAAGAGAAAAATTTCTCCACTTGATCAAGAAATTGATGTAATTAGGTGTTTTGATGCATTTAGATGTTCTCAAAACACCCAAAAAAACTAATTTCAATCTCTTACATGATCAATTTTGACCCAAAAAACACATTTTTAAGTTTTTTGCCTGTTGAACTGGATTAATCACCCTTTAATGACAAAAATCAATTAATTAAGAAAGATTAGTCGATTCCAAGAGTTTTTTAATATTTTTGAGAAGATTTTAAATGGTTAAGCTACTCTTAATGCTTGCTAACACTTTAATGCATACAAATCAAACAAAAAACACACAAATCAAATAAAAATTAATGATTTTAGCTCTATGTTTAACTCTAAAGAGAGCTCAAAATCTCTAAAAATTATATTCTATTGTATTATTTTGATGCAATGGAAAAAAATAAATCTAAAAAACTCTATATAAAAGCCCTAGGAACATTAAAAACCAAACTATCAACAACAAAAACAACTATTTAAGCTAAAAATTAAGCAAAAAGGCATTCTTTATAAAACAAAAAAGTGAGCTGTTTCTTATCAAATCACACACAAATCTCTATTAAAATCATATCTTTTTCATGGTAAACTACTAATGGGTAATGGATAATGCATAGATTAGAAGAAAACGATGGAAAAAAGATGCTATTTCTTATCAAGACAATGGGTAATGGATAATGCATAGATTAGAAGAAAACGATGGAAAAAGCCAAGGGATGATTTTTCGTAGCGGTGCCAAAAATGTTATGGCTCACCCAAACCCCCCTTGGAACATATCTAATAAGAGATTACTTGGTGAACCAAAATTTTCATGAGGATCTTTCTAATGGCTGAGCTTGTAACCCTTGAGGTCTCTGTTATGGGCTACCACACCTCCCAAGAGGGAACTCCACACAACCCCCAAATGGGAGAAGCAATAGACACAACAATCGTTACTTACCAATGCTTCGAGATCATGTCCCTTGAGGCTACCCAAGATCGCTTTGGAAGCTCCACTCCTCCAAACTCCACCTCCACGCTGTCACCGCGCGCGGAGTCGCTCACACCACGAATGCAAGGCAATCGATCTCTCACTCTCTCACACACATGCATGCATGAACGAGGCACACTCTCACTCTCTCTCTCTCTCTCTCTCTCTCTCTCTCTCTCTCAAAAAAGCAGAAGAGTTCTCATAGCACAAAGGGGGATTGTGTCATTTCATTTGACAACTACCTTTTATACAATTGGCCCTTATTCCCAAAACTTACTAACTAAGGCCTTGGGTGGCCAGTATCTCGATACAACTTTTATAGTGTCTTTACTACATGACACTTATTAATGTTCTTAATTGGAGGAGTATCTTTGTTAATCCAAAATGGGATTAACATCCTCCCCTACCTGATGTAGGTTCTGTTCTCAGAATCTTTTACCAAGGTCGAAAGACCTAGTCGCCGAACTCGTGACTGTAGAAGCTCCGGTGTGATTGAAGCTTTTTCAGGGTTCTTTTTAATGATGAGTTTGATTGATAAGGACCTTGGTTGATCAAGAAGTACTTTGGTTGATCGATAAGGACTATGATCAACTTAAGGAATTTGACAGCAGCCACGATGTTTGGATCACGAATTTTGCACCATGCTCGTATCCATGTGAGCATTTGCTATTGTTGGCTTGTAATATCTAGGAAGGTAGATGGCGAGAATTGTAGAAAATTGTAGCAGACATGAGAATCGCTTCACTTTTACATGTGCAGAGAGGGTAAGGCACATAAGGCTGCCTTCATGATTCCATTGTAGAATAAGCATTGGGCATGATCCTTCAAGTGGGTTCAAATGGTGTGATTTCTATCAACACCTTGAACATGAGTTTTGGCTTTAAAAGTGGGTTTCCTGCTGTGATGAACCCCTCGTATTCTGCAGCTGTCAAGGACTCAAGTACATTTATGTCAAGGACTCAAGTACAACCTCGTAGAGTTGGCAGGTGTTATTGGGATATCATCTGGAATAAAAACGTCAAGTTTATCAACACTGTCATCCAAGATGTCCGATTGTTGTAGCACCCGACACCAAGAAGGTTGAGCATTATGAGATGTAAGGGGCAGAAAAAGATATTAGTTGGGTCGGTTAGTACTATATCCCCCCGAAGGATTCCCATTAAGATGGTGGGGTTGGCATCTCTTTCCGTATTTTGACGAATGAGTGTGAGGTTTTCTAGACTAAGGTCTTATGTGAGGTTAATCTCGTATTGAAGGAGAGAGAGGGTTAGTGTAGATAAAAACAATGTTAATGTTTGAGGAGGGGCCCGAGTAGTTACTGGCAACAAACCTATCTCTGAGGCGCGCTCGATGAGGAGTCGTAATTCATCAGTTTTTTTGTCCTCTAAGTCCTTTGTTGCATGGTGAACTAATGTTCCAAATCTTGTATCGTTGAGTCGTTTGGTAGAAAGGAGGTTAGAGATGGCAGCCTCTCGTATCTCTCTAGCAGCAGAGCGGACCAGCTTCTCATATCTTCTTGTGCCCTTCTTGCAGTGGTGGCATGTGCATTAGCATCTTTAATATGCTTTAGTCTCTCCACTACCAAGCTCTGGCTGCTACTTAGCTACTCATGTACATGTTCAAGACGTGCTACTGCTGCTGGTGGCTGGCTAGCATCTTAGCTACTGATGTACATGTTCAAGCACGTGCTGCTGCTGGTGGCTGGCCAACATCTTAGCTACTGATGTACATGTTCAAGCACCTGCTGTGCTGCTGTTGGTGGTTGGCCAGCATCTAATCAATCTCCATAGTTTTTTCTTGGATCACCTCATTTAAGGCTTTAAGCTTGTCAGATGGGCTTTGTTTATCTTCTCCCTTTTGGTTTGAAGGCTGACCACTCTTTTGTTTGGCTATAGCAATGGTTTGATTTAGTTCAGTGATGTGTCCCTTAAACCCTTCTTCCTTGGCTTGGAATGTGGCATGGGCGTCGTTAAGTTGCTGTGTATGTTGTTCTTCCTTTTCTCTTGCATGTGCCACTTCCTTTTGAAGCTGCTCCTTGGCTTGGTCTACTTGTGCTTGGAGCTCCGTGTTTTCTTTGACCCTCTAAACCACTGTCTTGCTGAGAAGTTTGTTGTGCTCCTCTAATGTTCAGAATCTATTTTCTTGCTCTTTTATTGTTTTTAAGCTTTTGAGTATTACCTCTCTGTGTGTTGCATTTGCTGCAGCCATTTGCTCCTTAAGCGCTTGCGCTTGGTCCATTGCTTTCTGTAATTATTTCCATAGGGTGGCATTCCTGTCATGGGGCATGTGAGTAGTAAGTAATTGACATTGCCATATCCTTTGCTCTTGTTCCAAAATAGAGGCACTTGTGGAGGCCGAGCCCTTTGTTTTGCGGAACTATAGTTGCAGCATGCTGTCAAGGCCTTCCATGGTTTCCTGTAGGAAGAATCGATCAGCCTCTAAGTTGTGCAAGAAGAAACCTTCTCTTATTGTGCCCTTATCTTCTATTCGCCTCTTCTTGCTAGGGCTTTTAGGCTCTTCTGCTCTCTTTCTCTTTTCAACTTCCTGGCCTTCCTCTGTGGCCTCTGGTTGTGCTGATGTAGCTTCTTCATACCTTGCACGTACATCTGTTTGGGGCACCTATTGTTCTAGATCCTGTTCTGCACTAATCTCCGCTGAAAGCGGCTGATCCGAGATAACAGAGTCGCGGAGTGGTGAGAGGTTTGTGAATACCATATGGGCAGGGCTTGAGGGTGGTGTGTGAAGTGGCAACTCAGGAGCTGTGCTTGCTGGTATGCTTATCTTTTCAATTCCCTGTGCTTCTTTGCTGCTCCAGCGTCTGCTTCAATGAAGCTTTCTCCTGTGCTACTTCTACGATTAAGCGTTGGAATTCAACTTTGACCTGCTAGAGGATCCCCCTCATCTTTTTGTCCTTCTTGGTTCTCTTACCCTTCTTCAGCTCTTGCAGTAGCTCCTAAGTGTCTTTTAAGAGAGCTTGTCCCTATTGCAGCTCTTCGAAAATGATCGTAGATGGTTCCAAGGATCCTTCAGCCTAGGGTATCTGTGCTTCTTGAGTGCCTTTTGGGAACTGGAAGGTTATCTACATGGCTGAGCACTTTAGCAAGCAAAGAGATAGGGGTTACACACCTTTGATTGGTGTGACTTGAGGTAATTCTCCATTTCTCGATGTATGTACCACGCCCAATCTTCCTCTTTTTCTTCATGGACCTTAGCGATGTGGTTTAGGAGTACCCTGTTATATCTGTCCACGGGTTTTACCAGCATGGACATGGCTTTGTAAGCCTTTTTATCTACTTCATCCCTTATATTATCGTATTCTGCCCCATTGGAGTTTAGGAAATCCTCTTCAGCATGTCTTCCATGGTCATCTGCTCGAATTTGTGGACATGTTTCGGGATTAGTGGGGGCTATTGCAGAGGATCGCATATTAACTCCTCTGTGATGAGGACATGCTTAGTGGTGCAATCTGACTTTCTTACTGTAACTCTCTTGGTGGCTTTGTCATAAGATTTTAAATACTACACACATAAGTTTGTGTTGATAGTGCGGGGGAGGATCTCTAACATTTGTCCAAGGCCCACCTTCTCCAGCTTGTTTTTGACCTCTATATCCTCCAATACAAGCAGCCTGGGCTGTGGTATTGGAGCATGATATTGCCGTGAGTTGTTTGTATATCCTTGTTGATCATGGAGCCTTGGAACTTCTGTACATATGGCCCAAGATAGTTAAGCTTGGTGATACGTGATGCTCTCTTCTTTCTTTCCACTGGTGACCCTCTAGTACTGGCCTGAGTTATGGTTGGATTCCCTTCTACTTCTGGGTCTAATGTAGCAAAGGAGGCCATCTGTAACATTGAAAAGAGTGTCAGTCATAATGATTGGTAGGAGCTCATGGTCCTCCTTTTGTGGTGTGTGTGTGTTCTGATGTGAGTGAAGAGTGTTAATGGGGTGAGCAATAAAGGGTGTGTGGGGGAATGAGTTCTAATTTGTGAAGGTGCAGCCATTAAATAGCAGTGCATGAGGTTAATCCGTGAAATGTTCATACGTGAAGTGTTAAGCCATGAGAGGCTTAAAGCATGAGGTTCTTAAGCCATGAGAGGCTTAAAGCGTGAGGTTCTTAAGCCGTTGAGAGGCTTTTAGCATGTGAGATGATTAAGCCGTGAGAGGCTTAAGCCGCTGTGAGAGGCTTAGCGCGTGAGATAGCAGTTTTTTATTTTGTGAGACAACAGAGTTGTGTGTGTGTGGCATATTTTGGTTTGAATGAGTGTTAGTGGTTAGCTACGGTATGAATCAAGGATTTATAAGTGATTAGGGCAGTGTTAGGTCAACCGAGAGGTTGGTGTGGACTCCGTGAAATAGCAGACTACTATTTCACAGGTTAATAGCTTTTTCCCATATGAGGTAATTTGGGGAAAGAGGTCACTCCTCTCATGCATGTGTAGTGTGGACTCCGTGAAATAGCAGGCTACTATTTCACAGGTTAATAGCTTTTTCCCATATGAGGTAATTTGGGGAAAGAGGTCACTCCTCTCATGTGTAGTGATGACAAGAGGAAATTAATAAAACGAAGGGAAAAGATAACCGATTATGATCTGCGGAATGTGTGCAATGTAACTTTAAAGAGTTCTACAATATAATATGCAAACAAATGAAGCACTCGAAGGTTTAACTGGAGCTCCTACCTGTGAATCAATGGTTGCAAAGCAATGAGAAGAGATGAACATCGATGCAAACCCAAATGAAGACGATGAATGCACAAGCTTTGGAAACATGACGAGAAAATATGCACGAAAAAGGGAAAGAGGGAGTATTTATGATTCAATCGTCGGTCCCGATGGCCAGCTTAAATGGGTATGCCATGTGTCCGCTTGTGATTGGTGGAGGGCTTGTGACCGTTTCACAATGTGAACTGCTAGAGTTGATTCATGATGTGAGCCATTTTGAAGTGTTTCATGATGTGAGATAGTTCTGAGCGTTTCACGACGTGAACTGCTATAGTCGGTTCATGACGTGAACCATTTTGAAGTGTTTCACGGCGTGAGACAGTTCTAAGAATTTCACGGCATGAAAGTAGCTCGGACTATTCATAGCATGAAACTGTTTGATCCCTTATGCATGTAAATTTTGATACCCTATGGCTTCCTATATGCTCAAACACTCAAGGTCACACATTATGCATTCAGAGGAGGAGAAGAGTACACGTGAAACGAATGAACATGTTTCATGGCATGAGCGGCATACTCCTTTACCTTGTACGCACTTGCTTGGGGATGGGTACCTCTTATGATCATTCTCCATTTACTGCCACACAAACCAATGGGGTACTTTGGAAAACCTGTGGGCGCTTCAATTCAGAGTGGTGAGAGCTTTTGATTTTTCCCTCCATCCAATTAAGGAGTGCATCTACTGAATCTTGGTGAACCTATTCTATTTCTTGTGCATGTGAGTGCGTGTCTTCTTTACCCTAGTCCATAATTTGGTTTAGCCTCTTTCTCCTTGGTGGATGACATTGGCGGTGTCGCACTCCTCTGTTTACTTGGTTAAACAACCTTCTCTCATTCAGTAGACCAATGTTGGTTCTTCTTTATCACTTGATTTAGTGGTGGATTGGTTTTGTTTGGGCTTATGGGCCTCTTCTTTTGTCCTGAAGGTGCACACAATGTTGGGTCTTGGATTGGTCTTTGGTACCGTTGCATTCCCTTGATAGTAGCCGTGTGCTGCTGCTGCTAGTAAGTCCTTTTAGACCCACCACTTTTGAATGCTAAGTTGAGAGCGGGCTTGCTTGGAATACTGCTTCCTGTCCTTGGGGTGCTTTCCTGATCCCTTGCCTATAGTACAACGTTTTTGGTTGGATCCCCATGAGGTCTTATCAGTATCATAGTACCCTTGGGCTTGAAGCTGGGCTTTGGGAATCTACTGTTGACGTACTGGATACTTTTGCAACTTTTCTTGTGGTTTTTTTGTATGGAGATAAGGTTGTGATGTGTATGCTTTCCCTATTATGGCCTTTGCTTTCTTTGGTACTAGCGGTTCCATGTCACATACCATTTCTTGTTTTCCTTTATTTAATGGACTCCATAATGGCACGATGATGGTGTCCTTGCCATCATTGAGTTGCGCTGCTGCCCGTTCTTTCCATTGGATGTGACAATTACTGGCGCAAATCCAAGATCATCTAAGAATCATATCTTCTTCCATGGATCCTGTAAGCATGACAAATACCTTTCCAACCAAGGGATTATTTTTGATAGAAATATTAACATTAAAAAATCCCACAGTTTTCGTAGTTTTGACAAATGCACATTGCGAACTTGTGCATTAGAGGCTTCGAGGTGAGGTTTGTCTAGAGCTACCCATGTTTCATAGGAGATCAAATTATGACTCGATCCGTATATCAATTAATGCAATGCTCTTAGTGTGACTCTCTTTCGTAGACTTTTACACTGAGACGTGTAAGCTCAATGTCTAGGTCATCCTCGTCAAGCAAGGTAAGTGAAGCCAAGTTCACATGTAGCATTTTTCCCTGGAGTCTCTACTTTGCCTTGGCTTCTTCCATTAGGGGGCATTTGAGCATAAAAAGGGCCCTGTAAAAAGAATCTCTAATTTTAAGAAGAAACTAAGACTATTTTTTTTGAGGTTTAAGGAGACAAAGTCATAAAATGAAGCCTACTTGTGGCCCTAAAAGTAGGGGATCATGCAGCAAGGTTTGTTTTCTATTCATCTTTTTGGTTATAAGTTATTCTTATTAGAGTGTATCTATTGTTTGATTTTTTCATTAACTGTTAATTCATTATATAATATTGCTACTATAAGTAATCTTTGTTAGTTCATTACAGGACCTTTCTTAAAGATGCGTGTGGTGATAATGGTCCTCAAGATATTGGAGATATGTTACGTAGTTGCGTGAGAAAACATGACATTCTTTCCATAGTTCGAGATCCACACTATAAGAAGGTACGACATATACTTGCAAATGAGATAATGACAGATATAACTAACATTTTAAGCATTGTGGAAGTTCAGAATGCATGCGATGAAATGAGCATAAGCACAAAAGGATACCAGGCTCTCCATTAATTACTGCAAGATACACTTCGCAAACAAGGCATCACACGAAATATTTTTCCTGCCCCAAGAAGATTAAGATTAGCAAAGAGGACATGCAATGAAGATGTGCAACGTAAGATTGGAGAGTACTACTGTGTCAATGATGTGCTGACCATTAGAGCTTAGGGAAAAAAGCGAGGCAACAATATTCATGCGTGTGTTTTACCGTTTGCACAAGTGTCACATAGATTATGCATTTACCATGCAAGGCAAAGAACAACAAGAAGAAGCTCTTATAAAGTAGAGCAACTACTCAACTCAATTGGGTGCCATGGTGGCAATGTGCAGATTAGTGTTAAACAAAAAGACCTCTGGCATGAATCATGAGGTTGCACAACAAGTGTCCATGAGTGGAAATAAAGCAAGATGTTTTCTAGAGAAGCCAAAAAATGCAAAGGACTCAACCAAGCCTTGGAACTTGTGGAAGGATTTATGCAAATGTACAACATTTGACTGCACCAATTCAAGCCTTGTAATTCTACGTGAGAAGGTTTGGTCATACTTCAATAAGATGGTGAAACTTTTGATCAAAAGCAGGACAACCATAGAGGAGCGACAAAAATTTTCAGATGAGCTTTCTAATTTTACAAAGTCCATGGTTGATACATGGGGTGAAACCAACATTACACACTACATGGTAAACACATTTTCTCCTTTCTATTGGATATTAAAAAAAAAGTATGAATAACTATTGACTCTATCTTAATTTTTGTGCAGCACATTCTTTATGCTCATGGTGCATACTTCATGAATGAGTATGGTTCTCTGGACATGTGGAGCACACAAGGAATGGAGAAGTCTCACTATCGAGCTAGAGGAGTATATTTTAAAAACACCCGGCATGGAGGAGGGAAGACTCGTACAAATTACCTCAAGGAGATGTTTAACTGGTTTTACAAATACACTTTTAGACAAATATTATCCATGGAAAGGGCACGTATGAGTAATCTACCAAGGGGAGCACACTTTTAGAAAAATATTATCCATGGAATAGACAAATATTATCCATGGAAAGGGTACGTATGAGTAATCTAGCAAGGGCAACACAAAATAATGTCAAACAGAGAAGATCACTAAAGTGGAAAGCTGGCACAGGACCAACACGTCATGCAGCATGGAGATCTTCACGAAGATGCATAGAAAGAATTTGGAAGTAGAAACAACACTTTGAAACAGGGTACGTAAGAGTAATCTAGCAAGGGTAATCTACCAAGGGGAGCACACTTTTAGACAAATATTATCCATGGAAAGGGTACATATGAGTAATCTAGAAGATCACTAAAGTGGAAAGCTGGCACAGGACCAACACGTCATGCAGCATGGAGATCTTCACGAAGATGCATAGAAAGAATTTGGAAGTAGAAACAACACTTTGAAATTGAAAGTATTTTGAATAAAGTTGTAAACATTTTTGACTTAGGAAGTAGACAACATTTAGAAGAAAGTTGTAAAGCTTTTTGACTTGAAAATAAAAAATAATTGCACCATTTCATTATATTGAAGATTTACAGTGAAAATATTTACAACAAGAAGAGCTAATTGCTCTTGAGTCTCTTCTCTTCTTGTTGTCTCTCGTCGGTAGGCATTTTCTCTCTATAACAAAAAAACCTCTTACGACTATAGCCCTTGAGTGACTTTACATCCTCCACTCCTGCACCTAGGGCATAGCTTGAATAACATAGGAAACAACCTGCTCGAGAAGGCCAAAAACCAAGGCCATATCCAAAGATACGGATGGTAGCACAGTTCTCTATAAGCGTGACTTTATGTATATTATAAGGTATAAATGCATACCCTATATACCTAGATAGGGCTTTCAGTGTAAGGAGTGGAATCTCTACATCCCTGGAGTACTTGCTATGATATATAATAAATATATTTTTGTCGATAGAAGAGACGTAGTGTGCAAGAGTGTCATCTTGCCCAACTCTGCACGGCCAGCACCACCTTGTCCAAGAAATCCATCAGCGTCGTCAAGCTCTATCTGCATTGACAAAGAACCACGAAGGAACAAACTAAAGTAAGAAATAATTCAAACAGACTGAAGCAGTAAGAATTAAACCAGACTGAAGCAATAAGAAATAATTCAAACAGACTGAAGCAATAAGAATTAAACCAGACAAACTAAAGAAATAATTAATTCAGGCAAACTTAAGCAACAATTTACCTTTTAGAGCAGCGATGGAGGTTAAGAGTTCTCACTTGTACAATGTTGCAGATGACGTGGATGATGTATTGCTGGAGGAGATTAAGGATAGACGAGCCCAGCACCATAGAGCATCTCTTTGATCTACTGAGGAGGGCTGGCAAGAGAAATCCCTTTCCCCATGTAGAGCCTATGTTCAACGTTCCTTTCAGTCTGGAGGTTTCAGTCTGGAGGATATTATCAAGGACATGGCAAGGACATCGCTAGACGGAGAGTGGACAGAGTATTGCAGGTTGGTCAATGGAGGGACCGTCTTTCGGATGGGTCCATTACATATGTCCACATGTCAAGCTTCGCAGTCACCTCGACTCAGAATTCAAGTATGTCGAAGAGGTGGGACACTTACTTAGATGATCAACGTATCAAGATTTGTGTCGACATGTGCCCAGTGCATGGCAAGAAATGCAGGTTGCTAGAATATCATTTTGGGTTTGTTGCCTACCTCTTTCTACATGCTGATAAGGAGAATTACATAAAAGAGGAGCTCAAAGGAAGGACTGATAAATTAGAACAGTCCTTTATTTCAAGTGCTCAGTTTGCAGAAGAAGAGGTCCTAAACCTTGTGTCCGAGAAGGAGGAGGAACTCCTCATCACAAATTTTGATGTGGCAGAGTTTAAGGCCTCCACCATCATTGATGAAGGAATGTCATCCGTCCATAGGGAGCGATTGACGTCCAATTCTGTCATCCTTGGGCTACCTTCCTTCCTAATTAATGGGAAGTATTACCTCCTCTCTCGCACATTCAAAAACTCTACAATTTTAGGGAGGATTATTGTACTATAATAGCAGACGGTTGTGAAGTTGCGTCCGGTGTTCTCGATGTAGAGAATAAGCATAAGGATGAATTTCTCGCATTGGACACAGAAGTGACAGAAGACTTCATAGAGGATTTGACTATGGGACTTACGGGTTCGATTAGATCAGTTCAGTTAGTTAAGGCTTTTGACTACATTAGAGAAAAATTTATCTTGGAGGAATTGCCCGAGCTTTCCGGGCAAGGGAAGTTTTTCCGGGTTTGGTTTTTGAAGAACCAATGGATTAGTCTCTTGTCCGGATATCCATGGGCGAGGCCCCGAGTGTGGGACCTTGCCCCACGCAGCAAGAAGTGCTAATTCCGCTTCTAGCACCCCTGAATTCATTGCGCGATGTGGACAGGGATCTTACAAAGGAGAATGAAGCTTCTCTTCCTTTAGAGGAAGAATTTCAAGCCCTGTAGTAAGATATGGGCATTTTTGAGTTTGGCAGGGAACCTCTTCCTGAACTTGACCAAGAAAACAAAGAGGGCTCCGCGGAACAAAAATACCTTTAGTCTTACATTTTGCAATAGCCCCATTGGTCTTGAGGATGTCCCATTCTCCATTGTGACATGATTAGATCTGCTCTTTCCAATTTTGGTTTACCCCAGTTTTCCCAACATCGTTTTGTAATAATGCTCACCCCTGCTCCTCCATCCAGGATAGCTAGTGCTTGGTACCCATTATGCAAATTATGATCATAGCATTTGTATCATAACTCTCATAACACCGGCCCAATTGATTGACATGTATTATGACGAATCTAGGAGTTCCCTCTTCCTCATGCATTAGGTTTTTCTCTACTAGCGGTGACTGAGTCTCCTTTGCAGTGGACATTGGGTTTAATCTTCCCTCTACCCAGTCCTTGACATCTACCCACAATGTCAGTGTGTTGCATAGCTATGGTCCTAGTGGCATTTTGGCAGTTGTGGACAATATGGCTGCAAGACTGCCTATGTCTCTAGGTTCTCTAGCGAGTGAGGGCTTCTTACATGTGTTTGTCGTGTATTCAATCCTAGGGAATGAATGGTTTCACATATCTTGATCCGCTTCCTCAAACATTCTTGCCATGAGGTCACTATGAGTCCCTTCCTCGAACCCTTCTAGAATTGGAGTAGGTACATCCAATTTCCTTTCCTTCTCAGCAACTCATTTCTTGGATACATTGTATTCCTAACCTAGTTAACCCTTAATTTGGCTTCATGATTTTTTGGCACTCCTCAACCAGGGCCTTAGCTTCTTCAAGATTCCTTATTTCTTTGTCAGCATTTGGATATTCTCCAATCCCCTTAGGGGTTGCTGGTCTCTCCCTTGTAATTTCTTGGGTCTGCCCATCCTATTTTGGCACTTGGTCACCCTCTTCCCTTGATTGGGTAGATCAGGTGTGTCAATGGTATCTTCTTCGGATCCATCTTGGATTGTGACCATGGTATCTCCCTTTCCCACTTTCTCCACTCTTCTCCTTCTCTCCCAGTTTTTTTAGAGGTTGTAACACCTCCCTGGTTTTTCCCTTTGACCGCTTGTTTCATTTGCACTCAAGTCAGAACATTCAGCGGCATGATATTCCCAGGCTGCACACTTATAGTCTTGATAGTGGCATGGCTAGAAGTGGAAGCAGAACTGCTGGCGCGATATGGATAGTCTTTGATCAAATGATCAATCCCACACTTAACATAGGAAAGTGTTGGCATGACGTTGGTCAGTGCTGTCAAGGGCTGGGCTTGAGGACACTTCGCTACTCCATGAGGTTCATTCCAACCAAAACACTGTATTGGTTCCTTTCTCATAGCTGAGTTTATGTCTTTGCCTTTCCATTTTACCATGGTTTGAAACACTGGCCCTGGCATGTTGTTCTGTAAGACATAATATTCTCACATGATATCCACGGGCTCCTCATAGTAGTCATTATTGACTTCTACTTCACGCATAACTTCCCCCTTGTCCAAGGGCTCCTCAATCAACAACTGGTTTTTAGCCTGTGGTGTTAGAACAGGTGGTGGCAAAGGTGACATGTTCTGCATGTATGGGCAAGTGGTGGCAAAGGCGATACCATTGGTGAGACTTCTCTTTTAGGGTCAGGGAAAAAGCATGTATCATGGTTACGTTGCTCAGTAGCCCATATGTCTCACAAGTAAACTCAAAGATTTCTACATGTTGGATTGGGTCACCATCTCCTGAGAATTTTTACACAAGCTTTGAAATAATATGTGGCTTCATTTGGGATGGTATGGATTTCCCTATCCATTCCTCGGTCCATTTCCATGGCTAATATGTTTTGCAGATCCACCCTCGTGACTATGTTTAGATCTACGTTGGGATCTATAATTGGCCTTCAAGGAGCTACTCCCTGGACCACATCCTATTTCGGGATAGGTTCTTCTATTTAGTTTGGGTCTATGGTTGGGTGTCTGAGTAATTCCTCATTGCTAGGCTCATTGTTAGGAGCCTCAGCCTGTCTTCATTCGATCAGGAGTTGCATGCTCTGCAAGAATGTGGTATCATTGATCATTTCTTGTGTATCTTCTCTTGTATAGAGATGATCCTCATCACCCGTTGGCAGGTGCCCTAGGTAGAGAGACGATCCTCATTTCTTGTGTATCTTCTCTTGTATAGAGACGATCCTCATCACCCGCTGTTTTGCAGGAGCCCTAGGTAGGTTGTCCTCCTCTTCTTGTGTCTCAAGTCTTTCGTCAACCCTTGGTTCCTCATTGATGGGTTCTAGAGTTGCTATCATGCCGTCTGTTATCCCCATCCACATGCTATCAGTGGCATTTCTAGATGTTTTTGGGTCTTTGCCACATGGTTGAAATGGATCCACTTCCTTCATTTCCCGTTATTCTGCCCTTGTTCTTCGAGTATCGAGCTCTTGTTTTCTTAAGCTCAATAGAGCTGTAATTATTGCTCTGCCTCAACCCTCTTCAAGTCTGTTTCTATTTCCTTTGATGTGGGGAAGAAGACTTGACTTGTCCTAGTGGCACTTTCCTTATCCCTTCTAACAACCCTAGGGGTTGTCCCATTGGTCCTTACTGTGTTAGTATGCCTAGGTCCATAAGGTTGGGTTGGTAATTTTGGTCTTAGACTGTTTCTTGCACTAGTTGACGGGCCCATGCCAGCAGATTATGCTTCATCTTTTATGCCATGTCAGAGACTAAAAAATCCCCTGGCCATATCAAAGATTCTGCTGGATCTAGCAGGGGAAGATGGTTTTCTTCCTCTCCAAGGCTAGATAATCGTAGCCCTTCTTCCATGGATTCCTCAACACTACTTGTTTTCTTCCTCTCCAAGGCTAGAGAATCGTAGCCCTTCTTCCATGGATTCCTCAACATTACTTGTTTCTATGGTGGTCAGATTCCTCCAAGCTGAAAGACTCAATTGAGTGCTCACCAAGCAACCTGAACCAATACTCCTTTGGTAGGAAGAACCTAGGTGATTTGATGCACTATCGTTGGGGGTAAGATCGTCTCCAATAATTTTACCAGACCTCAAGTGCATGAGAATATGTTTGGACAGGCGAAATCACTAATCCAACCTTTTCACCTATTTTTCTGCCGAATTGTCCTGGTTGAAATAACAGATATCCGTGAAACCGCAGAGAATGATTCACATCATGAAGAAGCAGGTAGCAGTTCACGCTGCAAAATAAAATGTTATTCACGTTGTGAGTTATTTTTCACGCTGCAGCCTGATGTTTCACGTTTCAAATTTTTTAGCTCATTATTACTTCAATTTGAGTCAGATAGACTCCAATGGTTGAATTAGGGTTCTACTCTTACCGTTGGTTTGATAGCGCCCTTAATTCGTGAACTAGCAGTTCATAAGAGCTTAACTTGTGAACTACTAACATGTGAAGTGTTTAAGGCATGAAGGGTTAACCCGTGAAGGCTTAACCCATGAAGTATAAGGCAATGGTTCACATCGTGAAGTAGAAAATGGTTCACGTTGTGAAACAGAATGTGGTTCATGTCATGAAACGCTTCATTGCTACTTCACGTGATAAGATTTTTTGGTTTCGTCATGTCGCATGTGTTAGGATAAGATGACCTAATTTTAGTAAGGTAATCTCGAGATTCCTAGTGCTGATTTGCAGAAAATGTTTCACGCTGCGAAGTAGCAGGGAATGGTTCACACTGTGAACCGTTTTTTGCACTTTCACGTGTTTAGCTACCGTGTCAAGAGTGTAATTTCCCTATCCAAATGATCCAGAATGGTTGTACTAAGGATTGGGTATGTAATTCAAGTCATGAACACAACCAATGGCTCCTTATTTTTTTAATTTTGTGAACTTTTTGAAAAATGAGAAAAACAAAGTGTCACCATTGAAGCTCTAAGAGGGTGGAAGAAAAAAAGGTGTTTCCCCGACATGAAGGGTAAAAATGTTATGGGCTACCACACCTCCCAAGAGGGAACTCCACACAACCGCAAACGAGAGAAGCAATAGGCACAACAATCGTTGGGTACTTACCAATGATGCAAGCTCATGTCCCTTGAGGCACCCAAGGTCGCTTTGGAAGCTTCACTCCTCTGAACTCCACCTCCACACTGTCACCCCAGAGTCACCACAAATGTAAGGTAATCGACCTCTCACTCTCTCACACACATGCATGCATGACTTAGAGGCACATGTACTAGAGCACACTCGCTCGCTCTCTCTCTCTCTCTCTCTCTCTCTCTCTCCAAAGCACAAGAGTTATCATAGCACAAAGGGGGATCGTATCATTTCATTATGAGAATTGCATTTTATACAATTGGCCCTTATTCACACTTGGGCACCCAAAACTTACTAACTAAGGCCTTGGGTGGCCAGTATCTCAATACAACTTTTATAGTGCCTTTACATGATGACACTTATTAATTTCCTCAATTGGAGGAGCATCTTTGCTAATCTAAAATGGGATTAACAGTCTTCAAGCTCTACAACTCCTTGAGAAGCAATTCCACCGCACCTCCTACTACGGGCGTTGTCACACCATCGCGTTGCACTATGTGTACTCGTCCCTCCTCTCACCTCACTTTAGTATCACACACTCACTCCCTAGCATGCATTAGAGAGACATTAGCAAGAGGAGTAGAAAGAGAAAGACTCTATTGCATAATGGGAGAGTTATTTGTATTATGAGAGATATTCATTTATATACATGGCCATAAGTGTTCACACTCACTTAAAGTTCTCGCGGCCAGCCGGGAACTTTAGGCTCATAAGAGGCTTAATGCCATTATAATGACTACTTTAATAACATATCCATGAAGTACATCACTTGGAACTTCATCCTAACTTACTACCACACGCTCTTGAAGCGGGAATCACCATAATTATTTCATTGGACCATTACGAGCACCCGTCTAAGTTGTAGATTTGGACACCATTCATATCTTGACTGTATGACCTTTTGGTGTATCTACCTTGACTCCTTGATATACGATAATGGTAGTAGCCCTTGTTAACCCTAAGAATGGGTTAACACACAAAGAGAGATTATATCTATATATTATGATATAATGTCTTATATACAACTGGACCTTATTCACACTTGGGTGCCAAAACTCATAACTTGTTAACTATGTGAGCTTGGGTGTGGCCATATAAATATTACAACTTTTATAGTTTCTTTTCATGACACTCATTCCTTCCTCCCATGTATGGTGGAGAGAGTCTGAAACTGGTTGTATTCTTTACCAATACCGTTTTAGGTCATGGACACCATATCATCATCATTAAATGGTGATCTAATAGAAGCAAGGGCATTTGCAAGTCATTTAACTTGAGTAATAATTTATACTCAGCTTTTCTCTAGTCACATTATGCAACTCTCCAGCTTTAGTTGCGCCTTTGAAGCTTGGATGTTTGTGCTATACTTCTTCACTAATGTGTCCCAAGCCTCCTTAGGCATTTGTGTATCCTATATATATGCATAATCATAGAGTTTGTCACATTGATAGACAATCCCAACATCACCTTTATGTCTCTTTCATGCCATGCTTTATATGCCTGCACCTCACCTGTGGGGTCAAATTTTCTTCAGTAATCTTTGGCTCCTTTTCACCACCTATGATAAGCTCCCAATATTCTTTTCTTATAAGAAAATTGGTCATCCTGAATTTTTATGCGTGGATAAGAATAATCTCCATGCCTGGAAATTATTATTATCTAGCTTCTCGCTCATAATCTATGACAAGCTATTAGACATCTTTACTTGTAGCAACTTACCAACAAACAGTACTTGTAAAAAATCTTCTGCATGTAGCAAATCTGCAATCTTCAACAACGGTACTATAAACCTGTTTATAATGCCATTGTATGTTTATATGAACCCACTCATATAAACATACACCCATTAATACATGCAACACTTAGATTCTCTACACAGACTATTCTGTAATCAAAGTTTTTTTGCAACTTTGCATTGAACCAGAAATTGAGCATATATAGTCAAAATTAACATTTCATAGAGTGCATGCAGAAAACTTATAGAGCCAAACGGGGCTAGAAATGCATTTGAATCGCATAAAAAATGCAAAACCTTAGTTTACGTAGTTAATTGCACATAATATGGTCTTCTTCATTCACAAGGTAGATGCCTCAATCTCTCATTGTAAAAGGTTACACTACAAGGTACATGAGGCCCTAGTGACATTTTTTGACACTATGGTCGTGTAGACAAGTGTCATTAAACCGATACGTTGCATTTTAACACTTTTAGAGCGACACAATATATATCACTAAAAATATAAAAGGTGACAAACTCATTAAAATGTTTTCATTTATTATGTCACATAATAATAGCGACACACTTTGTGTCATTAATAAGCAACACAATGGATTTGTTTATTTTTTACATTCTACCTTGTGATATTATAGTTAAACTCACTCAGTCTCTCTCTCTCTCTCTCTCTCTCTCTCTCTCTCTCTCACTCACACACACACACACACACACACACACACACACACACACACACACACACACACACACACCCCTCCTTCTTTCTCTCTTTTACACACACACACACACACACACACACACACACACACACACACACACACACACCCCTCCTTCTTTCTCTCTTTTACACACACCTCCTCTCTCTTCTCTCTCTCTCTCTCTCTCTCTCTCTCTCTCTCTCTCACATTGCTCTCTCATTGCGATGATTCCTCTCCTGTTGATACACTCGGCTCTCATTATTGATGATACAACAACACTCATTTGAAGAGCGGTTCTCTCTACCGTGCAATATAGTGCTCATAGAGTACTACCGATCAACAAATGTGTTGAGAAACACAATGTCAATCCGAGGACTCGACCCGATTAGTGCATGAAGGCTTATCCCTTGCGGGAGAGCTCACATACACGAAACACCACTTGACGATTCAACCATTCAACACCTCAATCAATCTCTCAATCCCTTAAACCCACTACACTAATCAAGAGAACAAGCAATGCATGGCAATCTCTTAATCCCATTGAAACATTGATTAAATCTTAGCTTTCCCTAATGCCAGCAAACCCATAAGAGTGCATCTACTATCCCACAAGCTTAAGCAAGCATAGAATGTAACATTCACAAACCCACAAGCTCATAGAGAGAGTCTATCCATGAATAACTCATTGCCAATGAAGTGGGCGCAAGAGCTTGCATCAATGGAGACTACACAAACACACACTACAAGCATGCATACACAAGAGAAAGAAAGAAGCATTCAACTAATCATAGATTAATCTACTTTAATGATGCTAAAATAGATTAAGAGAAAGAAGTGGAGCTATACTCATTGGAGCTTGATGCTCATTAGAGTACAATAGAGAGAGTTAGAGAGTTGCCATAGCTTGAGAGCTCAAGAGCTTCACTCAATAGCTTATGAGAATGGCAAAAAACGTACTCTTTCTTTAGCTAACATCTCTTTTATAGAGATGTCACTAACCCTAGACCTCTTTCACACATGGGCGGACAACCCCATAAGTGAGCCTTGCTTAATACACTTAGAACTCTCATTTAGAACCCACATTGGCCTAAAACGATTTACATTGCACTTCGGCACAAAAATATGAAAAAATTATGTGCGTCTTTATGTTCCCATGGCTACAATCTTGCTCTCTCGCATCGCATAAATTGCTTCCGGCCTCCTTCCATAATCCGTGTTCCCATGAGTGAACATTCCCCCCTTCCTAAATCGCGCACGTCCTCGGGCGCGGTAGAAACAAAAGCTGCAAAAAACAATAGAAGACAAGTAAAGTCTTTTATTGAAAAAAAAAACCAGCAATGACTATCTCACACGTGAGCATGCAAGTGAAAGGCCGATTGGAGTTTTAAAGAGTGCTAAAAGAAGCGAGTAAAGACTAGTCAAAGTGAGACTAAGTGGTAGATAGTGCTATGCCCTACTCCTAAATATAAGCCATGGTGATTGGACCTTTCTTGCTTTTTTTAATTATAAATATATTTATTGTGTAAAGAGCAGAAGATTAAAGAGAATTATTATTTTTAGCTTGATAAAGAGGAAGGTTCCATCCTAATGAGACCCAAGCAATGGCCAAGAGACCTCCGCCAAGAGAATCTAAAGGCCACTAAGTATCTCAAGGGCGACAGACCCTTTTCTTTCTTTTTGACATAAGGAGTACCCCATGAAGATGAGGGCATCGGTCTCGAGGGCCCATAATGTACCCAAGAGTCCTACCAGCGTCTATCAAGGCGATAGAGTCCTTGTAGGTCTTCTTCTTAATCTTTTAGATGTCAGTGTTCACCCCATGGAAACCAAGGCATCGGTCCCAAGGTGCTAAAACAACCCAAGGTCCTACCAAGCACTCCACATGGCCGTAGACACGTCATGTCTCAAGTCACTTCTATATATTTTTTAGGGCATGTGTTTCGTAAATTTTTTATTAATCGTAGCACCTAGCCCATACCTAAGAGGTAGCTACCACTAGGGATAACTAATATACTTTGAGAGCATAAGAACTTGGCATACTCCGTTGGCATATATCATCTTACACCGTCTTCAAATAGAAATACCTTCTACTAAGTCCTCTAAGAATCTAGAAATCACTCACCACATAGTAACAACTAATTTAAAACTTAAACCAGCCAACTGTGTGTGAACATGCAAACAATATATGCGAAAGTGAAAAGCACATAAAGAACAAAAGATTATGATCTGAATACACCTGTTGTAGTGCTCGTTGATGTTTTGCGTTTGTCTTGATGCATTGCTGATGTGTAGAGTGCTTCTCTTTGCTCTTTGTAGGCATTGCATGTCTCCCCCTTTTTCGAATTTGTGTGCACGGTAGGTGGACTGTTGGAGTGTGTTTGTATGCTCTTGTTTAGCTGAGATCTCTACAAAATGTCTTATTAACAAACAAGAAAAGAAAAGAAAAGAATAAAATTTGTTATTGGTGCCAATCACTGAATATAGCCGAGGGGAAAAACCCAGTGGGAGAAAAGTGCCCTGGCTTGTTGATCTCAGTATTGTGGAGTTGATGAGCTTACCCTTGCACTGGCGGTGGATCCGTGTCCACTTCTGCTGGAAAGATGGTATCAATCACTTCAGGATGTAAGGACAACCCTGTACAAAAGCCGGCCTTTGGAGAAGGTGGTAGAGGAAGGAGTGCTTCCTCGCTAACATATGGCATTGATTCTATGGGAAGGTTAAGCAGACAATTCCGATTTTGAAATTGCTCAATATAGGTGCTCATAGTGATCCAAAATTGACATGTTGAGGCTGGGGGAAGAAGGGCTTGCAAGATAGGTGGTTGCAAGTCATTTATGCATGTATCCCTCCATTGTTGTGCTTGAACCTCCTCAGGTAATCTACGTTGATTTGGTCCTCGGTCTGGTACTCTCACATCAAGAAGGTTATGGCATTGGGGTGTAATTCCCACAATTTGTTTCATTAAGCCCGTGCCATATCGTTGAAAGTAAGAGCGGCATAGCCAACAAATGTGTGAAGCTTCCCCTAATACGAGTCGTGCACACTCTTGACAATGTGGAAATGGATGATGCTGTTGATAGAAAAAAGTGACAAAGTGATTCCCACAGTAAATTTCACCTAAGGGAGAATAAAAGTACCTAGAATGAGTTTGAAAAGAAGGAGCACTATGATCCCCGCGATGTTCAGGTTGAGTACTATCAAGGTCAATGCATGGTGGACATGTATCTCGCCAAGTATCCATCAGGAGGTATCTGGGCGTAAAATAATGAAATTTAGAAACTTCAAACTTTATACACTCATATCCATCATTACAATCCCTATCAAAAACAATCTAGATAAGATCATCTAAAAAAGAACACAATCGTGTAAAGGCATAAGGAACCACATTAGTAAAAGTGAGACTATTCAAACACTGATCTACCCAAAGAGCTTCAATTGTAGTGTTAATGCCTTACCTTTGGTTTTGGGTACATCCTTCTTAAGAGGTGGGAAGGATAGCAATTGTCAAGGAATTTGAGCAAGATAAGAGGATTTAGGCAGTGAAGTGCTAGAATCTATGCTCAAAGGAGACTCATGTAAAGTTGGATTTGTCTTAGGTACACAAGTTGATGGTGGAAGTATGTAACAAGGAGAAGTTGGGACAACTGGTGATTCAATACATGTTTGGGGAAGGTCAACACAGGTAGATTTGTAGGTTCTATTACAACCACCTATCCTATCTTGAAGAGGTTGTGTTGATTTCCTTTGCACCCATTGATATGAAAAACCAAGAGTGGCTTTTGGAATCTTATTGATACACTCTTCTGGCTCTAGCAAACCATGGCATTTGGGAAGCCAAAGTGCTGTTGCACTCTCATAATAGCCTTGTGCTTTAAGAACATGCTTTGGGACCCAATGAGTAACAATCTGAGGTTTAGGCTTGGAAAAGATATGCTTTTTAGGAGGTTTACAACTAGGCTAGATGGTACAAGTTTGTATGCATCTTTGGGTAGCCAAATTGACAATTCCTTCTTGCCTGGCCTTCTTTGAGCAGTGACTAGAGTAGTTGGAACATGCCAGCCATGGCCCTCATTTAAGGACTCATCGATTATCCACATCATTTGTCTTGGAGCTTGAAGAGAAGATGTTGAAATTGGGTTGTGTAAGGTAGAACTACCATCCTTTTGACATGATAAAACTCGTGGAGCAGCAGATCCCAAGATGCAATCAGAATCAATTTGCAATTTGTATTGTCTATTCTTCCAATCTAATGAACAATTGGTAGCACTTAACCACATGATCGACCCAAGAACAACCTCTACCATTGCCTTGGACTTACTAGCTACATAAAAGGGAACTGACATCTGGTGATCCTGAATGGACATCATAATGACACATTTTTCCTCTATAGGGTTATCTTCACCTGAGAAGCTTCGTAAGTCAATAGGAATGTGCACAAGTGTTGGTTGTCCCAAGGCTACCCATGTGTCAAATGAGAGAACATTATAATATGCACCAGAGTCAATTAAGGCAGAGACAAAGTAGGTAGTCTCATGAAGATGAAGACACACGTGAATATTGAAAGGATCAACATATTGTTCATCAGTAGCCAACTGTAAGGTCAACACAGAAGCCTTGCGACGCTCCTTGGCTTTTGCAACTCTAGCTCTAGCTTCTTCTTGAGCCTCACGTTTAAGTAGGTCATGTGCTTCTTTCCGTGTGTGGGCAGCATGCATTTGTTGAAGCATGGGTTCAGTTAATGGTTCATTGTATTTCTTGAGACGACTTCCATTAATGAAGTTAGGCATTTGCTCACCTTCTAGTGTCTCTAAACGCACTGCACCACTAGGAGTAAGCTCATTAATCACAAACGGTCCTAGGCCACGTTTCTTGAGCTTTTGCTTATGCTTCTTAAGTGTGTACAAGAGCACAAGGTCCCCTTTTTTGAATCGGCCAGTTGTTACATTTCGATCATACCATTGCTTTTGTCTCCTCTTCTCGGCATACATCCCCATTACCGCCAATAAGCGAGTCTCATCAAGCTTTTCCAATTCATCAATGCATTGAGAAAGCTCATGACCAGTCCAGTCCAATTGTTTAGCAACTCGTAGAGTAGGTACAAGAAACTCAATGGGAAGAATTGCATCTAGCCCAAAAGCAAGCTCAAATGGGGTTGTGCCCACAGATGTGTTATAGGCTATTCTATATGCCCAAAGAACTGAGTGCAACTTTTGCTCCCAATCAGTCCTATGTCCCTCAACAATCTTTGTGAGTGCTGTGTAGAGAATCTTGTTAGTACTCTTAGCTTGACCATTGGTTTGGGGATGATATGGTGCAGAACGCTTGTGAATTACCAAAAATTCTTGAAGTAAAAACTCTATGATCTCATTCACAAAATGCACACCTTGATCACTAACAATTTCAATAGGTATGCCATAGCGTGTAAACACGTACTCATATAAGAACTTGGCTGTGGTTCTGGCATCATTTTTGACTGTAGCCTTTGCCTCTACCCATTTGGTCAAATAGTCATGCGTGTGACGAGCTGGAGGTTTAATGGGACCGACAAAATCAATACCCCATTTGGCAAAAGCACGTGTGCTTAACATAGGCCGCAATGGCATATTGTCCTTTGTGATGGGAGGTTTGGCCCTTTGACAATCGTCACAACGTTTTACATATTCTTCGGCATCCATTTGTAAGGTTGGACACCAAAGCCCAGACCACCTAAGCAACTTAGCTATGGTATTGCCCGAAAAGTGTCCACCCCCAACACCTGCATGTGCATGAGTCAAGATTTTCAAGTAGTCAGCTTCACATACACATATGCACAAGTTGCCATCCTTGCCTCTCTTGTAGAGTTGGCTCTCTATCAGCATTTAGTTGGCCGCTTCAACTTCAATAGCATGCTTTTGATATTTAGGAATTATTCGACCATGCTGAAGATAGTCCACAATATACTTACTCCAACTTGGTGTAGTTGAAATTTGGAATAATGTGACATTATGAATTGGTTTGTTGAATTTGACATGAAGCACAATTACGAACAAATTTTTCAGCATCCGCATGCATGGTAGGCCACCATTGCCCATCCCGAGTTATACGTCGCACACAAGTAGTAGCTGATGCATGGATTCCACCAATACCCTCATGTGCCCATTCCAAGATCTCCTCATATTGGTCAGGGTTAGGTATAAGCTGCAACACTCCATCATTACCGTGACGATATAATCTCCCTGAGATTAACTTGAATGGTCGCCATAGGTCCACATTAGGACCTGCTAGTTGTATCTGCCCACTTGTCAAAATTTCTAAGATGGGTTCAGACCATTTAGGAGCTGTCGCTACAAGGAAAAGTGTTGAATCTAACATATCATCATCCACACCCACAGGAGCTTCTCCAGAGGTGATTCGAGACAAATGATCTGCCCTAAGATGAGTTGTTCCTTTTCGGACTGCCACTTCAAAATCAAACTCAAGAAGGATGACAAACCACCTCACAATCCTTCCAGTTGCACAAGGCTTATTCACCAAATATAGCAGTGCTTGATGGTCCACAAAAAATATAAATTTGTTTGCCAAAAGGTAATGGCAAAACTTTTTCACTGCATATATCATGGACAAACCTTCCCTTTCTGTTGTGGTATAATTCTTCTCAGCATTGTTTAACTGTTGACTAGCATATGAGATTGGGAAATCCTTATTATGTTCTCCCGATTGAGCCAAAATACATCCAATTGCAAAGTTTGAAGCATCAATATGGACATGAAAGATTTGGTTCCAATCTGGTGCCCGTAAGATGGGTGCAGACACTAATGCTTGCTTCAACTTTTCAAAGGATTCCTCACACTCGTCAGTCCAATTAAACTTTACAAGAAGAGCATATAATGGTCTGGCTAGGACACCGTACATGTAGATGAATCGACGATAATAGCCACAATGTCCCATGAATATTTGTACCCCTTTAGGGTTGATAGGCCGAGGTAATGAGACAATGACATCAAATTTATCCATATCTGTTGAAATGCCATTGCGAGAAACAATATGGCCCAAAATTTTCCCTTGTCTTACCATGAATTTGCACTTGTCAGGATTCAAGCATATACGATAAACTTGACACTTTTGAAACACAAGTCTGAGGTGTTCTATATGATCATCACGCTCTTGTGAGTGAACACATAAATCATCACGCTCTTGTGAGTGAACACATAAATCATCCATGAAGATCTCAAGAAATAGCCTAAGGTACTCCTTGAATACATGAAAGGTTGCAGGTGCATTTGTTAGACCAAATGGCATAACATGATAGGCAAAGATGCCATCTTCAGTAGCAAAGGCTGTCTTGTGTTGATCCTTCGGATCAATTGACACTTGATTATAACCAGAGAATCCATCCAAGAAACTATATGCCTTTTTTCCTGCAGCACGTTTCAAAACATGATCCGTGATTGGAAGTGGGTAATGATCACGTACAGTAGCTGCATTTACCTTCTTGAGGTTTACACATACTTGAAGTTTTCCATTTTTCTTGGGCACCACTACAATAGGGGAGACCCATTCAGTGTGTTCAATCTCATAGATAAATTTTGCCTCTAAGGGCTTGTCTATTTCTTCTTTTATCTTTCGTGCAAAATTCTCATTGTAAGTATAAGGACGTTGCTTGGAAGGCTTTGCATCCTCTCGCAATGGAATTGTATGCTGACATATGCTTGGATCAACTCCTTTGAGGTCTTTATAACTCCAAGCAAAAACATCGCGATACTCCTTTATTGTTTGAATTAATAACTTCTCCTCATCTAAGGACAAGTCTGTGGCAATCCACACATAGCGAGGCTCTTCTCCTGGCTCAGTGATATCAATTTTTTTTGCATCTTCTGGACCATCATACGAAATCCTTGGCATGCTTGGCTTTTGTCGCATGGGCTGTTGAAGAACAATCTTCCGATCTTGAAGAGTGTACTGTGTGAAGTTGGGGGGAACATTGAGACCTTGTTCTTGTCCACTTGAGTCAACACTAATTGAAGACCATGCAGTTTTGAGCTCTCTTTTGCAATCTTGCATCAGAGTTTTTTGTTCAACCTTTATCTTTGCACTTCTGACACTCTCTTTTGAATCTGTTTGAGACTTGAGTTTTTGTTTTGGTCTCTTTATTTTTTTTGCAATTTTTGCTAACAGTTTTTAGCTTTTCTCCTGGTTGGAATCCATCTGATCGTTTTACTTGGTCTTTGATACTATCTTGTGCTTGGACATAGTATAGATATCCATTCTTTCCTGAGAAGTGAGGTGGTGGTCAAAGGAGGATGTTAAGTAGATGGTCCAACGTCTGATTGGGAGGAGTTTAGTAATTGGGGATATCGCTTTATTATAGTGCCATCCATGATTCATGGTGCAGGTCATGGTCTATATATTGCACAAGACTTACATATACCTGTAGGAGGTGTAGTGACATTGATGAGCTTTTGTTGTCCGTTATATTCTTGGGGAGTATGACAATAGCTAACTCGTTACATGATCAGCATGGCCATGTATGGGATGTGCTCTAATGTAGGATCCATTTCCTAGAGAGAGCACACATCTAGTAGTAGGATTTCATGTGGAGAGTGCACTTACATAGATGGTCACCCTTACACACATGGGAACATAGAGGGATTGATAAATAGTAAATAGTAGGGAAGAGCTAGGGGTGCAATCAAACTATATTTTTGAGGATCGCGTTGGCATTGAGAGAAGTACATGTCAACATGACTTTCTAGCTATGTAGTAGTTTACAATCTAGGAAGGAGTTGTTAGTGGACTACACATTTTGCAGACATGTGAGCAAGATGGATTGCCATTAGATATTCCATTGGGACTTCTACTAGGAGTTTGCAAACTAGGGAGGAGTTGTTAGTGGACTACACATTTCACAAACATGTGAGCAATATGGATTGCCATTAGATATTCCATTGGGACGTTGCAAGAGGGCTAGATGATTCTTCTCATATATTTTTGTACTCAATTATTTATGTACTTAGATTATTGTACTCGGATTTTTTTTATACTAAGACATTTTTCTACTAAAATATTTTTGTACTTAGATGACTTTTCTTATCTATTTTTTTACTCTGATGACTTTACTTAAAATATTTTTCTGTGGAAAATTCATAAAAGGAAAGAGGATGTTTCTATTCATGTGTGTAGTCAATGTTTTTGAGCTACCTTAGTCAGAGTCTAAACAATGTGTGTGTATGTGTGTGTGTGTGTGTATGTGCGTGCATGTGTGCATGTGTGTGTGAGAGAGAGAGAGAGAGAGAGAGAGAGAGAGAGAGAGAGAGAGAGAGAGAGAGAGAGAGTTGCCTTTTTCTTTTGTTTATTGGTTTAGGAAATAAATGATATTAATAAAGTCTCTAGAGATCCCAGCCCTCAACATGGACCACATATTTTGCAATTGCCCCACAAGAATATGCCAATCTCATAAGACATAGGGATCTTGTTGAGTATCAAAATCTAAAGCTTCAAAGATCACGTATTGATAACTTCGAATATGATGTCACTTGGGATGACACAACCATCAATATGTTGTGCAATATATTTTACAATCGAGAAATGCATAACATAGATGGACTGAGCAAGCAAAAAGAAAGAGAACGTGACTCAACATAGACATGACAATTTAATGAAGGAAGCCTTAACTCCTATTTTTGAAAATGCCAAACTCTCGAGGCTTTCTACAAGCTTGCTCATTCTAAATCTACAAACTCAACATGGATGTACTAATAACTTAGTGTCTTTCCCACTTATTGGCTTGTGAGCTTGTAAATTGGATGATTTTCTTGCTTGCAAGCTTGTAGACTTGTTGGCTTGTGGACAAGCGATCTTTTTAGATTGTGGGATTTTTTTCTTTGTAAGCAAAAGAAAGTTGGGTAAGTAGAATTGTAAACTTGCCAGCTTGCTAAGCAAGTATGCCTACGGACTCACTTTCATGTAGACTTGTGGGCTTACAAAATTGTCAGCTTGCAAGATTACATGCAAGCAAGTAGATTTGTGGACTTGGAGGCTTTTACATCTCTTGCAAGCTTGCGAGGTTATAGGATTATAGATGTGTCTAACCATTTCCAAGCAAAAGTGGGCAAGTGGACAAGGGGTGGGTAAATAATCTTGCCAGCTTGTAATAAGCAAGTAGGCTTGAGGACTCGGCTTGTGGGATTTCTAGCCACAGGTGGGCAAGCGGGTTTGTTTTCTATAGTAGACTCTTGTAAGTGGATAAACAGGCAAGCAAGCAAGTGGACTTATTTTCTTATGGGTTTCTCTATTTGTGGGCTTTTGATCTTATGGTAGACTAGTTAACTTGTAGGCTTCCTAGCTTATGGGTTGCTTGGCTTGTGGATTACCCCTTGATTACCCAATATATAAGCTCCCTTGACTATGGGCTACCTTGACTATGGGCTACCTTGCATAATAACCTCTTAGCTATGGGTTTTTCATCTTGCATGATTGCAAATGGAAAATAAGAGAGTGCAAGTGGTGGCTCTATTCATGAAGCTTCATGCATTAAGTATACAACTTTATGCTTTATGCTTGATACAAGAACTCCTAGCTTCATGTATTAATGCATGAAGCTTTATGGTTTGATGCATAAATTTTTATTCATAGATTTATGTTAATGATTTATTCATAGATTTATGTTCATGCTAGCTTTCTATGTAGGCATAGCTTAGATTCTCAATTGCACTAGTACAAAAGTTTTCCAGGAGAGCTAGTTACATGTGTCGTGGTGGTTACATCTCTTTAGTCTGCTTGTCTCCTCCGTAACCTACTTTCCGCGACCGTGTGGAAGGTATCAAAGTAGGTGTCATCATCTCACCAATGGGCTCTTGAATGGTAATCAATATTTCCCTTTGCCTAGTGATCAACCTCCTCTAAAAAGAGTCGATAAAATCCCAAATTGATTAGCCATTTTGTAGAGGCCATGGAGGCCATGATCTCCATGACCATAGCCTCAAAAAAACCCCTTATGCAACTTGCATCGACTAGGATCTACCTACGCACAATTAATAAAGTGGCAATGGTAAGATCCATGTAGGCTATGGTCATGAGTGCAACTACACTAGGCAGGAATACTAAGCAGGTGTGGAGAAGCAGGTGGGAGCTATACGTAGCTACAAGTTCTCAAGAGCTACAAGGAAAGGTAGGAGAGGAAACGAAAATTTGAAGAACAAGATGTAGGGGAAAATATGTTATAGTAATAGATGGTCATTGTGTTGCTAAGGGTTTCACTTAGTGTCACATGGGCGGCTAGGCTAGTGTGGACGGCAGGCCACACACTATATAGCCTGGGGAATGAGGGGCATACAACCAGGGAAGGAAGCTCAAACAGAATGCTAAGGGTGTGTCACTCACCGCTCAACTGCCGCCTTGAAGGATTCCCGCGTCGCAGAAGTGAAGAAGGAGCCGCCGTCGCTGCTCTACCGCCTCTCCGCCGCCGTGTCGCTACACAGTGCTCGATCGCTCTCTCACTCACTCTCTCTCTCTCTCTCACACGCAGGAGAAGGAAACCAAGGAGATAAGGCAAGAGCACTCTTGTATTCACAACACATGAGAATGAGGATTTTAGGGTTACATTTAACTCTTATAGGTGACGGCCGTTCACACTTGGGCGCCCATACATGGCCGGCCGATCCTAACCCTTACCCTGCTGATATTCAAGGTGAGCCTCTCATCGGCGATCACCCAATCCCTTCATCCTTAACATATGGTGCCGACAAGCCCGGCCCATGACTCAGAATATTTAAATTAATGACGTAAAACATAGTACGTCTCAATGTCCGTCATAGGTTAACATGCCCCCCTTCCTGATGTAGATTCCGTCCTCGGAATCTATGGTATGGTAAGCTCGAGAGGGTTGTTGGTGACCGTCTGCAAAACATGGAAGTAGAGTGAAAGTATGCTGGAATTCAAAAGATATAAAGTGTATAAATTCAAGCATGTTAGACCACAATGGATGTTGCTATGAGAACTTAGTTTAAGGGTCACATGAATGAGCTAGTGTAGCAAATTAACAGGAGTTTAAAATTATTGAAAGCAAAGAGTAAGCAAGGTGTCAAAGGTTAATCAAGGTTTATAACTGGCCTAAGTCAAGGAAAATAACCAAGCTTAATAAATAAACAGATGACCACACTGTGTCTACTCTAAGAACAAGTTAATACCACAAGCCTAGGGACACAAGAAACATCAGAGTTACAGGAGCTTTTTGCCTTTAAAAAAAAAAAAATGCACGTGATAATTTTTACACATAATGGCGACCTTCCTAAGGCAAAACTAACATCAATCCTGGTACCATGTTTAACACAAGGCATTATCTAGGGATCTATTAGCTCACTTTAGGCAAGGCTACCCCCTATCAACCAAGGCATCGGTCTGGAGTAGAATACTCCTCGCCTACCAAGTATCAATAAGGCGATAGGCCAACATTAAAGCACATCATAGACTTGTATTGCCATTTATTGTAGGCTTTAAAAAAAAAAAAATCTATTTCTTTTGATCTTCGCTCCTGAACTATAATTTGTCTTGCATCCTTTCGACAAAGGGGTAATAGCTATGTCCTAGAGGTCAACACACACATGGCCAGGTGTCAAACATTAAGATGGTTTGACCCTAGACCTAAGACAATCGTATTCCAAGGTTAACTAAAGACGTCATGCTGCCTAGGAATATTTCCAATAAAGTTAAGCTCATTAATGATGTACACTAGCATGCAAGCAACTTCTTCAAAAACTAAGTAGTACATTGGCAATTTCCATGTGGTCATGCATTATAGTTTATGCAATTAATTGAACAGTAAAAACGAAAGAGAGTGGGTATGGAAGAATTACACCTGTATTTTGGAGATCTCCTTGATTTGATGAGACAGCTTGCAATTTGATGTAGATATATTTTGATGAACGTTGCGGCAGTCTCACGACTTGGAAGCGAACCCACCTCAAACTTTTTAACCTGTACAATCAACTAACAAGCACTATACCTCGAGAGGCACATCAGTGTGAAAAATTAAAGACTCGTTTAAAGAATCCAAATTGGAAAAAACTTGAAAACACTAACCTACCTACCAGTCACCACACTACTACTGAGGATACGGTAAGAGGATGTTGTAGAGTCCTGGCTCTAGCCCTAAGGCTAAGCCTCTATCCGCATCATCCAAATAAATAAAGTCAACCTCAGTAGTGCCATGAGTTTCATCCGTCCATTCATCATTGTCAGATATTTCCGTTTCATTTTCCCATCCACATAAACTCATCAAGAATGTAACCATGTGAGGATAGTCATCTTGTGGAAAAGGAAAGCATTGGGCTATCGAGGATATGTCCTCTACGGAGTAGGGGTCAGTCATGGTCAATAGGCGAATTAGCCATTCTAATTCCTCAACATTTTCCTCTCTGGCTAGTACATCTATATGATCCCATTCAGTTTCAATTACAGGATAGCACATGTGGAATATCTGAGAAAGGTACAGATGATACCTCTCACCAAAGGTAGGAGTGGATGAAGTGTATGATGATCGTGCATCTGCCATATCTGCAAACACAGATATAGCATCAGTAGGTTTGTGACAGGTCAATCTAGTTCTTGATTGTATACGGATATTTATCCTCTTTTTGTGCTCTTGCTCTTTTTACTATTTTTTTATTTTCTTTTCTTTGTTTTGTTTTTTGTTTTTTTTTTAAAATGTATGAAGCTATATATATACATCCCCTTGAATTTGGCAATTACATGGTCAGGGGAGAAGGTTAAGGAGGAAGCATTAGAATGTCGAGCGTGAGTACATGTTCCCCCTTTCCTTGGGTAGATCATATTATTTGCAATGATGTTGTAGCCTCTTGGAACCAATTTGTCCAGCGGGTCATCGGTTGTGATGTGGGCAGATAGCTTTTTATGACCCTTGTGGCCACATCCAATTGCAGAGATGGTAGTGTATGCTCCCATTGACGAATGGAGGAAATGGTTTCCGACGATACTATTACAAGGGGAGACGTAGACTCATCGGTTTTTTGTTGGTTGTTGACAAGAGTAGGTGTAGAGCATGAAGAAACTTCTATATCAATGTGTGTTTGGCATGAAGAGCTAGAAGCTTCATGTGACTCCCCCCTTCCTGAGCTAGGTGGTATTGATCGATATCGTTTGGGAATCCAAACTAGCTCTGAAAGAAGTGGTGCGGAGCACTCTGTTACCTTTTCCTTACCACGGTCTTGAATTGTCATTGGGGTAGCAACAATTGGTTTGCAAGGTTTTATAGGTGATGTAGAGGGATTCAGCTTATGTTTAGGGACCCAAATCTGGTCATTCCCCTCGTAGTACCCTTGGGCTACTAATAATTTTTTAGGGATCCATCGTGATGTTACATTGCCCTTTCTCGGGTAGGTAGCTGCTTTCCTTTTACGAGGCTTCTTGGTGGCTGAACGAGATTGAGCAGGGGAAGTAGCTATTAACGAAGCCTTTGGGACCCATTTGTATGTGTTTTTTGGCATAGTAAGCGGAGCTTTAGAGACCACCTTGCCTGTTTCCACTCTTGGCGTTTAGAGAGGTGGAAAACAATCAAAGATGGTTTTGCCACTGGGCTTTGTGATTTTTCATTATCTAATATTTGAGTGGATGACTTAGGTGTGGGATTTTGAGCGGTCAGACCTAGTGTTGGTTCTTGCGTTGTGACTCGTCTAGTTGCCCAATCGATATTGCACTTGGTGGCCATCATCCATTTGCGCCCTAAGTTTACCGTCCCTTCCATGGTACCAGCAGGCATAACCAAAAAGCTTTGAATTATGGTTCCCTTGTCATAAGCAACCGGAGTGTGCAGAATTCCTGAGACAGGGGTTTTCTTCTTGTTGATTCCTTGAACTTGGATAGAACTCTTGGATAAAGGTGGTTTTCCCAGTTGACACCACACGCCATATGATAGCAAATTGTGTTGAGCTCCTGTATCCAATAATGCATTATACAGCACCTCCCCGTAAGGACTCTGTAACTCAATTGGGTATCTTAGAGGTGGGTTAGATTCCAGTGAATCCTCGTCTGCCTCCTCGAAAAATGCTTGTGTAATCCCCAAGTTGGCTTCTCGTTGTCGCCTAGCACGCTGTTGATGTTCTTTGGCTTCGACTCTCGCTTGTATCTTTTTAAGCTCAGCTTGTTCTTTAGCTGCCTTCTTTTGATGGATTGCATGTAACTCCTCCTGGCTTAGAGGGTCATAGTATCTTTTGAATTTACTCCCATTAAGGAATCCAATGGTTTCAACTCCGTCGAGAGTCTCCACTCTGATGGTACCTTGCGGGGTAATTTCACATACTCTATACGGTCCCTTACCAGAATATTTGAGCTTTTTCTTTTCGTTTCGCACTCCATACATCAGGACTTTATCCCCAACCTTGATGTCCTTGTCCTTTAGATGGCGATCAAACCATTTTTTCCTTCTATCCTTCTCCACAAGGGCATTGTATACAGCCAATTGTCTTTCATCGTTTAGCCGCTCAAGGATATATAGACGCTCTACTAAGGGATTACCATCCCAACCCTCTTGAGTAGCAACACGAAGACTAGGAATGATAAATTCCCACTGCATGACTGCTTCTTGGCCATATACCATTTTGAATGGTGTGCAATTAATAGCCACTTTGTACGCAGTACGATAGGCCCATAAAGCTGTCGTAAGCTTTAGATCCCAAACCGTGCGATGAGCTTCAACTGTCTTTGTCAAAATAGAGATTAAAGTCTTGTTGGTACTCTCGGCTTGGCCATTCGCTTGCGGATAGTAAGGAGTAGATTTATGATGGGATATCATGAAATTTGTTGTGAGCTCCTTAATCACTTCATTTATAAAATGCGTACCATTGTCGCTCACAAGTTCAAAAGGACAACCGAATCGTGTGATTATATTTTCAAAGAGGAACTTGGCTGTTGTCCTCGCATCTGCCTTACGTGTCGCTTTCGCTTCAGCCCATTTGGTCATATAGTCAGTGGCCACAATAATATAGCGAGATTGTGTGTTTCGGGCCACTGGACTAATTGGACCTACAAAGTCTAAACCCCACTTTTCAAATGGTTGGTTTACTTTGATCGGATGTAGGGGCATCTGATCTTTCCTCTGGGGTTTCTTATATCGTTGGCATTCATCGCAACTCTTCACAAAGAGTGATGCGTCTTGGAACATAGTGGGCCACCAATACCCTGATTGTAAGATCTTTCGCGCAGTTAAGTCTCCTGAGAAGTGACCATCGGCTACGCCCATATGTGCCTCTTGCAAAATGTATAGATACTCATCCTCTCGGGCACAACGCCTAAGAACGTCATCCTTTCCTCTTTTATAAAGAGTCCCGGCTATTAGACAATAGGGTTTGCATTCTTTGATTAGCTTTCGAGCTAGATCTTTACGAAGCTCCTTGGGTGGAAAGCCATTAACCAAAAAGTTAACAATCTTCTCACTCCATTCAGGCATTGTCTCCACCATGAACAGGGAAGTGTCCGGTAAGTCATCATCAACCCCCGTAGGAGCCTCACCATTAGGTATGCGAGACAAATGATCAGCCATAACATGTTTTTTGCCAGGTCTCACAACAACAGTGAAATCAAACTCAAGAAGAATCAATAGCCATCGTGTGATTCTTCCTGTGGAGCATGGTTTGTTTACCAGATACAACAATGCTTGATGATCTACATAGAAAACAAACTTGGTGGCAAGGAGGTAATAACGAAATTTCCTTACTGCATATATCATTGCCAACCCTTCTCGCTCCGTAGTGGTGTAGTTCATCTCAGCATCGTTCAACTGGACTGGCAAAGCTAATGGGGTAGTCTAGCTTGTGTTCTCCAGGTTGAGTTAACACACACCCAATAGCAAAGTTTGATGCATCAATATGCACATGGAAGAGTAAATCCCAGTTAGGCATTCTCAAGATTGGAGCACTCGCCAAGGCCTTCTTTAATAGCTCATAGGCACGGTCACTTTCTTCGGTCCAAATAAACTCGATGAGAAGCTTATACAATGGTTGAGCTATCTCGGCGAAGAATAGAATAAACCTTCGATAATAACCAACATGGCCCATAAACCGTTGGACTCCCTTGTAGTTGGTGGGTGGGGGTAATTCCAGAATGACCTTGATTTTACTCTCGTCAGTGGAAATCCCATTTTTGGACACTATATGCCCTAAGATAACTCCGTGTTTAACCCAGAATTGGCATTTGAAAGGATTCAAGAAGATGCGATATAATTTACACCTTTCAAATATTTTTCGTAAACACATCAAGTGCTCGTCCCAAGAGGAATGAACACAAAGATCATCTAAGAAATCTTCACAGAAGTCCCTTAGATATTCCTTAAAGGCCGTGTTTATCAATCGTTGGAATGTTGCAGGTGCATTGGTCAAGCCAAAAGCCATGACGCGAAAGGCAAACACTCCAAACTCCGTAATAAATGTTGTTTTAGCTTGGTCCTCGACTGCAATTGTGATCTGATTGTAACCCGAATACCCATCTAAAAAGCTATATGCCTCCTTGCCTGCCACTCTTTCAAGCACATGTTCAGAATATGGCAAGGGGTAATGATCCCTTCTGGTGGCTGCATTAACCTTTTTGAGATCAACGCACACTCTGAGTTTCCCATTATTCTTTGGCACGATGACTATCGGAGAAACCCATTCTGAGTGCTCAATTGGGTATATGAATCCACATTTTACCAGCTTTTCAATTTCCTCTTGTACAATCTTTGCATACTTAGGATTCATTGGGTAGGGACGTTGCTGGACTGGTTTAGCAGTGCTAATCATTGGAATCGTGTGTTGCACCACCGAGGGTGGAACACCCTTCATATCATGATATGTCCAAGCAAATATGTCCTTGAATTCTTTAAGAAGCTTCGTAAGTGCAGCTTCTTCCGCCTTGGTGAGGTCTTGAGCAATAAAAACTGGTTTAGACTCCTCACCCAGATCTGCTAAGTCTATCTCCTTAACTACCGCAGGGCCATCGTAGACACCGCTACTCCCATTGGTAGGCGTTCGTTGGGCTTTTGTGTAGACTACTTTACGTTCCCCTGTGGTGAATGATTTGAAATGCTCGGGTGCGGGGTGTAAGTCTACTGGTTCTTGTTGTGCCAGGCTTTTTTCTTTCAATTCCGCTTCCTTTTGCTGCTGAGCCAACTCTTGGTTTTGCCGCCTCCTTCCAGTACGACTTAGTTTTGGCTTCTCATCAATTTCTAATTGGGCGACGTCATGAGGTTGCGGAATACACCACATGACACTTTGGAGGTATTGTCCCCAATTATCCGCTATCTTCCGATGAGCATCAACCGATGAGCATCAATGGCTCCTACATAACTAAGCCATTCTACAGTGGATCTTTCCTTGTTTATTGCAGTGCGTACATTAGCTCGATAGCGTTGGCGCTTATGTCTCGTTTTCTTCTTACCAAGTTTTTGATTTTTGTTTCTATCAGATTCGGACTCACTTGGTCGATCTTCACTTGTGTCCCCCTCACTTTTGGATGAACTGCAGGAGGTCACTGTCCTAGGCCTTGAGCACCTTGCTTCCACATTTGGGTGAATATTTGATTCATTCCCCCCACCAGGCTCAGAGTTAGTTTCTTCTTGAGATTCGGACGACTCAGAGTCTTCGCTACTTTTAGTGTCAGTGGAGTGTGCCGCTTTCTCGCCATCAGGAGTCAAGTGCATAACACCTATCATGTTTATTGGCACTAACGGCAGCATATCTTGCCCCCAACTTGTGCCTCTATTTTCCCATGTGTCTATGGTTGCCGCTAGGTGTACCCAATCCACGTTATCCGACTCAGTCATACCCGGTAGGACATCCATGTAAGGAGAATCCTTCCCATCATCAGTCTCTTTTTTGCATGTATAGTAATACCTTAATGGAGGGGAATGAACAGTGGTATCCGATCGATTATCGATGATAACCTTGCTTCCTAAAGGATGTGCACGACCATTCTCAAGATCAACTCGAATGACAGAGTCCTGGAATTGTAGGTAGACATGGTTTTTCAACCAGTCATGCACCATTTGTGCTTCCCTCATGAAAGGACGTCCTAAGATCATTTGATATGACATAGGATGCTTGGAGAAATCCATTACAATGAAGGTATGTTTTACCTTGTATCCCAGGACCTTGATCTTAAGGTCCCTTAACATTCCAATAGGTTTAGCTATGGTTCCGTTTGCCATCTTAACCACTATGTTTGTGACTTCAAGGTGAGGTCTTCCCATGGATTCCCAACAGTTTTTAGTCACAATGCTCATGCTAGCACCACCATCAAGGATTCCCTTTAGAGTTAATCCCTTGGTAGTAATGGGGAGGGTTGCATTAGATTCGTCCCCTTCAAAGTACTGTCCCAGCTTATTCACAGGTATTTCAACGATCGAGTCTTCATCTAGGTTGGGTTGTAGATCCCAATGTTCCCCTTCATCTTGAAGCGTGTCGGGTCTATCCATATTTGCAAATTGTGGTAGCCCCGCCTTTATTTCTCCATTGAGAAATGCCCGAAGAGCTAAGAATAGCTCAGGATCTCCGTATAATTTGGATATGATCGTGGTTCTAATTTCAGAGGACATGAAATCCATTAGCTTAGACACATTCAACGGTACTTTTCGAGACATCGCCCCTTGACTAGGGACTGGTGAAGATGGAATCACTTCCTCTTCAATGGGGTCAGGCATTCCCTCACTAAACATTCTTTCCAGCAAGAAGGGTGTTTGCCCACTTCTGGATGTCCTATCCTCACTTTCTTCCCGAATGATACTAGGTATAGCTAACGGTTTATGGTTCCGGTGAGGCTAAACTTGCGTAGGAAACACTATGTCTGGAATTTTGATTTTTCTCGGGTTTGGCTCCAGTTCTCTTTGTGTTTCTTCCACCAAACCCCTTAAGTGTTGCACTTGTTCAATCTCCTCAACTGGGTTTGGGTAAGTTCCAATCTTTTTCTTGAGGGTTTTTGGCCCACGTGGCTTGTCTTGGGGAGTCTCAGTCAGTTTGGGTGGTCGAGAGGGCATTAACTGACTTGGTTGTGGGGCCGAGGAAGTTTCCTTTTGTTTTCCCTTATTTATGTACTCGCTTGATTCTCCTTCATTGAGCTCCCGAGTGGGCTCCTCCCTTAAGGTAGTGGCTTTGGTCCCCATGGTTTCTATTGAATCAGAATCATCTTTAGGATCATTCATATACACGGGGTCGTCTCCTGTCCCTATGTTAGTCTTTGAACTGGGCTTGGAGCTCGTGGCATTAAGCGATCTCTTTCGTCGTGTTTTCTTTTTCTTTGCCTGAGCGATTAATGCAGTATCCCTCTCTTCAAGAATGTAGTTTTGATTTTGAAGCATTGACCGTGTAACTACATTCGCGGGTACAACAGGTGTGGTTCCTCGTGCTTGGTTGGTGACCTCAACCAAATTCAATGGCGTAATCTTGGGTGCATTAGGATTATGTGGACATTGAGCGATCAAATGATCTATGCCACAACGATTACATGTAAGTACCGGCATTCCCGATGTGCTCCCTTGATTTGGTTGCATTTGAGTAGCGATCTTCTGTAGCCTATTAGGACACTCCGCTACACGATGCGGTCCACCACACTCATAGCATTGAAGAGGTGGTCTCCTCGCCAAGGTATTAAGGTTTTGCCCTCTTGTGGCGAGAGCAGCCGCTTGATATACATGCTTAACTTGCCCGAAATGATCCTCCATGTAGTACTGGGGAATCATTTCAAACGTATCAATCCCGTATGGAGCAGTGGGGTCTATCTCCTCTTCATAATCCCCACATGCACTATGTGACTCACATCCATCTGGTTTACAGGGGTAATGTGGAGGTTGTGGTCCTAGCACTGGCGGTGGTAACGGCACAGACTGGACTACATTCGGATTCCTTGGAACTATGTGCTGTGACGGTTGCTCGACAGGTTGTGCAGGCATTAGCGCGGGTACTTGAGCTATGTTTGACCAGGCTAGTGGTGCCTGATTTGCCAACATTCGCTTAAGTACTAGGCAATCTTTAGATTGATGGCCATACTTACCACATGCATTGCAATTCCCATTGAATTTAACTCTGAATGTGGGACATTCACTCGTGCTATGTGGTCCTAAGCACACCGAACACCATTGTTGCTCTCTCCTTGGGTACATATGGCTATTCTGAGGAGCTCGATTACCCCTAAAGTATTCTTGGAGAGCCTTAGTAAGGTCGGTCATAGACATTTCAGATATCTTGGGCTCCTTGGCAATAGGTTTTACCGTCATTGGCTCGTGCCCAGATACTTGCGAACTAACGGATTTTGTTTCTGAAGACACCTTTTTACCTGCAATCATCAAGTTGTCTTCTAACTGGATTGCATTGGCAGTGACTGCTTCCCACGTTGTAAGACCTCTAATGACTAGGCCATTGTAAATGTCCTCGTGGCGCAATCCTCGGATGAATCTATCGAGGAGTTGGTTGTTATTGAAGCATTCATCGGGAGTGCAGCGAGAATTTAGATGCTTCAATCGACTTATAAAGTCTCTCATTGACTCCCCTTCCTCGCGTTCAGCTTTTTGGAGTTGAGATGCTACCCCCCAAAGCACACCCTCGCGTATGTATTCTTTCAAGAACAATCTCTTGAGAGTGGGGTAGTGAGTGCGCTCTTCAACCCTTAAGGTTCGATACCAATCTCCGGCCTTCCCACTCAAGGTTAAGCCTAAGGCTTTACACTTATGCAGTTCATTGTGCTCTTCCAAAGAATCACACACGTGTTCAAAGACTTCAATGTGCTTCCTAACATCCTCGTTACCACTGAAGTTTTGACTGAGCTTAGCCGCTTGTACTGCCTTGCTTCTAGGTTCTCTCTCAGGCATACCCCGCATGTTTTCCGCAATAGATCATCCGATCGTCTGAGCAAACGCTGCGAGATCACCTAGGTGAGCAGGCATAGCTGGTGGAGGCACTTCTGGGATAGCCTGGCTGATAGGAGTTGGCGTTGGTCTGAGTATGTTGGCAAACGACATAGGATATGATATGTGACTAGGCCTAGCTCCCCTTGGATAATGGTTATGATAAGGTGGTCGTGGAGCATATGCCATTGGCATACTAAGAGGCATAGGAGCTACATGAGCATGAGTAGTGATAGGTACATATGGTTGAAAGGCACTGGCACGCACTGTTGTAGGGACTGTTCCACTAGGTAGCGGTGTCGTACTAACTACAGCGGTAACAGGTGTATTTTCCGCTATGCTCATCATTGGGGTAGGCATTGTGGATTCCTGAATGGAAAGTTGAGCCAAGGTTGGAAAGCTAAAGTTACTACTCGTGGGCTCAACCTGCATTGAGACTCCAGGCGAAACAACATACGAAGGGTCTATGGGACTCACCGAGGGAGTCTCCAATTGTGATAGGGTTGGTTGTTTGGCCTTGCCCGTATCCAAAAATCTCATAGGGCCAGTGGAAACTAAGTTCACTCCCCTATTTTGCCTCTCAATTTGGATAATTCTATGAATAACCTCATATATCATTTGTTGTTGCTCCTCTAGACTAGTGGCGCTAGATGTAGATCGTAGGACTTCTAACCAACCTACATGGTATGTGTAACCCGTGTATAGGTCAATTAGAGTCTCTGTGTGTAGATCATATTCCCAATTTTCATTGAGAAATATCCCATCCAGACTTGGTGTGCCAAACGGTTCTCTTGAAGTGGACGCAATGTCACTTCTTATGGATTGGCTTCTAGGGACCTCTACTTTAGGAAGAGCATCGGAATGTGGTAGCTCAGTAGGGCCCTCATTGAACGAAGTGGGTAGAATATCCACATAGACACTCTTTGGGAAGGTAGGGTCCACATAAGATGTGAATGGCGAATCCACTACCCCTCCTTCTTCATTTACTTCGCTTGTCGCATGTTCCGAGCGTGTAGCTTTACTAAAGGTCTCTATCAGACGACTAAACATGCTAGATCCGGGTTGTGGGACCCACACTGGCATGTTTTGGCTTGTCTCCTCAGGGTTCTTGGTAGGGTGCCCTTCCATGGCTTCTGAGTCAGAGGATGAGTCACTATCCACTATTCGTGGATCTTGGGTTGCACTCCCTTGGGTTCCAGCCGAAGGCCAAGATGCTAACGTGGAGGGATGGTGTGAGCTTGCGTAAACTGAAACGCTTTCTAGTGGCCCAAGCTCTAGCACCCGACCAGAACGTAGATGCATGTGACGTGGGTACCCTACGTGCGTTGGTAACTATCCTTGAAACTCACACAAGTGGTTTCTTAGGTGTTTCGCACCCCCTTTTTACTTGTTTTTAGATTGTTTTTAACTCGTTTTTGACCCCCTTACTCACGGTCGAACTTGGACTAGGGCATGTGATAGCTCAAAACGAGCGTATCGTTCAAAGGGTCCTAGTGTGCTTTACAGCACCGTGTTCGCCTATCTAGAGCTCCTGTAGTCCTCAAAACAGTCCGTTTCCCTTGGGGGGAAGGAGCGAAAGCCTATTTGCTTGTGGAGGAAAGGGTGAGGGCTTTATCCCACATGCTCACTTTACTCCTTGGGGAGTGGGCTACATATAGGGCACAACTTCCCATTAGCTCTCACTTGAAAGAAAGCTATGGAGGCTCACTCTCCTATATATATATATCAAAAGACCGAGACCGGGGTCGTGGGTCGTGGGTCAATTGGGGTTCTTTCTTTTCAAATTTTTTTTTCTCCAATTAGAAAATCTTTCCTCTCCACACGTTTGGTTCTTTCTTTAAAAATAAAATTTAATTTTTTATTTTTTATTTTTTATATTTTTTTAAATTTTTTTAAAGATAAGTTTTCTAGGGTTTCTTTAGGGTTCAGCCTTGGCCGCGACGCAGTTCGCACACAGCACAGATCTGGGGATTCAGAAATCCCCTCGCACTCAGATAACCAGATAATAGAACGCACGCCCACACGCGGAGCGGAAAAATAACAAAAGAAACAGAAATGCAGAAGACAAATTGCAGAAGACAGATTGCAAAACACAGAAACACCTCAACAACAAACACACAGTCGCTTTCCTGCAGTGTAGATTAAACTTCACGCAGCAGCCGAGCTGCAAACTGGAGCTTGGTGCAGGGCAACTCCCCGGCAGTGGCGCCAAAAATGTGCGCTTTTGCCGCACAGGTCGTAGCTCGGGACTTGCCGGACACCGTATGCAAGCCACGAATGGCTGCAAGCATACAACCAGGGAAGGAAGCTCAAACAGAATGCAAAGGGTGTGTCACTCACCGCTCAACTGCCGCCTTGAAGGATTCCCGCGTCGCAGCAGTGAAGAAGGAGCCGCCGTCGCCGCTCTACCGCCTCTCCGCCCGCCGTGCCCATTAGGAACTCAATGGAGTCTTCTTGGGCCCTTTTATTTGGCAGTTTAAGGGAGTCAAACCTTTTCTCTTAAGAAGAAACGTTTTCTAATTTGAAGCTTCAAAACGGCTACTTTATTCGAATTTAAAATTTGGGAGAAAAATGGAATTTAAAATCTAGCGGATAAAACCATATCATGTAACATATCTATGGAAAGCTCTTGATGCGTAGATCACGGATCTGTAATCTTCGCTCAAATCGGAGCTTGTATGTAGAAGTTATGGAGGTCCGAAAATTGTAAAATTGCCCCCCCCCCCTTTTTTGGGGGGAAAAGTGCACCCTTTGACCACTCTTACACCTCTCTTACAAACCCATGGTTTTTGCTTACATGGCGGGCTCCTATTTGTCAAAAAGTTAAACGTTTCCATAACCTCATGGCAAATTAAAGGGCCCAAAAAGACTCCATTGAGTTCCTAATGGCTACACAGTGCTCGATCGCTCTCTCACTCACTCTCTCTCTCTCTCACACACGCAGGAGAAGGAAACCAAGGAGATAAGGCAAGAGCACTCTTGTATTCACAACACATGAGAATGAGGATTTTAGGGTTACATTTGACTCTTATAGGTGACTTGGCCGTTCACACTTGGGCACCCATACATGGCCGGCCGATCCTAACCCTTACCCTGCTGATATTCAAGGTGTGCCTCTCATCGGCGATCACCCAATCCCTTCATCCTTAACATATGGTGCCGACAAGCCCGGCCCATGACTCAGAATATTTAAATTAATGACGTAAAACATAGTACGTCTCAATGTCCGTCATAGGTTAACAGGGGCAATCCTCATTCTTCCTCTATGGCTGGGTGGTGAGCCAGAGGCCGTCCCCTCTTGTGGTAACGCCCGTAGCGGCGTTACGGATATCTAACACTGGTATCAAAGCATGGTTTGATGGGGATCGTCAGAGTCCGCGTGTGAACGGGGGACCGGGGCCCACTCAATGGTTTTCAACCATTCATCTCCTCATCCTTATCTCCAATGGAGTGTGCGGAGGGAGGCGGCCAAGAAGAATGGAAGGGAAGAACTCTCTCTCTCTCTCTCTCTCTCTCTCTCTCTCTCTCTCTCTCTCTCTCTCTCTCTCTCTCTCTCTCCCCGTCACACACAACAAGCGATTGGAGGTAAGATCTCGTTTTTTTTTCTCTCTGCGTTGAAGCTTGTGTGCAAATATTTTTGGTTTGGTGTGGGGGGGCGAAACCAGCCCCACGACCCGTCTCTACTATGTGTGGGAAGGGCGGCACCAGCCCCACTGTCTGCGAAGATTCGTTGAAGCATTGTATGAGGGGGGCGAAGAGCTGGATCAAGCATTGTATGAGGGGGGCGAAGAGCTGGCTCGCGACCCTCGTTTGAGGGGGGGGCGATTTGCTGGATCAAGGTGACCCTCGTTTGAGGGGGGGCGAAAATCCTGCGAGGCGGCCAGGCCTTACCCGGCTAGCCAGGCCAGCCCAGGCGGCCAGCCCAACGGGCGGCCAGCCCAGGCCATAGGCGGCCATGCTAGCGGGCGGCCATAGGCGGCCAGGCCAGCCCATAGGCGGCCAGCCCAGCGGGCGGCTAGCCAAACGGCGGTGGCCAGGCTCCCCACAACCACGGGCGGGCGGGCGGCCACGCCCAAGCGGCGAGGGTCGGCCCGGCCCGTTATTTTTTAAAAAAAAAAGGCTCCCCACCACGGGCGGGCGGGCGGCCACGCCCAAGCAGCGAGGGTCGGCCCGGCCCGTTATTTTTTAAAAAAAAGGCTCCCCCCACGGGCGGGCGAGCGGCCACGCCCAAGCGACGAGGGCCGGCCCGGCCCGTTATTTTTTAAAAAAAAAAACACAAAACAACGGTACATCCCACGAAACAAACCCAACACGGCCATCATGCCGTGTGGCCGTAGTGCCCGTTTTCCACGAAAGAGACCCACTGCACATGGCCGTAGCGTCGCGTGCTAAGAGAGAGACAAATCCCACGACCGTAGGGCCGAGTCCTTCGAGAGAGAGCCGTTCTATGGCCGTTGTGCCTAGTGAACACTTCTATGGCCGTAGCGCCTCGAAAGTAGCACATGTGGTGATCACACACTTGGTTCAGAGAGACTAAATTTAAGCTGAGCATTAGTATTGACCATCAAAGTCACGTAGTTTGGCTATACTGTAAATCTAAAACTGCGGTGTGTTTTACTTGGGCTAAGAGGACCGGTAGTGGCGTCAGTTGTGCCCAAATTAGACGAAGTGCTTATCACGAGAAATCAAGGTAAGCCTAATTGAGCCGTAGTGCTCATAACCCTTCACAATCTTTTAACAGTTGCTAGAAGATTATGATAAACTTTGGCAAATGAGAACCATGTATAAGCGTAGTCTTGATGTGGTTATGCCTTGTGTCCAAACAAGTTGCTTACTGTTTGTAGCAACAAGAGAGCCTTGGCCCGTAGAGGCAAGCTGGCCCTTGTTAGTAGTAACAAAATAGTGTCACTACTTGGGCCTAGAGAGTGGTGACTAGTTTGATTTAGTCACGTAGATTGCCTTGTAAAAGTAATCCCTAAGGTGTTGTTAACCTATGACGGACATTGAGACGTACTATGTTTTACGTCATTAATTTAAATATTCTGAGTCATGGGCCGGGCTTGTGGGCACCATATGTTAAGGATGAAGGGATTGGGTGATCGCCGATGAGAGGCGCACCTTGAATATCAGCAGGGTAAGGGTTAGGATCGGCCGGCCATGTATGGGCACCCAAGTGTGAACAGCCAAGTCACCTATAAGAGTCAAATGTAACCCTAAAATCCTCATTCTCATGTGTTGTGAATACAAGAGTGCTCTTGCCTTATCTCCTTGGTTTCCTTCTCCTGCGTGAGAGAGAGAGAGAGAGAGAGAGAGAGTGAGTGAGAGAGCGATCGAGCACTGTGTAGTGGCACGGCGGCGAAGAGGCGGTAGAGCGGCGACGGCGGCTCCTTCTTCACTGCTGCGACGCGGGAATCCTTCAAGGCGGCAGTTGAGCGGTGAGTGACACACCCTTTGCATTCTGTTTGAGCTTCCTTCCCTGGTTGTATGCTTGCAGCCATTCGTGGCTCGCATATGGTGTCCGGCAAGTCCCCAGCTACGACCTGTGCAGCAAAAGGTGTGTATTACTTGGGATAAAGGGGCTAGCAGTGCTGCTAGCAGTACTCAATTGAATGGTTTATCTAGGAGTACTAATCTGAGGGATTAGCATACGCCTAGATAATAATAGCAGATTTAGGATTGATTTGTAGAAATCAAAGGTAAATCTGAAGGGGTATAGTCTTGAGATGTAATGCTTAATGCCCTTATAGAAGTTGATCGAAGAGAACTATTCTTAAACTTACTAGCATGGTTTTCTCTTCTTTTTATTGCCATGCGTCGACATCCCACTGCTCGAGAGTTTGTGGTAATCTCTCGAGGGGGGGGGGAAAGAGCCTTTTTATATGTCACATCAATTGGTTTGGTGGTAATTTGATGGTATGGGACATCAAATTCTCATGGAATCGATTGTATGGGACGCCAAGGCTTGTGCATGTAACTTGACTCTTTGGCAGGTCTATATGTACACTTGTCTGTAGTGATAAAGTGTGCAAGATAAAATTTGAACTTTGAAAATTACCAAATATAGCCATAAGTTGGGATAAAACCTAGTCACAGAGTTCGGAGAAGCTCTAGGTAGCAAGGGCCATGATGGTGTACTAGTGCTAACAGAGTGATTTAGTTTCGGAGTGATCTAAATCCAGAGGTTAGCAGTAAGACTAGTTTGGTTGGACAGTTTCATGCATGGGGGACGCCCTATAGCATTTTGCAAGCGTAGTCTTGCCTATGTTCAACATAAGTGTGCGATTGTGAGCACATTTTAGTTGCTACCATATGAATTTGGGAAATATATTACTTTCCTACATAAGCAATTGTAATATTGATTGACAGGCTATTTTGCTTACAAAGTTCATGTGCGTGTAAACCCTATAAGTTGTATGACCCCTGGGAAATGAGTGGAGCATTTCTAGGATTTAATAAGGTTTTACATGGCAATAGTGAGTAGTATCTCACTCCAGACGAGCCTGGTTGTTGTTAGTATCGGATCCGACATATGTGGTGTACATAAACTCGGGCTGAGTTAGGATAGGAGGCTAAGCCGGAGAGCTTAGTGGTAAATCCTACTGTATTTGGTGCGTTTTGACTTAACCGGAGTGTTAAGAAGTAAACTCAAAGTCTGGGGCTGAACTGGAGTGTTCGGAGGCAGACATATCTTTTGTTAAATCGGAGAATTTAGCAACAGATGAGCTTGGGGTGAACCATGGTACCCAGGAAAAAAGCTCTTCACACTAAAATAGTGCACAATAATTTTAGGGTGATAAAAATCCATCGTAGGAATGTTTTACAACTTTCCATAGATGATAGATGAAGACCATGTACTTTACGGAGTTAAAGTACATAGGTGGTGACTTTGGCGCCACATTTTTTGTAGGAAGTCACCAGTGGTGTGGTTAGGTCAGCCGAGACTCCACAAGACCTATGCACTAGTTTTTAAGTTGACCTCTATTATAAGGATGTCCAAAAATTCGTGTTGTAATACCAGAGATTGTACTGCAATGTGCAATGGAGGGGTCAATTTATGTAGTCACTTCTTAGACAGCAATGTGCAATGGAGGGGTCAATTTATGTAGTCACTTCTTAGCCAGCAAGTGACTTAAGCATCTTGTTATAGATGGTTGTATATGGTACTCCCACTCGGGGGAGGTACGCCATTGGGTACGGAGTTACTCACAGACTAGTATGGAGCTACTAGTGTGATGATAGTGGGTACGTAGTTACTCACTACTAATACATAGCTGCTAATAAAATTAAGATCCTCGAGTGAAAGATACTCTAGATCAACATTTTAAATTACCGAACCACAATCCATGAGTATCGAGGTACTCATAAATATGTTGACGTTGCTCAAATCGAGGGACCGATTTGTTCGATGGTATGGAATAAGCAAGGAGAGTGGAGTAACTTAAAAGTTACACATCATTAGTCCTATAGTGAGTTGTCGAGGTCATCCGTAGTTTGATGATCCCCTCTACCTATCAGATAACATTCAATTTTGCAAGCCCTGGCATTGAATCTGTAGTGATTATGAGTTTGGTGTGAGATATGGTTATGAAGTTCTTACAAGAGTACTCGTTTATTTGCTTGTCATTGGTTATAGCTTGGTAGAGATTGCCACCTATGTGATGGGTAGGTAGCTTTGCCGCTATAATGGAAGGCAGCAAATAATGTTCTCATACTTATACTTCATACCAACACCAAACAGGGATAGGATGAAATTCCTAAGTTCATCATCACGAAGTACTGTGATGTTTGCATTTATATTGAATGTATGATGTAATGAGACATTGGGCTTGTGTAATTACCATCAATTATCTAACAACCTATGGCTTCGCAGCAAGCTCAGTCATTATCTGTGGATTGATAATGTGGTTATTAGTAGTTTGGAATTTTTCTTGATAGATGGTACAACCCACCCAAATAATTCATAAGTGTGTAACCACTTATGAAGGGTAATAATATGCAACAATGAAGCACTTTGTTACAAGTGTGAAACCACTGATCTGTTGCAAAGCAGTTTATCAATAGTACCACCATATGTGCATAGACACTATACCACATCTTCGTTGCAAGATGTTTAAAAGTTTCTTGGAAGGACTCAAGAATATAACATATGATATTAAACACGGTCTAGATTTGTTCTTGGACCTATGACACTAGCGCGTAGTCCGCTTGAGAGTAGAGTTTTTGAGGACAATAACCTTCCTTGAGGGAAAGGAGGGATATCCTCAAATATCACATAAACTCGAATAGTTGTGTGAGTCTAGACAATACTTGAAGGGATGTGTCTGGTAATAGCAACAAAGAGTTGTAAGTGATTGGATGTAACTCCAGACACCCGTAGTGGTGCAAGAATCTTTATCAAACATCTCCACATACTATATCGTCTCTGCCCGCATATATAGTATGGCATAAGAGATAGGAAGTTTGATTGTTATATTTGAAGGGAAATCTTCAAAAAGTTACATTTACTCTGAGTTAGAGTGGAGTTTAACCATCCGTAGAAGATTGATGGTAGTTAGAAACTCAACAAGATTCTAGAGCATATGCTTGTGCAAAGATTGGCTCTAGTTTATTTCTCCTATGGCCGTAGAGCTTTCCAAGGAGAAGTTTTAACAAGTTGGTGATGCAACATGGTAGCATAGTCTACAAATATCTAGTAGCATAGTCTAAGAACTTGCGCTACTAGAGTGCTCTCCAGTACATTAGCTTCTGTGCTAATGACATGATGGCATGAAATTTGCCTTGGGGGTTTGGTTGAAATACCAAATCACGGCTTGCGTGAGTACTACTAGACATTTGCTTACCAATGACTTCCCTAGTTAATGGCAAATCGGATTGCCCGTAGCGGCGGTCGACCTCGACCGGACACGTGGGAGAAATATGCTAATTACTCCATTGACGACGGGTACTTACTTTACAAGGGTAGAGTATGTGTACCAACTATTGGTTGGTGACTTTCGGGCCCAAATTCTTAAAGAAAGTCATGATAGTCCAAGTGCGGGTCATCCTGGGATTCAAAAGACCTATGCACTAGTAAAAAGACAGTTTTATTGGCCTAGTTTGTTTAAGAACGTCCAGACTTATGTGCTGAAATGCAGTAAGTGCCAGGTCAATAAACATGAATGTCTTAAGGTTGGAGGACTACTCCATCCGCTGGAGATTCCTCAAGGGAAATGGGAAAGCATTTCCATGGATTTCATTACCGGTTTACCCAAGACGAGTCAAGGGAATGACTCGGTGTGGGTGGTAGTGGACAGGTTAACTAAAATGGCAAAGTTTATTGCCACGAAGAAAACTGTAAAAATGCCAGAGTTGGCAAAACTCTTTATTGAACATCTCTACAAGCTATATGGCCTGCCCGCAGATATAGTGTCGGATAGAGATAGAAAGTTCAACAGTCATTTTTGGAGGGAAGTCTTTAAAAAGTTAGATACTACTCTGAGTATGAGTACGGCAGATCATCCGGAGTCTGATGGTCAAACTGAAAGAGTTAACCAAATTCTAGAGGATATGTTGCGTTCTTATGTTAGTAAGAAGCAATCTAATTGGGAAGAGTACTTGCCCTTATTGGAGTTTGCCTATAACAGCTCCAAACACTCAGCGAGCGACTGGATTTACACCATTCATGTTAATGTATGGATTCCAGCCGAGATCTTCGATGGCTATAGGCCTAGAAAAGGAGAAGATTCAATCTGTCAAGGATTTCCTTGAAGATATGAATGATATGCTCAGAGCCACACGAGAGAGCGTTCGTAACGCTCAAGATCACGCTAAAACTTATGCGGATAAAGGACGAAGAAAGGTGACCTTTGCAGAAGGTGACTTTGTATTCCTCAAGGTTCCTGCGCAGTCAGAAACCATGAAAACGAGAACTTTCTCCGATAAAATCCTTAAGAAGATTGGGGACGTAGTATATGAACTTGAGTTATCGGAGAGTTCTCAAGTCCATCCTGTCTTCCATGTCAGTAAACTGAAGAAATCAGTTCATGGGTTAGAGAACGCAGTTTCTCCAGAGATTTTGGTGGACTTGATGTGCCACCAAAGATACCACATGAACCTGAAAAGATTCTACAGTATCGTGACAGACAAACCCGACATAAAGTGTACCAGGAGGTACTTGTTAAATGGACAGATAGGGATGAGGAGGTAGCTACCTGGGAACGTCGTAGTGCAATTTCCAAAAGGTTTCCCCAGTTTGTTTTCGACGACGAAAACTCTTCTTAAGGGGGGGTAATGTCACGTAGGCTGTAACGCCTGTGACCGACGGCAGACCGGATGGCCATATCCGGGGTTCAGTGTGGGAGAGGACGCCCATGCGGAGTCATGGGCAGCCAGGCTAGTGTGGACGGCAGGCCACACACTATATAGCCTGGGGAATGAGGGGCAATCCTCATTCTTCCTCTATGGCTGGGTGGTGAGCCAAAGGCCTGTCCCCTCTTGTGGTAACGCCCGTAGCGGCGTTACGGATATCTAACACTTAGTGACATGGTGATAGCGACACCCCTAGTGACACAATTTGTGTTACTAAGTGAGATTTGTAGACTTTTTTAAAAACCTCTTTAAAAAATGGGTTTTATATTACAAAGTGTCACTACGGGTGTCGCGCATAGTGACACCCCTGGCGACACCCATAACTATGTCTCAACTATGTAGACTTTTTTAAAAACCTCTTTATAAAAGATGGTTTTTTTAAAATTAAAAAGTGTTGCTAGGTGTGTCACATAGTGACACCCATGACTATGTCATTATTATAATGGTATAACTATGCAACACTAACATTGGACACTTCAATTGCTAAGACCTCCCTTTTTCATTACATAGAATCATGGAAACACCCTAGCTCATTAAAAAATTCAATGGTAATGGTTTTTGTACTTAGCAAGTAAAAGTTAAGTACATGATAATGAGGGAAAACCTATGGGGCATAGTAAGTGGGAGAAAGATGTGACTAATGGATGAAGAATTAAATAATTCAAGGATGGAAAGAAAACAAAAAGGCTTAGCCATAATTACATTGCATTTAGGAGATTCAAACATATATGACATTGCCAACTTAAAACATTAAAAGAAGCATGGGATGCATTGGACAAGATTTTCGGGGCTAAAGGAAAAATTCTAAGATAAGCTTAAAGTTTCAATTTATTGGCCTCAAAATGAAAGAAGGGGATTCATTTCTTGTTCATGTTAACAAGAAATAAGGCATCATGAATCAACTTGCAAGCATTAAAGATGATGGAAAAGGAGAATGCATTAGAAATCCTTCTCTCAAAAGCATGAGATTGTAAGAGTATGGTAGGACATTGGTGGCCACTATCAAGAACCTTCTAGACTTGTGATAGAAATGGAGGATCCATTAGCAATCCTTCTCAAAAACATGAAATTGTAAGAGTATGGGCCATTGGTGGGGCTACTATCAAGAACCTTCGAGACCCATCATTTATAGGAATACAAGTGGCTATTAATGGAGGAAGAGCAAAGGCACAAAATCAAGGATACAACAATACTAAAGAGAGAAGAGAAACCCTTCTTCTCAAGAGTAGGACAAAGTTAGAAAGAAGGAGCCACGAGCAAAGTCATGTGCTTTGGGAAGGTAGGACACATGGCTAAGGATTGTTGGCATAAGAAACTAGCCAAGGTGGCCAACATGATGGTCATTAACAAAGAAGGAGATGGCAACGAGGCTTCCCATGAAGGAAGTAATCTTGAAAAACTCTTTTACATGTAAAAGGGCATGATCCTTAGTTTGTATTTGCAACCCTAATCCCTACACTAATGTAAAATTCCAATTCATATCTACATGGTGTGCCTATTATATAAAGGCAACTAGAAGAGTAAACACTAATGTGTATAAAGGAAACTAAAAGAGTGGTTCATTCATGTCATTGTGTAGACTCTAGCACTTGATAAAGATATGAAATGTAAATGATGAATTATTTGGCACTAAGGGAGGGCATATAACATTAAGATATATGAAGCTTAATGTAGCTTGTAGGCATACAAAAGAGTGGAATAATGTGAAGAATCAACCCTAAACTAGCTCAATGTTGAATTTCATGCCTAGAGAGGATTAAGGTGTGTAGAAATTGATTAGCATCAACATTTTGACATAATAAGAATGCAAGAAAGTGATTAGGAATAATGATAAAACTATGGCATAATGACAAGACAAAGATTTAGCAAAAACCTCATATGACATTCCACTAGATAGAGGGCCTTTGTAGGTTTGAGTACATCTATATTAGCCACTAACTATGACTTTTGAGCTTGATTAAGCCATTCACTGATCCTGCCTAGATTTGAGGACCACCTCCCTTTAAGTGATTGAGTCCCCAATTGGGACTTTTCTTATCTACTTCTAGGCCATCTTTTGGGCACCCTTTTTGGCTAGACATTCCACATACTCCTTTACATTTGGGCATTCTTTGAGACTTTGAACCTTAGTCCTATGGATAGTACTATTACTTCATTTTATAGTCACATATAACATTCTCCCTTGCTCCTAACATTCACCCAACATCACTTGATTTTTTTAACAGTCCCCCCTAAGTGATAAACTACTACCACCATACATACATTGGATCTATAGTCTGTCATTTACTAGGGTGGTCTATCCCAGGTGCTTCATAGGCTACAATGTTGGCTTAGGGCTTGAAGTTTTATACAATGGTAGTATGCAATGAGTGGGTTTAAACACAAGGTGGGATAGGTTTCCTCTTCCATCATTTCGAAGAGATGTTCTGATGATTAGTCTCCATCTTGGGAAACCACTTTATTTGGTTCTTCTTTGATCATTATGTTTGCTTGAGTGTTGACTTGAGTCTTCTTTTTCCTCTTCAATCAAGGTTACTTCAATTCTGGTGATAACTTGTGAAGGTTGAGTGTCGGCAGGTAGATTTTTCAAGGTAGCCCACCAATGGGCTAAATGCTTCCAAGGTCATGCCCTTGAGAAGGATTGCTATGGCATATCCTCCTCATGCATTGGAGCTCTAACACATGCAAGTTATTGCATGACACTTTTCATTTTATTTAAGTGATCATGAGGTGACTTGCTTTCTTTGATGTCTAATCCAAAAAACAAAAATTTTAAACTAATTTTTGAGTTCTTTTATTTAGCACCAAACAAAAGAAAACAAATTTTTTAGTTCATCCCATTCTCCTTTTGAATTTTCTTTCTATGCAATATGATAGATGAAACTCTCTCTCCTCCTAGTTATAATGCAGTGCTGGCTAGAGCTCTCTCATCTCTTCTAAGCCAAAACCTTTTCTCTTCTCCTTTCGATTTGGGACACTTCTCTCTTCCACTCACAATCCCCCAAAATACATCCTTCATGAGTACAAATTAAAGCTTTACTTGCCATGTATTTAAGCTTTATTATGAGTGGTGTTGTCATGATATGAGGATGGGAAGGTCTTAGTAATTGAGTGATTCCAATGCCAATGTCTAGTCCTTTACAAAGGCAGAGAGCTGCATTTTGTATGATCAACTCTTTCCAATTTAAAAAACTCTCAAACAACTCTTAAAGAGGATAAGTTCAATGGCTATGTTGTGTAAGCAAGAATTGTGCTTCTATGGTAAAGGCTTATGAGAGTGCATGCTAGATAAAGCTCATCAATAGAGGGGTGGAGTCAAAATCCAAAGAAGGTAACCAAGGAGGAACTTTAGTGTTAACTAGCACATGTTTGAACTAAATCAGGAGTGCTAGCTAAACCAGGTAGGAAAGGGGTGGTAGTAGGTGCAAATAATCTTACACCAAAAAGAATCCATAGGCACTCATATGAAACAATATTCATTAAGGGATCCATCACATAATTCTAGGTTTACATCATAATTCAACAATTATAAGGTTAAAAGTTAAGCTTGAATCCAAGAAAACGCTACATTATCATGTGACTTGTAAAGTGCTAGATGGAAGCATTTGAGTGTGTGTACTAATTAGTAACAGAAAGTGCTAAAAGAGAACGTGCATGTGTGTGCATGTGCACATGCGTGTGTGTGTTATCGCAACAGTTATGTGTGTGCATGTGTGTGTGTGTGTGTGTGTGTGTGCGTGTGCGTGTGCGTGTGTGTGTGTGCGTGTGCGCACGTGCATGCGCGAGTGTGTGTGTTATCAAAAAAGTTATGTGGCAATCCTCGAGCTTGTTATACTCAAAAAACAATTGTGATTTCAAAAGCTTGGATAAGTGAGACATAAACTCCTCTCATTTTTGATTTGTTAGCTTATTCACATGTATTTGAATATTTCTAAGAGAGTGTATCTAAAACAACAAAGTTAGGAACTTGTTTATAATTGCTACACTCCATGGAAGCAATAATTTTATAATTGTAAAAGTGAATGTTCTCGAAGTAGAAAAGCCTGGTTTTGCACTTTGATGATTAGAGATATATAAATATGTGAGCACTCAATTGACTCAAATTATTGAAATGGTGGAGTAATGTGTAGTCCATTAATTTTTGTGATGTAGGCAAAGACACTTTTCCAATGGTGAACACATGTAACTAGTTGACATTTGTGAAAGGGAAACTTTTGTATGGGATTGCTAGTGAGGGGAATCATGTTCAATTGATGTGCCATGTGTGATCTATTGATAGACGCGCATCTTTTGCATATTCTTAATGTATCTCTTCAAGTGGAAGGTGAATGGAGGAACGTCTTTCCAGGATGCATATCATCATGAATTGAATTAAAGACATGGGACTTTTCATATGGTGCCCCTTGAAAATGTGTGTGTGTGTGTGTGTGTGTGTGTGAGTGAGAGAGAGAGAGAGAGAGAGAGAGAGAGAGAGAGAGAGAGAGAGAGAGAGTTTGCCAAAGTGGTGGAGAATAGTCCCTTCTAAGAATTAGAGACATTTCTTAATAAATATAAGCAATTTGAAGGTATATATAGCTAAAACCTCCCAAAGTTGAGGAATTTTGTAGCATTTAAGTCTCATTTAAGTGAAAATGGGGCATATATTTTTCAAAAGTAAACTATCCTATATCCTTATTTTTACACACTAGGGGAAGAGAGAGAGAGAGAAGAGAGAGAGAGAGAGAGAGAGAGAGAGAGAGAGAAGATACCATTTGGTGGGTCTTAGTGTCGAAGAGGTGAGGTCTAATCTCGAATGGTCCAATAATCTAGAACCTAGAACCAATAGAAATAGGAAGTGGGTGTTCTTTAAGTAAAAGAAAAAAGATGAGTAAATAAACATAAAAGGAGGGGAAAGGTAGTGACCTATGGTGACCTTAAATTCTAGGGTTTGTGGCAACCATGCTTCACTTCACAAGTCCTCCACATCCCCACAAGCCTGTTAATTCAATGCACAACGTAACCAACTTGTTCTCTGCATGCTTAGATGCACTCCAATATCCACATCGCTTAGCACTACTAATCACTTAGTAATTAATTAGTTTAGATGCTAAGTTTAGTACATCAATGCAAGAACACTTGGGCGGCGCTGGGCTTGATGCCCGGCGACGGAGCGATGAGGCCGAGGAGAGCATCAAGCTGCTTCATACAAAGGCGGCCGCGTTGGCGTGGTACAGACATGGGCGGCGGGGAAGTAGCGCCGGCGGGCGAGCCTCGAGCAGGATGCAGCACTCGTTATCACATGAAGCTGCAGCTGGGAAGCCGCCATCAACGCAGCCGCAAGATCTAGGTCCTTGTAAGGCAAGTGGGTGCTATATACCGGAAGAAGCAGGGCCAGATGGTGAATCTACACCTACTGTTTTGCTGCCGGTTCACCAAGCTTCGAGGTTTAAGGCGGAAGCGCTGTCTCGGTCAGCGGCGCTGCAGCCTTCTTTAAGTGTGATCGACGGCGGCGCCGCTGGCTCCAACAAACAGATCATGAGCGCCGGGCAGTCTCTGGCCCTTCTCAGCTTGCTGCCTCAGCATCAATCTCAAAAGTGCTTCCAGCCGAAGAAGGACTGTGGCAGCAGCGGGACGCCGTGGGACTGCGGCAGCTCGCTTTACGACTCGTTTGAATTGCTTTGCCTGTCTAATCAGCTGGGACGCTGCTTAACTACAGTGCATGCGGCAGCAGCGGTAGCCACCAATCCGCCGAGCTCACTACACCACAAGCTCCTTAGAAATACGCCGCCACCGCCGCCACCATTGCCGCCATTGCCCTTCCAAGTGCCCCCCGTCTACATACCTCGATCTCTTTACGCTCTGCCGCGCTTCATGCTCCCTAACTACCTCGCCACGAAGTCCTCCAAAAAACGCAGCCCTCTCATACACCCTATCTTCTCGACGCCCAATTCCACTCCCTCTTTATCTCCTCCACCACGCACCCACCACCACCCTCCTCCTGACGAAGCCTCAAAGCACAAAGCAAGCGGAAGGGGCTTCCGCAGGGTCTTCAACAGCTTGCTCAAGACCTTTCACATAAAGGAGTCTCCGGAGCCTCCCAAAAGATCCAACTTGTCGGATGATCTTAAGAAGTTGCCTGGCCACCCACGAGTGCCTTACGCCAAGGACTCCCCACTCTTGGAGAAACTACCGGGGCGTCCACGAGCGGATGCGCCACCCAGTATGAAGCATTCAGATCCGCCCACATCGCACCACCACGTCCACCACCACCACCACCACCATCACCACTTCAGAAACGAAGGATTCCGCACCACCTCCAGGGCGGCCAAGTCGGTGAAATGGGCGCAGCCGGGCGCCTCTTAAAGGTATATTGGAGATTAAGAATATCATCGACGATCGTATTGCTCAATTGCTTTCTTGTTTAATTGCTTTTTTTGCACATCGACGATCGTATTGCTCAATTGCTTTCTTGCTTTTTTGCTTTTTTTTTGCACATAGCAAGGGGATGTATATCTAGGTTCCTAACTTCTCGTGCCTTTGCGTATACGTTCAGTGGGTTTTATTTCCTCTACCAAAGTGGAGATAAAATAATATTTTGGGTTTAAGTGTGCCTTCATTGGCCTTGCTCAAGTCATCCTATGATCACATTGTTTAATTTCATGGTTTTTTTTTGGCACTCACTTTACTTTGAGTGCAAAGTAGCATGTAACTTCCATAGCACCTCTCCTAGTTTTCTTACATGAATACTTGGCTTTACAAAATGTTCCAGGTGAGCATGTCACAAGTCTTACAAACCCTCCTCCTAGGTGCTATTCATGTGGGTGGGGTTTCACTTTAACCTAGGATTGGTCCAAAATCTGAAAATTCCCTCTCAAAATGGTGGAGGAAGGAAAAAAAGCTTTCTCGGAATTGTTCAAGTTTTAATTAGATTCCAATGAAAGTATGAAGAAGATGCTTATAGTAGGTTGTCATGAAAAATGGAGTAGAGTTGTGGGTTGTCATTTTGGCAAAGTTGTAATAATTTGCAAATAAGCCCAAAATTAGATAGAAATTTAACTCATAATGTCTAATTCAAATATATCTTTTTCATTTTCCCTTGAACAAGAAAAAATTTGACCTTTTTCCTCATCATTATTTTTTTTGTTTCAAGTTTTGGAAAAAAAGTTCTATTTACATTCCATCTTTGTAGTTAATAGAAAACTTTTTATTTTTTTTTCAATGACAAAAAGAAGTACTACCTTTAAACACATGTGATCGCTTTTAAAGATAAATCACTATACACAAGACCATATTAAAGCAAGTACTTAATAGGATGGTGTTTATTAAGTAAAGTAGAGGGCACTTGAAACTTATCTTACTCTCAGAGTTTAACTTTAACTTAAAATTTTAAAGAACTTCATTTCCTGACTAAATGAAACTTCTTATAAATAAGTAAATATCCAAAATATCCAAAATAGAAGTAGTGATAAATGTTTATTCACTATTAACATGCATAAAACATTTGCCTAAATGAAAAGAAAAACCCATAAATCTTTGGGGAATTCTCGACATTATTTTCCACTATTGTTATGGTTGGTCTTTCTTCCTCTTCTTTTATGGATTCTATGAATTCTTCTTCCTTTTTAGCATGTACGAGGTCCACCATTTTTCCTATAATATCACCACCACTTGGAGGTTGGGGCTCTCTAGAACCATCATCCAAAAAATAATAATTTACGTATTCCATTGTTTTAATTCTAACATCTTGGCACTCATCTGTTGGAAATTCATTTATTACAGCGACTCTTTTTTTCTATGAAATTTCCCTATATAGGATCTAGTTCTACATAGCAACTACCTTATGACCCTTTTCAAAGCATTGACAATAGCAATCCTTGTGCTTGCAAACATATCAAGAACGCATTCTCCCTCATAAAAAAGTAGCTCAATAAGATTTATAATCTAAAACTATGGTTTTTGATATGGGTTAACTAAACCCTCCAAATCACCACCCATGTGCTTGATTTTTCTATAAACTCGAGGCCTTTCAAAGATATTTGTATGATGGGGTTTTATTACATAAATTGTAAGAACCATAACTTACTTCCCCTGTACGTGAATGAAAGCCAATGGAAAGGAAAGTTGATCCAGTTTATAAACATGAATGTTTTGTTTTGTCCTATGTAACAATTTGAATCTCTAACGTCACAACTAAAAAAGTAAGAGAACAATGTATTAAAGACATTTGTATGGTTGGGTTTCATTGCAAAATTGTAAAAACCACTTCTATCCCCCTTTGTTGATGAATGAAAACCAATGGTTTCTGTGAGATCCCCCTGCCCCCTCCGTGCACCAGACTCCCGGTAGCTAAACAGCGAAAGCAACCCCCTCAAGCGCAGGGCAGGGTTTCTCACTCGGGGCCTCGCCCCCACAAATGTCCGGGCACGAGACTAGGCTGGTGTTGAGAAATTTATCAGGGAATTAACTAGCTACTCGAATCCTAGCGTAATCCTAAGATTTTTCTGTTTGATTATTAAAACTCCACTGATTTCAGCCTAACCCCATCCGGCCCATGGGTTAGCCACCGCCTTGCCACTGGAATCGGAAGATCCAAACAAGTACTCACCCACCCATAATTGAAATGCAACAGATATGATCACAGATTTCATAATTCAAAATTTCTATTCAATCTCTTGTTTCACAAAAACAGTACCAATCTGGACTCTCCATTTTGGGACTAGCTGGTCAGCCAACGAGATCCAGTATCAGATTACAATAATCATTTCGTCAACATACATATATATATCTTCCTCGACATATGAATGGGTGTCCTAAGCACCGCGAGCCCGTGCATCGCCTGGTCAAAACCCTCCAGGATCCTCCTTAGGTGTCTTGGTACTTCACTCAGGGACCGCTTCGTCGGCCCTCGCCCATCTTACCGGAAGCACACCATTTTTCACCATACCCAGGCTGGTCAAGACCTGGGCAATTTTTGCCGCGTGAGCTGTCCCTCGAACACTCCCCGCCAGCTGTTGCAACCGAACTTCCCTTAGTTAAACACATATGACAAATGCTCCCTGGCATAAGACAGTCCTTTAAGAAAATAGGGTTTCTATGCAAGTTTTGAGTTTTGATTTTGTTTGAAAACCATGAATAATCTTAAATCCGTATCCCAATACTTCTAGATCTAGGTCTGAATTCCAAACAGAATTCCTCGAATTCTGTTAACTTGATCCTCAGATCAAAATCAAAAGTCATAACTTAGTTTCAAATTTGGTGGGGGATTTGAGTACATTTTTCCTGAACTGGGCACATCGTCATTGATTGAAATTGATGAAGGAATTACGTCTTGGTCAATAGTCTGAATCAGAGTTTGGGTCTGGAAAGGTTCTTCCTAAACTATCTTTCTCGAAAGGTACTATTTCAATTTCTCTTTTCCTAAATTTTGTTCGACGAATATTTGCTTACAGATTTCTAAAACATGAATTTCTTATGAGGAATAAAATAATCATTTATCTCGATTTTCGACTTCGATAGTTTAATTGAATTTTCTCATTACCATCTTAGTGAATATGAAACGGTAGCATTTCTTATCATTTATGATGAAAATCATTCTTTTATGATCAAAATAAAATTTCAATAAGCTTCCTTCTATACATAGAATTTAATCCTAAAGAAAGTAACACTTTCTTTTTATAAAATATTTTTAGTAAGCATTTTTCTATACCTAGGATGAAAAGTAACACTTTCAGAATACATATACGATGGGAATTACTCTTTTTGAATAAAAAAAGTAAAACTTAATTTTCACAATTTTAGAAAATTTTGCCATAACCTCCTTTGTATGGCCTGACCATTTTTCAATTTTTAACTCTCTAAAATTGATTAGAAGTTCACCAAGAGTATTTAAATCATTCTAATGTAAACATTTTCTACTTATCAAAGAGAAACATTATGAAAAACTTGATTGTATCCATTAATCATCTAGGATAAAGAATGGTTGGATTTACTAAAGAAGAGAGGGGAATGCCTTTTTTCAATGAGGCATAACATCATTTTCAACTTAGAGAAGACAAAAATCATAAAAAACCATAAAATGAATAGAAAGGAGAAGAATCTCCAATTTACGAAGGAATTTGAGAGCTTTCCTTTGGCTTGATGGTTTGAGGGTTCTACTCTTGTTTAAAACAAGAGTGGCGGGAAGGTCAAAAAACTAATGAATTATGAGTAAATTCACATTTTTTGGCTCTTGGGAATCCAACTGATTCTAGAATTTTTCAAATCAATTTGGTCAATTTTTGACCATTTTTGGGTCAGTTTAGTCCACTTTTTGGATCTAGTTGAAACAAGAGAGAGGAGAGATAAAAATATCTCATTATTTGGGAGTTTAAAACTCTCCCACACATGTGAAATAGGTGCCTCCTTCATGAGGGGAATTCCCTCATACTGAGGTGTCAAAAATGCATCATTTCATCTAAATATCTCTCTTTTTTAATTATTAACCTTGTCCTTAGTCAACTCTTCATCTTATGTGAGTATTTACTCATTTTTGGGGGGATTTTCTTTTTATTCCTCTATTTATCTCCTCCCTAAATTTGGATGAATCTTATTGTTCCATAGGCACCTTAATTTAAAATTTCAAAAAAATCTTGACCCCAGGATAATGCCTCTTGAACAGATTATACTTAATTTCTAATGCACCTTCTGAAAATCTTTTTGAACTTCTGTTTCAGGGGAACTTATTTTAATAAGATGAGATATTTTTCTATCCAAAAATATTTAAAAATTGAATTACCACTCTCTAGAAGATTTTCTCTCTCTAGGCTAAAACTGGTAGAAACAAGATCTTTTATATTTCTGAAGAGGGATTTGATTACAGGGGCAGATGCTGGACATCTTGAGAGGCTGGGGAGGAATCTTACATTCTCTCCCACTTGAAAAACGCGAGATGCCCTCATCTCGTAAACTGGGGGTAATCCCGCAATAGATTGGCTTCATTCTCCTAAGTGGCATCTTCAAAAGGATAGAACTTCCATTTTACCAATACTTCTCTGAGAATTCTGTTCCTAAGAATCTTTTCTCGAACATCAAGAATTTCTTCAGGTTGGAGTTCCATCTGCCCTTGGGTTGAAGAGGTTAGGATTTCATCATCAAGCACATGATTTGGGCTTGGTACATATTTCTTTAGAAGGCTTATATGAAATACATTATGAACTTTGAGATGAGGAGGCAGAAGAAGCTCGTAGGCTAAGTCACCTACTTTCTTTGTAATCAGATATGGCTCACAATATCTGGGGGATAACTTCTTGTACTTCCCAAGAGATAGAGAACTTCTTTTGGGCCGTACTCTAATGAAGACCATATCTGCTTCTTCAAACTTTCTTCTGTCCTCTTCTTATTTGCATACTGCTTCTGTCGATCCTGGGCAGCTTTAATATCTTTACGAATTGACTGCATCTGCTGCTCCATGTCATCAAGCATTTGTCTGAACATCTCGACTCTAATCAATGGGTCAGACCAAGTTAATGGAGTTAAGCAATCTTGTCCATACAGAGCTTTGGCAACTTTGGTCAGTCTGTCAACTACTACGAAAATGGAGTTGTAACCTAATTGCACTGAAGGTAATCCAGTAATAAAATCCATACTGATATATTCCCACTTCATCTGGGGGATGTCCACTAATGGATGTAACTTCCCAGGCATTTTTACTCTTTCAGCTTTGACTTTCTGGCATGTCAGACATTGACGTACATGATTCAGTACATCCTTTTTCAGGCTAGGCCAAAAGAAGCTTTTCTTTATAGACATGTAGGTTTTGATGAAACCTGGATGTCCTGCTATAAGGCTGTCATGGGGTTCATTTAGAATTTGTCCTTTGGTTTCCTCATCATTGGGAATGCATAGCCTACGATTATAATACATAATGCCATCATCCAGGCTGTACCCTTGAACTCTATTCAACTCCTGTGGAGTTTTTCTTTCTTGCATAAGTAGGGTAGCAATAGGGCCAAAGAATCTATCCTGAATGATCTTCTCTCTTGCTTCAATAATCAAAGGATTTGATACTACTGAAATTGCAAGCAAGGAGGCTTTTCTGCTGAGGCCATCTGCTACCACATTCTCTTTTCCTGGGCGGTACTTGATTTCAAAATCAAACTCCTGTAAGGTCTGCATCCACCTTCTTTGGTGCATGTTGAGTGAAGATCCACTTTAAGCTCTGGTGATCTGTCATTAAAGTGAATCTTTTTCCCAGTAGGTAATGTCTCCATAACTTTAATGCATAGACTACTGAAAGTAATTCCAGGTCATGGACAGCATAATTTCTCTCATGCGTTCTGAGCTTTCGAGATTCATAGCAGCTTCAGAACGGGACTGGTTACCAAGGCGGTCTTCAGCTTATCAAAAGCACTCTGACACCTAGCAGACCACTGAAATGGGATATTCTTTTTGAGAAGGTTAGTCAGGGGGGAAGCTATGAGAGCATACTTTGGTATAAAAATCCTATACCAACCAGTCAATCCCAAGAATCCTCTGACTTCTTTCACTGTCTTTGGTTCAGGCCAATCTATGACTGCTTGGACTTTTGCGGAATCTGGAGCGAAATCTAGAGAAATTCCATCTTTGGATACCAAAAAGCCCAAGTATTCAACGTGGTCGGCAGAGAAAGTGCATTTGCTCTTTTTGGCAAAGAGTTGGTGCTTCCTTAGAATCTCAAGAACTTTTCTGACATGAGTCTCATGGTTAGCTGCATTCTTTGAGTAAATCAGAATGTCATCAAAGAAAACTAGAACAAAATCATCCAAGTATTCTCTAAGGATGTCCTGCATTAGGCGATTGAATGTAGCTGGGGCATTAGTTAATCCGAATGGCATGACAGTAAATTTATAATGCCCATAACGAGTATTGATGGCTATTTTTGGTATATCTTGATCATTAATCCTAATCTGGTATCCTGATCTAGTAATACCTGGATTTGAGAACTATCTTTGTGAAGATCTGGGCTCCATTTAGCCTGTCCAGAAGCTTATCAATTCTTGGGATAGGATACTTATTCTTAATTGTCAGCTGATTTAGACCTCTGTAGTCCACACAGAGTCTAAGCGTTCCATCTTTCTTTTTCTGAAAGAGAACTGGCGCATCCCAAGGTGAAACACTGGGTCTTACAAACCCTTGTTCTAACAGCTGTCTAAGCTGTTCCTTGAGTTCGATGGCTTCAGGAACTGGCATTTTATACGTGCGCAGGGCTACTGGCTGAGCTCCGAGGGTCAATTCAATCACATGATCTACTTCCCGAATTGGAGGCATTTCAGTTAGCTCTGCTGGGAATAGATCATCAAATTCACTTAACCATTCAAGTTCTTTAGCCTTAATCTTTGAATCTACTGGGTTCATTTTGACAACATAAATTTGCTTCTTCTTCCTAAGTCTTTTCAGCAACCTGGAAGCTTTTAATAACTGAAGGTCTGGGGATCCAACATTTGAAATTGTGACTGCTCTGATTACTGCAGTCTGAGGCGGAACTCTTTCTCTTTGGTTGCCCCAATTCTGGGAAGGAGTTCTGAGGTTACTCTGGACAAAGGTAGATGGCTGAGCTGGAGTTCTTCTAGGGTTTCCCTGGCTTGGGCGAGACGGACCTTGATTAGACTGGTATGAAGGGGTTGGTCTCTGAATTCGGGGTCCTTGACTTCCCTGTCCCCTTGACATGGCAGGAGTCGGGCAGTCTTTCAGTTGGTGACCAAAACCTTGGCATCCAAAACATCGATTTTCACTTCTGAGTTCATCCTTCTGATTTCTTGAAAGAGGGGGGGCTCCTGAGAAAGTATTCTGGGGGAAGGGTCTTCCTTCACTGCAGAATCTTCCTGCGTCTTGATTCTCATTCAGGCCTTGCTACCTCTTCGGGGGTGGAAAGTTTGAAGTACTTCCCTGGGCTTGGAATCTTTTAAAGTTAGAGGGTGCAGGCTTTGGTGGGACCTTTACTACAAAGGCTTTGGCAAAATCCTTTGTGCCATTCTTACTGCTTCAGCCATGGACACTGGCTTGGCATTTTTGACCAGTGTGTCCAAGGGTTCGTTCATTCCCCGAATGAACCTGGCTAAGAGTTGTTCTTCATCTAGAGGTGGTGAATATTTGAGTAGAAGAGCAAGGCCTGGTGATATTCCTTGATGGTTTTGCTCTCCTACTTCAGCTCTAAGAATTCGCTCATATTGATTTCCAAAAATCTAGGGGGACAAAATCTCTTTCTCAAATAGGTTTTTAGGTCGTTCCAGGACTGAGTATTTCTATCCTCCAGACGGTTGGTGTCACAATGGTTCCTCCATGCTACCCTGGCTGTTTCCACTATTTTCAGCCGAGTAAGAGCCATTTTGCTCTGCTCATTGTAGCTTGTGACGTCAAAATATTCTTCCATGGCTTCCACCCGTTTCTCCACAGCCTCACCCAGGTTCTCCCCTTCTCCTTTGAAGGGTCCTAGCTGAGTCCTATGAAGAGCCTTATGAACATCAGGGTCAAGTTTATCATCTTCAGAGAGAGGGTCTGGCTAACGGCCACGGTTTCCTTGTCTCATGATTCTACCAAAAATTTATATATTATTAAATTTTTATTTTGATAACATCCACGAGATCCTAAGACTTAAGAGGTTTGGAAAATAATTTCTTAAACAAGACAATGATCTTATTGGAGATCTATGACATATGTCCGATAACAAATTTTTCTTTATCAATTCATCCGTAAACAATCACTTATACAACAGGGAATTTTTCTCCAGAAAACATTTCTTTATTTATATAAAAGTTACAATATGTACATAGAGCAGCTCGGCTCTAGAATCACCGCCTCAGTCGTAATCGCATAAAGAAGGAAAACTGCAAAGAAGACATACCATGGTACACACGATTCATTACACAAAGGTGCTCTAATTAAATTTCTCGTCGGGATAAAGCGGCTAAGAAGTCTAAAAAATCGGCATGAAGTTCTGAAGTTCCTAGGTGAATGATCACAGAGTAGAACGTGCTGAATAAGCCCTAGTCTTATCAGAATCATGGCCAAGGAAATATTTTGCCTGAGCCTCTAACGCTGACTGGTATTGATGCTAATACACCATCCTCCACAGAACCACATATATCGACGTCACTCAAGAGGATCAGGAAAGTAAAGACTCTCAAAATGGCGATCGAGTCTCACTCTGCTCATTCGGGTCGTAGCAGAGTTGATGAGGTGATCAAACGCAAAAGCTATCATATCCGGACTCTGAGAGAGTCCAGGAATTCCAGATAGGTTCAGGGTGTCCATCTATAAATTTTCAATTCAATTTATAAGTTTTCAATTTTTGAAGTTCATTCACATAGTATTAACAAGTGAAAAACATTTCTTTCCTAGATTTCTATTAAAAAAATTTAGGTAATTTCGGCTCTGATACCAACTGTGAGATCCCCCTGCCCCCTCCGCGCACCGGCGGGGGACTCCCGGTAGCTGAACAGCGGAAGCAGCCCCCTCAAGCGCGGGGCAAGGTTTCTTACTCAGGGCCTCGCCCACGAATGTCCGGGCACGAGACTAGGCTGGTGGTCCCTCCGAAAACCAAAACCGGGAAAATTTTCCATGCCTGGAAAGTGGAGACGATTCCACCTTTTTGAATTTTCTTAACGAATTTTTCTAACGAGATCAAATCTAAACTATCCTTCACCTGAATAAACCAGATAGAAGGAAACTATCCTTCACCTGAATAAACCAAATAGAAGGAAACTATCACCGATATAATTTGATCATCTGAGCCATTCAACACTTTTTTCCTAATCAAGATCAGGCACAGCTGTTGATCCACTCAATTGAGAAATTTATCAGGGAATTAACTAGCTACTCGAATCTTAGCGTAATCCTAAGATTTTTCTGTTTGATTATTAAAACTCCACTGATTCCAGCCTAACCCCATCCGGCCCATGGGTTAGCCACTGCCTTGCCACTGGAATCGGTAGATCCAAACAAGTACTCACCCACCCATAATTGAAATGCCTTTCTTAACTTTAGCTTTAGAAAACAGATACTCACACACTCCTCTTTAAAACTTTAATATAAAAATAAACCATTGACAAAACAGATATGATCACAGATTTCATAATTCAAAATTTCCATTCAATCCCTTGTTTCACAAAACAGTACCAATTTGGACTCTTCGTTTTGGGACCAGTTGGTCAGCAACAACGAGATCCAGTAATAGATTACAATAATCATTTCGTCAATATACATATATATATCTTCCTCGACATACGAATGGGTGTCCTAATAAGCACTGCGAGCCCGTGCATCGCCTGGTCAGAACCCTCTAGGATCCTCCTTAGGTATCCTGGTACTTCACTCAGGGACCGCTTCGTCGGCCCTCGCCCATCATACCGGAAGCACACCATTTTTAACCATACCCAGGCTGGTCAAGACCTGGGCAGGTTTTTATCGCATGAGCTGTCCCTCGAACACTCCCCGCCAGCTGTTGCAACCGAACTTCCTTTAGTTAAACACATATGCCAAATGCTCCCTCCAGCATTCTGGTGTAAGATAATCCTTTAAGAAAACAGGGTTTCTATGCAAGTTTTCAGTTTTGATTTTGTTTGAAAACCATGAATAATCTTAAATCCGTATCCCAATACTTCTAGATCTAGGTCTGAATTCCAAACAGAATTCCTCGAATTCTTTTAACTTGATCCTCAGATCAAAATCGAAAGTCATAACTTAGTTTCAGATTCGGTGAGGGATTTGAGTACATTTTTCCTGAACTAGGCACATCGTCATTGATTGAAATTGACGAAGGAATTTGGTCTTGGTCAATAGTCTGAATCAGAGTTTGGGTCTGGAAAGGTTCTTCCTAAACTATCTTTCTCGAAAGGTACTATTTCAATTTCTCTTTTCCTAAATTTTATTCGATGAATATTTGCTTACAGATTTCTAAAACATGAATTTCTTATGAGGAATAAAATAATCATTTATCTCGATCTTAGACTTCGATAGTTTAATTGAATTTTCTCATTACCATCTTAGTGAATATGAAACGGTAGCATTTCTTCTCCACAGATTATCTACTTATTCATTTTTCTAATTTTTACAGAAATTAAACAGAGGATTAAGGAGAACCCTTATTTAATTATAAAGATTCTATATCTAATTATGCATAAAATCCAATTCTGATGGAAGTCACACTTTTATCATCATAAAAATCATTTATGATGAAAATCACTCTTTTAACATGAAAGAACTTCTTTTATGCATATGTTTATGCATACAAATCATTTATGATGAAAATCACTCTTTTAATATAAAAGAATTTCTTTTATGCATATGTTTATGCATAAAAATCATTTATGATGAAAATCACTCTTTTAATATTAAAAAAAATATCTTTTATACATATGTTTATGCATAAAAATCATTTATGATGAAAATCACACTTTTAATATAAAAAATATATCTTTTATACATATGTTTATACATACAAATCATTTATGATGAAAATCACTCTTTTAATATAAAAAAATATCTTTTATGCATATGTTTATGCATAAAAATCATTTATGATGAAAATCACACTTTTAATATATAAAAAATATCTTTTATGCATATGTTTATGCATACAAATCATTTATGATGAGAATCACTCTTTTAATATAAAAAAATATCTTTTATGCATATGTTTATGCATAAAAATCATTTATGATGAAAATCACTCTTTTAATATAAAAAAATATCTTTTCTGCATATGTTTATGCATAAAAATCATTTATGATAAAAATCATACTTTTAATATAAAAAAAATTCTTTTATGCATAAAAATAATTTATGATGAAAATCATTCTTTTATGATCAAAATAAAATTTCAATAAGCTTCCTTCTATACATAGAATTCAATCCTAAAGAAAGTAACACTTTCTTTTTATAAAATATTTTTAGTAAGCATTTTTCTATACCTAGGATGAAAAGTAACACTTTAAGAATACATATACGATGGGAATTACTCTTTTTGAATAAAAAAAGTAAAACTTATTTTTCACAATTTTAAAAAATTTTGCCATAACCTCCTTTGTATGGCTGACCATTTTTCAATTTTTAACTCTCTAAAATTGATTAGAAGTTCACCAAGAGTATTTAAATCATTCTAATGTAAACATTTTCTACTTATCAAAGAGAAACATTATGAAAAACTTGATTTTATCCATTAATCATTCAATTTACTAAAGAAGAGAGGGGAATGCCTTTTTTCAATGAGGCATAACATCATTTTCAACTTAGAGAAGACAAAAATCATAAAAAACCATAAAATGAATAGAAAAGAGAAGAATCTCCAATTACGAAGGAATTTGAGAGTTTTTCTTTGGCTTGATGGTTTGAGGGTTCTACTCTTGTTTAAAACAAGAGTGGCCACCAGTCTTTAGAAGAGGGAAGGTCAAAAAACTAATGAATTATGAGTAAATTCACAGTTTTCTGGCTCTTGGGAGAAGCAGGGTAACAGTGCAAAAACACTTTTGAGCTTCAACAAAGGGGAAGGCTTCTATTTATAGGAAAAAGTGAGCTTCTAACCAAGCCAACTGATTCTAGAATTTTCCAGATCAGTTTGGTCAATTTTTGACCATTTTTGGATCAGTTTAGTCCACTTTTTGGATCTAGTTGAAACAGGAGAGAGGAGAGATAAAAATATCTCATTATTTGGGAGTTTAAAACTCTCCCACACATGGGAAATAGGCACCTCCTTTATGAGGGGAATTCCCGCATACTAAGGTGTCAAAAATGCATCATTTCATCTAAATGTCTCTCTTTTTTAACTATTAACCTTGTCCTTAGTCAACTCTTCATCTTATGTGAGTATTTACTCATTTTTGGGGGATTTTTCTTTTATTCCTCTATTTATCTCCTCCCTACATTTGGATGAATCTTATTGGTCCATAGGAACCTTAATTTAAAATTTCGAAAAAATCTTGACCCCCAGGATAATGCCTCTTGAACAGATTATACTTAATTTCTAATGCACCTTCTGAAAGTCTTTTTGAACTTATGTTTCAGGGGAACTTATTTTAATAAGATGAGATATTTTTCTATCCAAAAATATTTAAAAATTGAATTATCACTCTCTAGAAGATTTTCTCTCTCTAGGCTAAAACTGGTAGAAACAAGATCTTTTATATTTCTGAAGAGGGATTTGATTACAGGGGAAGATGCTGGACATCTTGAGAGGCTGGGGAGGAATCTTAAAGTTTCCAATTTAAATATGAAGGAAACTCTATCTAATTTTATTAATCACAAATCCTTGGTTTTTTTTCATGTGTAAATAATTTGAATCTAAAAAAATAACATCAGCACAACTAAAAAAACAAGATAACAACCATATAATGCTTGCTTTGTGGACATTTTTGCATCTAAGAGGGCCTTCAAAACTAATGTTGACTACTCCATAGATTGAAGAGAAATGATCCCCCCCAAGTATTCACTTGTGGTTATCTTCTTAAATGCTATTACTCTCACACCATCGGTGTGTAACTGTATTTCCTTCATCATCAATCGACCCTTCAAAATTAAAACCATGAGGAATTCTATAATCCCCAAAGTAAATTAATGAGTAATTACAAATTGTTTAATTGACCCTTCCAAATTAAAGCCACAAGAAAGTATATAATCTTGAGAGTAAATGAATGAGGAGTTACATTAGGCGAAATTTGGACTTAAAAAGAGCCTTCTAAGAAATACCACGTCAGCTTTTTTCTTAAAAATGGGTTGATGGTTAAATTTTTACAAATCAAATCAAAAATTTTAGAGATTATAGATTGGGAATCTAGTTCTCGAGATATTTTTGATATATAGCATGATGGGCAATTTTGCATATTCAAGAAGTTTCCAAATTGGTATGAGGCAAGTTACATGCCATGTCATCACCAATTTAGGAACTTCTTGAATATGCAAAATTTCCCATCATAAACTTCTTGAATATGCAAAATTTTTCATCATGCTATATAAGTACATGCCACATCATCATCACCAATTCGGGAACTTCTTGAATATGCGAAATTGCCCATCATGCTATATATCATTGGAAAGATCTCGAGGAGGAGATTCCCAATCTACAATCTCTGACATCACCAATTTGGGAACTTCTTGAATATGCAATTTCCCATCATGCTATATATCATTTGAAAGATCTCAAGGAGTAGATTCCCAATCTATAATGTCCAGCAAATTTTGATTTGATTTGTAAAAAATTAACCATCAGCCCATTTTTAAGAAAAAGCCGACATGGCATTTCTTAGAGGGTCCTTTTTAAGTCTAAATTTTGCATAATGCCATATTTTATTTCATCATTAATTGGCCCTTCCAAATTAAAATCATAAGGAATGTTCGCAATCCTCCCTACTACAACTAATAAATGAGGAGTTATGAATTGTTCCATTTATCCTTACAAATTATAACCATTAGGAATGTATGAAATCCCTAGAGTAAATGAATGAGGAGTTACAAAGTCCTCAACTTTCCCTTTATACAAACATTAATGCAAGGGAATAGCCTCAATACCTTGTTAAACATAAGTAGAAAGTTATGTGATGTTTTGTATCTATATTTCCTCTTGTCTTCTCCTTTTCTCGTCATGAGCACGATTGAGATGTTGCTCAAACTTAATAGGAATGATCTTTATCTTTATTTGAGGATCTCGATTCTAAATGTTGAAAGAAAAGATAAGACACTTAAGTGAGAATAAGTAATAGTGATGACTCATCATCCATGAGTGAACACAAGACACTAAAGACTCCAAGAGGAAAAATACTATAAGTTCTAAAAATAGATTCTAGAATCCATTTGTGTCACTTGCTAAATCTTATAAATGTACTAAAAACTTTATTACAATTCTGAGGGATTTTGGAGTCCTAATGTTTCACTTGATAAAGCATGTGGGTGTAACAATTTACCATTAAATGTACTAATATTTAAATGTACTAATATTTAAAGACCAAGTTTACCACTTTTGCAAACATGATGAAATATTTCTCAATATTCTAATTCATGTTACTAGAAGAAGGATGATATCGTTGAAATTCTTCCCAATCTTTGCTTTTTTCTATCATTATTGTTTGAATGTGAAGGAAGGTCTTTTGTCTACAAGCCAATGAACCAAACAAAAAAAGTTTGAGAAAATCATAAACAAATTAGCAAGAGAAGCAATGTTGCCTTTTCTAAAGAGTAAAAAATTTCAAGCCTTTAGTTTCTACCTCTCAAAATTGAGTTCCATTTCCTCCAAAGACGTTTCACAAATTTTTACCTTTATAAGCACAACAAGGATGATAGACTTTTCCCTTTCTCTAATTCCTTGTATTGAACTCCATGGTGTAATTTTCACGTCCTCGAGGATGGGATTTCTTGCTCCTTCTTAAGTTGCTTCTTTTCCTTTTGGGAAATGAGGAGTCTTGATAAGATTTTTCTCAAATTTATAAGCACAACAAGGATGTTAGAATTTTCTCTAATTTCCTAGAATTTTCTCTGATTTCCTTATATCGATCTCCATAGCATAATTTTCAGGTTCTCGAGGATGGGATTTCTTTCTCCTCCTTATTATGCCCTTTTTCCTTTGGGAAATAAGAAGTCTTGATAAGCTTTTATCCTTTAAATTTTTAGCTTCCCATAATTTAAAGATCTTTTCATGTTATTCCCATATTTTTTCCTCATGAAAATTGTTAAAACTACATTGGCTAACATTACTCCAAATACATGGCAACACTTTTAAGCCATATTTTTGTACCATGCAACACTTTATGATTACGAGAAATTTCCAAGATTACGACTTGTGTAATGCCACTAATGTACATTTAGACTATAATAAATAAGACAATTGGACTAATCACAAAAGATATAATCGCATTCTTATAGTTGATTTTGAGTTTTCTTGCTCTTGTAATTAAAGTAGCTTGTATGCCTTCTCTTCTTCTTGGTTACATGTATGCTTAGGGATTGTGTGGGTGAGTGATGGTGTTGATGTTGTTCTCTTCTCCTTCTCTCTTTCTCCTGTATACTCTCTCATGCATAGAATTGAAGTAGAGGTTGAGCTTTCCATAGCTCTCTCTGTCTTTGCTCCCCATCTATTTATAAAGCTCCTTGTTGGTGACAATGAAGGAGGCAATATTGAGGACCCTAGCTCTCCACAGAGAGAGGGAAGAGGTGCAAGCCAATAAGGCACCTGCATTCTCCTCTCCTTCTCTCTACCTTGCAAGTCTCAAGTGTTCTCAAATCAGTGAAAATCTTTGAAACCATTGCCGAGGAAGTGCCTTTGCGTAGGACTATACTTGAATTTGGAGTATTGGCATAGCCCGGTTGGAGTGCAAATCCACTAGTTTAACTCTTGTTTGTTGATGTTTTTTAGTTTATTTTGCTACCTTGGTGTAATGGAGTATGGAGAAACCCTTCGGGCTCAAGTTGCATGATTACAAGTAAGTGTTCTACTCTATTTTCTTTGATTTATGCTATTTCATTCTTGCATTTGTAAATTTATAAGTTTTAGTTCATTTTATGAATTAATCTCACCATTAAACTATGTAGAAAAATGATTCGATTGCATTGTGTATATCATTAGAGAGGTTAGGGAAGGCTAAAGTATTCTATCGAATAAAAATTCAAAAACATAAAAATTAGAGGAAAAAATATAGATTTTAAACCAAAACATAGAAAATTGCTCTCTGGTTTGCCTATGTACATGCTCGACTTGGCCTCTATACCCATATTTGCAAGTAAAAACACATGTTCCTAAGTCTGACAGGGAAGATCTACATAATATTCTCATCAAGGAAAGGTTAGATAGTATTCTTCCCATTAATGACTATAATGATAAAAATGATTGAAATTTGATTATTACGTGGCCATGACTTCCACCACTACAAGCGACCTGTTAGAATTACATATGCATGTGCCAAAGTGGGAATGCATATTCTCACTTCTGAATACACATGCACAAGTCCATGGACACCTAGCCATGTGCGTACTTATCTTGGAATGCACATTCATAGATCTTACCTAGCCTAATGTCCATGGTCCTATGTTTCTTGGCTAGCATGTTCCCATGTATGTGCCAAGTGGGAACACTTTTCAATTCTGAATGCACATTCACAAGTCTTACAAAGGCTAAAAAATATAAGAAAAATTAGCTAAATCTAGAATATCTAGGACCATTACTTATGTCAGGAGAGCTGATCACCCTTACATGTACACGTGGTTTACAAAAGGATTTCTAGACTCAATCCCACACTTGAGGAGAGTGCCTCAAATGATGCTAAGTCGAGAGCATCTTCTTGAGAGGAATCTCTACATGCTTCACAATCCTTGAGACCTCATAGGAGTGATTGAGGATTTAAGCGATAGTAAGGACACTAGATTAAGTGAGGTCGATTATTGGGAACCTATCCCTTTGGAGACGCATATGGACCAAGAGGTTAGAGTGCCTAACTCCCCTACAACCACTCAAAGGAGCTTTGTGGACATGATTGGAGACATCATCATAGGAGGTCAAATCAACAAGACTAGTGGGAGAGAGACGAAGAATTATCAAACGTGTAACCCTTTGTGTTTCCCTTGATGGGTGTTGGTAGCATAGCCCCATCGTATAACAAATAGCTATTCATAAAGTATTGTCTTATGTAGAGAAATTGGGTCTATTAGATAGTGCTGAAACGCTACAAACTTAGATATCCATGGAAGGTAAACTTCTCTTTTGTTTTACCTCTAGGTTCAATTAAAAGGAACTATAACTAAAGGGCGTTCACCTCACAGGCCATATGAATCTCTTCTAGGATCAAAAATGACTTGATTGAATTTAAGAGAATTTTCCAAGTTGCACCAAGTTACTTAACGGAAGTATGCGTACACTCCAGGAACACTTCGGGGTAAACACTCATCCGAATGGGTAGGGTCAAGGGTTCGGCATTCAGGCCGCAACATTAGTTAAGAAGATTAAAAAAAAAAGAATTTTCCTCTGTTCACTCTAAATGCGTAGCATGGTGCTACACAACAAGCGAGAGATTGCCTACTAGAAAGATCACACCGCTGGAGGATTTTGTTCTTGATATGAACCCTAATCAGTCTAGGTTGGGAATGGGAAGCACCAACCCTATAGAGGAAGGAGTAATCCTTCCTAGAAATACAACCGGAATGATCATAGAGAGAGAGGTTACATTTGTAGTTTTTGGCTGAGCTAGCTCTTAAAACATGAACTTGGGAGTGTTTGGAGTAGCCTTGAGGCCCATTGTATCTTTCGGCTTTGTAGCATCATACCCTAATGGAAGAGTCGCATGTCTATTTGGGACCAAGGCCAAGAATGAGTGTGTGTAAAAGGGGTTAAGGGCTAGGGGATAGGATGGCCATGCCCATGAAGGGCAACTTGCATCATACCCTAATGGAAGAGTCTCATGTCTATTTGCCAAGAATGAGTGTGTGTAAAAGGGGTTAAGGGCTAGGGGATAGGATGGCCATGCCCATGAAGGGCAACTTGCATATAAGTGAAAATGGAAAATAATGATATATCTAATCACTTGCTAATGACAATTATAGTTTGCTAATCATAGCTATGGTGGTTTCTCCCCTTTGAGAAGATGAGTGAGGCCTTGTCCATGAGTACTATCATGTAACCTCCGGTTCACAAGTGCTTCCCTTTCTTTTCGTGGTATCAGAGCTTTGCTTTCTTTCATCACCTTTTCCCTAAAAATTGTAAAAATTTTTGTGAGATTTTTAAAACCCTAGTTTAAGCAAGTTTTCCCAAGCTTTTCTTTAGCAATCTTGAGCTATTCTTGGTCAATCCTTGAGTAAATCAAGCCTTAGAGATATGATGCCTAATTTTCCCTACATTTCCCTAGTTTCTAAAAAATTTTGTACATGAATTTCACCTCATTTTCAAACCCTAACATAGATTAATCTTCATCAAGCTCTTAGCAACCATATTAGAGACCTTATGTAGTTTTTGGGATCTCTTTTGCAAACCCTAGCACATGAATGAAGGTGTTGCATCTCCATGGTGACCGCACCACACAAATTTCAGCCTGTGGAAAAATTTAAAATTCATTTTTTCATGTTTGGAGCTTCTTAAGCATGCCTTGAGCAGCAATACATGATCTTATAAGTCTTAAACCATCACTTCAAACATCTTTCTTGCCATTATTCATCTCTTATGGCTAAAGGCAAAGCTATAGTGGAGAAAGGTGTAGGAAAACGAACATTAGAGCTACATGGATTGATTTGGCATGCATTTGAGGCTATTGTGGTGTTTGTAATACTTGGAGAGGTTTTAAATGGGGAAACAAAGGCTACATCTACTTGATCTTTACCTTTCTCTCACAAGCCTAGTGGATCTGGCGAGTCTTCTTGATGATTATAGGCTGATTTTGATAATTTTCTCATAAATTATCTATATCAAGAAATCAAGAAAATGCTTCTTTACATGGCCATGGGCCTAGGGATTTCTCCTATGAGCAAGTATTAGATCATTCTTGATCAAGAATGCAATCATTTTAGCTTCTTGCTACTTTATTAATGATTCTTGAAGCTTTCCAAGCTATGGAAGCATCATGCAAGGATGATGTTTGTGGCTTCACCCATTAATTGATCCTTGAATGCATACTCAAGATTTTGTGATGCTAATGCTTGATTAGAATAACATTATGAACCATTGAGAGATTATGTGAAGCATTGGATACTTAGAAAGAAATTTTTGTCTCATTAAACTGTTGCAAGCATTTATGAAGGAGCCTCAAGAAATGGAAACATTGGGAATGCATGTTATACTTTTGAAATGGTTTCTTGTTGGTTGATTTGAGCCTATGGTGAGAGTATTATGCCAATGGAAGCATACCACATTCTTATGTGAATAACAAGAAGCATACCATACCACATGCAATGAAAAAAACAAGCTATTGGAGAGTATGATGGAATATGGGAAATGTGATTCCATAAACATGAGTGTATGCTTGAATTGTAAGCTATTGTTCGAGAGTATGATTGAATATGGGAAATGTGATTCCATAAGCATGAGTGCATGCTTGAATTGTAAGCTATTGTTAGAGAGTATGATGGAATAAGGGAAATGTGATTCCATAAGCATGATTCCATGCTTGAATTGTAGTGATTTATCTATTATTGTAGATATGTTGTGAGGATACCTTGGCAATAAGGAGAAGAGGCTAAGGAGAGTGTGTCATGAACTTTCCATGCCGTGAGTGCCATGGTAAAGCAATATGAAAAGGGATTAGGTACCCCGAGGGGAAAAATTACCCCAACCCTTACCTTGGAGTGAAACTCAGTAAGAGGCTGGGAAGGTTTGGCTAGGAGATTGACAAGAAAAATCACTTCTTTGACATATCCTACTTGGTAATTTGATAATGAACAATTGGTGCATGGGTTGACATTTGATATTGGATACATTGGATGCACTTTTTGATCTGAGATTCAATTACAAATAAAAAAGAGGTTATGTCAAAAATTTTGCAAAATGCATGTTATGCTTATGGATTGAATTTGGGATGTTCAAATACATGCCTTGTTAAAGGCAAATGCCTTCAATGAATTGAAGAATGTTGCAGTTTAATGCCCATGTGAAATACAAGAAAACAGAGAGATTGATTACCAATTCATTTCCTTCATTCACAATTAAATGAGAGAATGCATGTCAATTACATAACTCATATGGCAGTTATAGCCTTACGCACATGAAGGGGATATGAAGAGTTATGGGTAAATGCAAACAATCATGAGGTAGGTGAAGGGTTATGTCAGTTAAGGGTGAGTCACATGGGGTGCATGCACACACGAGCTAACACTTGTTGGTACACCCAGTGTATTGGATAGCAAATCCAACAACTTGAACCCACAATCATAGGGTCATGCCAGTGTCGTGCACATAACACGTATCTAGTGTAAGAGTAACATAAGCATCACACCGCCTAAGGGTGAAAAGATATGTCGATGATGATGCTCCAACACCCGCTACACATTGTGCCCAACAGGGAGCTCCGCTATAAGAGCGTGTCGATGAAGAATCATTAGGATTTGCAACATGTTGCACCTTATGCATCACCACATAATCTCTTACGAGCACCATGATAGGCACTAGAACTTGCTTGACCAAGACAAAAGATAGAAAACTCTCCATCTCATATTGAGTTACTCTATGGGAACATCAATATGGGAAGGCATCTAACATCGAGGATATCTCCTAGAGCACATTGCCAACCTTGGCCTTCATGCTCATTTGTAATTGCATTCATCCCATAAGCAACATAGTTCACTACTCCAAGTAGGATCTTTGCTTTAACCAAAGACTTTGGTCTCTTTTCCTTATTCTAGTGCAAGAACACTCTAATAAGCCCTCTTGTTCTCATCACATCACCACATCCATGGTAGACAAAAGCCACATTAATGCATACACCAATCCCATTATGCACATGAAGCATAATTGCCTGGAAAGTACAAGGTGGCTCATCATGCACAATATGATAAAGTGAAAGTAGAACTGCATCGTTGATGCAGACAACTTGCTCAACATCTGAGCATAAATTTCATATTGGCGATCCACTTACTCATCCATTTGAGCATTTGGGAGCTCTCTTTCCTATATGTCTTTTCCTTTGCCTCTCTCTATGATATGGTAATCTTGGAGGCAACATACTTCATCTACTTATAATCCTAAGCTCAAGCACGCTCTGGCGAGCCACCAACCACCTCTACCACCCGAGCCATTGCACCATCTCCAGTATTAGCCAATCATTGCCCATGCCTAGCATGGCCTGGTCCATAACTGCCAGCTCTTCCTTTCACAATCTCCCCATCTACATGCTTTGAACCTTAAGAAAACCCACTTGTGATCCAACACTACCCGTCATGTAGTGATCTTGGCCTTCAAGACTTCTAGCCTACATGCTCTTGGTTTCTAAATGCCTCACATCCTACTTTATTTGCCCCAATATCCACTAATGGAAGAATCTGCAAGGTGCCCATGCTTTTACCTAAATCATCATGAACATCACCCAATTGAACTGCATTTGATATGTCCTCCATAATATCGGTAGGATCTACTGTGACAAAGAAATCATCCTCCATAGAGCATCATCAAGCTTAGGATCCCAATTTGGTAAATTTGAAAAAACTACCACCAAGTCATCAGAATCATCATGAACTACATCATGAGCATTTGGGACTGTTGCTTCGTGCGACTAGGGTATCTCTTTGCGGGTCACCCAGTGCCATCGGGTAATCATCAACCAAATTGAAAAGATCAAAGGTCAAACCTTCCCCATATACATCATGTGCATACGTAGCAAGAGCCTTCTCTTCTGGATCATCCAGTAAATTCTCCATGAGCTGCACATAAGCTAAAGACTTTGCATAACTACTTAGTTGGTCATCATTTCGCCCTTGGTCTTTGTGTTGAGTTGTAAATAGTTGAGGATTATCCTTCCAGCAACACCTCATCTAATCGGTATCCCAAACTAGATCGATCCCATGTAGAAGATAAAAGCCTACAGTTGGAAACTTCTTAGCAAAATTGGTCATGACCTTCTACTGCCTAACTTGGTGAGAATGTGTACCACACATTTTGCTCAACAGGGCCATCATTTATGTCCTCATTTGATGCATCATCATCCTCATCATCTACAAGATGTATGGGATTCTCATTCCCTTTATGCCACTGACTCCATCATTAATATATAAGACATAATCAAGCTACATCTCTTATTGAGCATCATCATGCTTTAGGTGAATATCATGTACATCTGTATGCATAGTTTGAACTTCAAGAGAAACACTTTCAACGTATCCCATGTTAGAAAAAGCCACCTTCTACACAAGATGATGATGAAGCTCTAAATCAATAGCAGAAGCTTTTGAGTCACTATTGGAGCTATTATCTGAAGTGCTATTTGAATGGCTACTCTCATCTTCTAGCTTCTCAATGTCATGCTTCACACCTAACAAGAAGTGTGAGGCTACATATGCTACCCATTGAATGTCTTGCAATAAATGCTTACCTCATGAGTGCTTAAGATGCCACTTCTCTTCTTTCTCGGCATGTTTTTAAAAATTACTCACCTCTTGCTTACTCTTCTATAGGCCATCAACATTATCAGCTTTTCTCTGTCGTTGCAATCTCCCTTGGACATCATTAAAGACTGCCAATAATCATCTTGGACACTTTTGAGAATGATGACCCTGTCTCGCACACTGGCGGTAGACCTGGTACACACAGTTATTCTCATGGTCATGCTTTCCACAATGTTGGTAGGAGATCGTTTGAATTTTAGAAAGAGTCGAACAACTTGAGCATTGCCATACCCAGATTCACTCACTCATCTTCTAGAATTTTCTTCTAGTAGATGGCTTCAACAAACCATATAACAAGTAAAACACAGTGTGGCAAGCTTATAAGCAACGAGGAGGAGGATCTTGCATATGGTTGTGATTACCATATAAGTGAGTTTTTATATGTACACAAGAAACCGTAAGACATAGTCTTGTATAAGTTTTCCTTTTTCATACAATTTCATGATCTTCTTTTGCTTGTTGTAGCATTACAAATATGGTGCACTTCAGTCATGCAGTCTCGTCACTTTCGAGTGAAGCGAATAGATAAGAAGAGAAAAACATTTGATCTTCTTTTGCTTGTTGTAGCATTGCAAATATGGTGCACTTCGGCGGTCATGCAGTCTCGTCACTTTCGAGTGAAGCGAATAGATAAGAAGAGAAAAACATTTGATTGTGGTGTCAAGGCCAATTTCATGCAAGAAAGTTGTTCAAGTGTAAGTGACCTGAATAGTGAAGTTGGCATGCTTGATTATTGTGGAATGATATAAGACATTATCAAGGTTGGCTTCAGAAAGTTTTCTATGTTAATTTTTTATGTGGAGTGGTTCAAGGTGGTAACTCAAGGAACACAAGAAACCATGCACACAGAGATAAGAGAGAATTTGTTCAAGAAGACTCCACAAAGATATGGACAGACCAAAGGGACACATTTGTGCTACCAGAGCATTGTGATTGAGAAGGTCATCGTCAAGGCAGCAGCACGAGAGATCATAGGTGATTGTTTGTAATCCAAATTAATTCATGTAGTAAACAAATATTTGAAGATATGGAAATATCAGATGACGTAGAGGTTAAAGAACCCACTCAAGGAGCACGAGAAGTAGATATTGATCAAGTTGAATAACTAGAAGAAGGATCAAATAATAGTACAATAATTGAACAACTAGAACTTGAACCAAAAGCAAACACAACGGCTAATCCGGAATTCAAAGAAGAAATAGAAGAACAACTTTCAACGCAACCACCTTCAATGTTGAAATAGAAGAACAACTTTCAACGCAACCACCTTCAATGTTGAAATAGAAGAACAACTTTCAACGCAACCACCTTCAATGTTGAAATAGAAGAACAACTTTCAATGCAACCACCTTCAATGTTGAAATAGAAGAGGATGATACAGATGAACTGCCTTCTACTCCTACAACAGACGAGGCTCCACCAATTGACAAAGATGCAAATGGAGAGATATTTCTAGAAATAGATGTATTTGGAGCCATGGATCTAGCAGAGGATGAGCGAGTCGATGAGATGATCTATAACATCTTATTTCTTTTCTATTTGACAAGCAATACTTGGTTTTGTCATAGTTTTCTTTTTTGGGACCATTAATGCAAACTTTGATAGACAATTGTTATAATTTCTTATAAATATTGTTAAATATATTCTTGTATTTGGGATCATTAGTGCAAGCTTTGGCAAACAAATATTGTCATATTAATTTCTTAAATATTGTTACATATCTTTATATTTGTTTGAAAAGTAACAAAAAAATTGGGTTGATAAGGACTATGAGAACTAAAAACACTTGAAACTTTTTTCAGAAGTCACACCAAACAAAAAACAAAAAAATATGTTCTCGATGCTAGTATCAACGTTTTTGTAGACACACATTTCGACAAATTTTTTGATGTAAATATAGATGGTTATTTTGACTATGATTTTAATTCTTATTTTGATGATGCGAGTGCCGTTGAAATTGATCACATCAAAGGCTAAAGATCTTATAGTAGTGTGAGCATAATAATGCAAATTAGATTTGGTTCTGATCTTCTTAAATTTTTTCCCTCGTATAATGGTTTTTGCATTTGATGACTCATAAGAAGAAGGCATATTTAACCACCTATAATGAGCTTAAAGCGTAAGATTAATAATAATCTTAATTATTAATTAGTGAGTAATTCATTATTTTTGGAAGGATAAATCTACTAGAGCTCACTTGGAGAATTATTTTGAAGGCATTCCATAAATCTACTTCAAGAAACCTTCAAGGGGAATTAATAGTAATGTATCTAGCTAAGATTCAAGCCCTTAAACACTTTATTAGGCATAATAATGAGGCTTAATCTCATTTTTTTGCATCCACATGTTTAGGGTTTAGATAAAACATGTAAATATATACTCTAAAATGTAGTTTAAAAGGGTCCTAATTACCTTTTCGGACTGAGATGCATGCTTATTAGGGTATACAGCTTATCCTTATCAAACTCATAAGCCCTTTCTTTGACCAATCATAAGTGTATAGCATTGAAACTCATACTTCTTGGTATATTGTTGCAATTTCATGGATTTCCTTTCCAATGACTCTACTACATTTTTTATACCCATAGAATATTCAGCCTACATCCACAAAGGAAACACATTAATTAATATCATAGAATGAATGTAAGAAATATGAAGATTGAAAATGTAAGTATTTGAATCACTACGTTCCAAACAAGCTAGGACAACATGGTTGCTGGTGCAATATACCAAGCATTTATTGTTCTCTTCTCAAGTGCCATTTTCATTTCCACCCACTTCTTGACATCGTCACTCAATTGATCAAATATTAAGGACTTGTCAGCTGATACAAACTTCTAGAAGAGAAAGATCTCGTGTGAGATCGTAGGAGAAATTACATGTAAATGAGCCAATCTACAACAAACATCATCGTCGTATATGAGAAAAAACACAATACAGTACATACAAGTGATAACCATTGTGATAAGAGTCATTCATTCTCTATGATTGAAGTGCTACTAGGAGCTCCCCCTCCTTAAAATTTTCAATGGTAATGAATTGGCACTGCACTCTCACATGTCGGGATGGTATATGATGTGACCAAGCTAATAAAATATTCGGAGTTAATGCATTATGCAAGCTAATAAATATATGGAGTTCATACATTATGTGAAAGTTTACCTTTCGTAATCTGTGCATACTATGCCTTGACCCTGTAGATTGACATCCCTTACAAGAAATATTTTTCCAAACAAATCTCTCCATCCATCTATGAGCCTCCTTTCAAATTAGTCATTCATTGCACATCATGTAGGGCCCCACTCTACCATATCCATCTCTGTGACCTCTAAATATAACTCACTACCGGGTGGTTGCAAGATGAGGTTATCTAGTTTCATGTAGTGGGCACCCTTGGCTTTAGTTGGAAAACATGCATTTTTTCAAGAAGAATAGCCAATCTCTCATAGTTAGCCAAGGAGTTTCACTTCAAGGTCTTCTAATGAAACATCATATGCAAAGTTGGGCACCTAAAACTATAATCTGATCGAATATCCAATAATTGCAAATCCCCTTTTCTTTGGGAACCAAGTTTGTATATAGGCCCTGTCATAGGTTTAGACAGGTACAGTGAATGTGAGTAAATTGCCTATAACTTTTACATTATTACTCATATGATGTTCCCACTTTGCATATCACAAATACAAATAACATAGAGCTTAACTTGATTTATCGAGTAATTTTTGATGTGTTCTACTATTTTCTATATTATTTAAAAGGTATTAGAATTGTTAAAAAACATACTATTTTATCCTCCCACCACATCTACCATTTAAAAGGCTCAAAATGTATGGATCTAGTGATGATTAGATTGGGAAAGATTAGTATAATGTGGGTATAAGGTAAAATTCCAAATCTAACGGTTGGATTTTTGTAGATTTACTTTGGTGGAAAATTTATTATGACTGTCAGAGGCCCATTAAATCAATTGTAATTTACTTCTAGAAAATTAAATATTGAATCTTTAAATCTAAAAACTCAAGGGATCAATACTCTTGTTGCCATGAATTTATTAAAAAAAAATTGGCTTAATTTGAGTATGGGAAGGTCCATTTTCAATCCTCCCAAGTGAAAATTCCCATATTGTGTCCACTCTCCCCTTTTCAAGTCTAAAACCAATCCTAGTTAGGTTTGGAAATCTAGGCTTGGTAAACTTCACAGCTTTGGTTTCATTCCATGTGTGAGGCTTAGGTAGGCACAAATCTTATATATGCATGCCACTTTATGTTCACATGAGCTTCGAGAGGATCCACATAAGCAGCTTGCCACCTCCACCCTCCATGTCAACATGGTCAACCTAGTTGACTCCCCACCTCATCATCCTAGTCATCATTAATGCCACATCATCTTGGTGACATGGCATGCCACCTCGCACTTGGTGACATGGCATGCCACATCAACCATAATAGTGCCACATGTCAAGAGATTGCCACGTGTCATGCACGCATGTGACACGTGCCTCCTTCCCACCTCCCCTCTTTTTTCAAAAACATATTTTTGAAAAAGTTAATTTAGTAATTTAGAGAAATAGAATATAGAATTTTAAATAATAAAATATATATAACTTATTTAATAATAGAATTTAAAATCATAAATTTTAAAGGATTATATTTTGGGATTAGATCAATAATATTATTATTAAAGTTTATATTATTAATTTAAAAAAAATAAATTTTTTAATTTAATATTTTTTGAAAATTTTTTATGTAGAATAAACCTTTGAATAAAATTTGAAAAAAATACTTTATTAAAAAAATAGTTATATAATTATAAAATAAAAGATATATTTATATATCTAGTAATGATAAATATTTAGACTTGTTAATAAATATTATTAATAATATTGATTTTTAAGTGGATAATAGTTTATCTTTAATTATCTTTATGTTTATCTTAATTATCCAATCAATCTTAGATAGGAAATCCAATGAGATTTGAAGTAGATAACCTATTTTTCCTATATAATCACACATCTCTAGTACTATCCCACACTTATCTCTAGTACTATCCCATCATTGAGCCTTTATAATATTTTCTCTCTTAGCTTCCTTGAGAATGGGTTCTCAAAGTCGTAGGAGTCAGAAACGTGATAGGACTAGACTTCCCCCCGTTCACCAAGTTCAAGAGGAGGAGAGGAGAAGGATAGCTCATGAGAGAAAGAGAGAGTGGAGAGCACGTCAACGAGCAACACCTTCCGTTTGGCGATGATCCAAGCCTTGCTCCTCCTCTTCCACTTCCTCTCCCTTCGCCCTCTTCCCCCCCACTACCCCTTAGTTTAGATAATCCACATGAACCCGCCCTTCCTGAGTCCCCTTCTCTTCTACAAGAACCCACCCCCCCTCCTTTGGGTGCCCTTCATGTAGATAGGAAAGAACTATCAAAGTCAGCAGGGGCACATCGTCGTGCCCATGCAATCTTCCATTCCTATTTCAAAGACCTCACGCCTTCATCACAGGCATGTGTGCTTGATGCTTTGATTGATCTGCCCAACATGGCCAACTGCAGGGCGCTTTCCGACATTGGAGGTCGAAGAGAGAGGAGAGCTGGCATGGCGGTGCTACAAAGTGTTCGTCATTCCTATATAGTTAACAAGAAGAGGAACTCTGCGGACGCTTTGGCTGCTCGACGGGCTATTGTGGTAGCAGCCATAAGTAGCTCCCAAATGAAGGGTAAGGTTAGTGCCACATCTCGCATCCTTTCCATAGCACCACACGCACTTAGAGTTGGGTCTATTAGGCGACAAAGTTTAGATGCCAATGAGGTTGGTGCTTTGTGGGCGAGTAGTGGTCATGTAGCTAGGCATGATCGCCTACTAGATGAAACCACTAGAACCTTGATAGAAAGTTTTTGGGAGGAGAATTGTCGTGCCTCGCCAGTTTTCAAGAAAGCTTTGCGTAAGAGAGTGACAAGAGGAGTGTTCATTGAGCACGGTGCTTGCTTTCTTGAAATGACTCAAACTGAGTTGTATTCTCAGTTTGTGGCTTCGTATCTAGAGCTTAAAATTGGGCAAAGGTCATTTGAGGGGTGTAAGCCTTGGTTTTTGAGGTACTCACGTCAGCGTGACACATGTTGTCGCTACCATGTTGAGTTCAAACTTTTTTATGATGTGTTTCGTTCTCTTAGTGGGCATAGAGAGTTGCCTCGTAGTCCTCGTGATTTCATCCACTCTCTTTTGTGTGCACGCGCACGGAGGATGCCCAGTTCCATAGGATGCCTTGTGTGGAGAGCAATTGCACATCATGTGGTTCACTTGCACATCTACAGATGGTAGATCTTGATGCAAGTGACCAAGAGATAGTGGCATGGCAATGTTATGAGTATGTGACACACCAGCTCCAGAGTGGTTGGACAGTCCAGGAAGTTGTAGCTCGTGGACAAACATACACCACGTTGTCACTTCACAGCCACATTTAGGGAGCAGATCTACCCCTATATACGGCACAATCATTGTGCCAAGTGGCAGGATCGTCAGTTCCGAGCATGCTTGGCAGAGTTTCCTATTGGTGTGGTCGTCTCTGTGATTGATTTTGCAGAGAACTACACATTCACACCTTTTCAGGAGATACAATCTTAGTATTACTTCTCAGAGCAGGTAATGGTTATATTTCGTAATATTTGTTTTGTGTTTGAGCTACATTACTTATTTGATTTTTTGTGTCCTAAACGTATGTATTGCTTACCTCACTAGGTTGCTATTATGGTCCACATTAGCTATCGACATGCAGAGGCTCATGTACATGGATAGCGAGTATCCCCGAGACCTGTGTCATTATTCGAGAGTATCATTTCTATATCAGTGATGATCGTTCACATGATGCACATTTTGTGCAACATTGTTTTCGTCTCCATGACGATTTTTTAGGAGATTGTGGATCAGACGTGTCCAGCGATGGGTTTGGTCGGATGGTTGTGGCGCACAGTTTAAGTCATCACGACAATTCTATTGGCTCTACAGGTATTACTTATGGTTTTCTTACATTTACAATTAAACTAAATTCACTAGAACATCTTAAAGAAAACAATAACTAAGACTATCTTTTATGGATTTATAGGTGGCATGTGCAGTCTAGTATCCCAGTGATTTGGTCATTCTTTGAGATTGGTCACGGGAGGGGAGAGCATGATGGTGCGGGCGCGTGTGTGAAACGTGCCTTGAGGCGTCATCAGCTGCGGCAGGATGCTCAGCGGTTCAAAGATGCGGGCCACGTAGTCGAGTGGTGCTCCCAACATTTGTGTGGGAGTGCAGCATCATCGTACCCCAAACGTGATGCTTGGATTGTCAGGAGATTTTTTTGGCATGTGGATGGTGGCATAATTGACCGTAGAGCCTCCCATGATTGTGACACAGTACCTGGCACCTTGGGCTTACATTCCATCAGGAGCACGTGCATGGCGGCCCCCACGATTTACACACGACGGTTTGCATGCTTCTGTGGAGCATGTATGGATGGTGATTGGTCACATTGTGCCTCGAGAGGATGGGCAGATGCATGGATACAGACATTCCTCTCCCCCGAGCATCCTTCACATCCAGTGTTGTCTGATGAGCACACAGGTCCTGCGTTCATGGTTAGTTATGATGACCTGACAAATTTGCTACAGGAGGGTGATGTATTTGCTATTATTGCCAGTGAGGGAAATAGCGAGGGAGTAGACTACTATCTGATGAGTTGCACTAGGCCAAAGTGCATCCTTGACCAGGATACAGTGGATGATCATGGGTTTTCTTATGACACCCATAGCATGATTGTGGGCAGGCTGGTTCCACCTGCAGATTCGACTTCATCGGGGGAGTCGAGTTCCAGCAGTGGAAGTGGGAGTTAGAGACATTTCAGTTCTCTCATCTAGTGGTTGCTACCAGGCTCACTCTTGATCGAGTACAGAGCCGAAAACACAGTTCTCACCCTCGTTTTCGGCTTCGAGTGGATGACCATGAGAGCATTCTAGAGCAGCTGAGAGCTAGAGAGGGTGCTGCTGACTAGATCTCTATCTTGATAGTGACTAAGCTCAGACTAGCTGGGTTAGCTCACTTACAGTGTACTTAGATTTCTTGGGAGTGACTAATCTCAGAATAGCTGGGGTAGTTTATTTTCATTCTGATGTACTTATTTGATGTTTATATCATTATGAGTTTTCTCATTATTGAGTATCATTACATTTTAGTTGATGTTCTTGATTTTATTACATTTTTTAACACTTTGGCTATCATATTGTTTGTTCAAAATCTCCATGCCATCGTACCCAAACATGCCCCGATGGGAACCAAACTTTGCAAGCATGTGGGGGGACCCCACCCCCACATGCATGCAAAGTTTAGTCACAATCGGAGCATGTTTGGATTGGTAATTAGCGTCCAGTGCGAATTTTTCAAGTCTCTTGGTGCTTAACAGGCCATGGAAAATCCGGGCCTTCCCCATACCATCGTACCCAAATGCTCCTATGTTATATGTACATTATGTGTGCTATGTTATATACACATTATGTGTGCATATACTAGGAGGCTAACCCACATTAGGCTTGTGAGCATGGGAGCATGGGAACAAGCTCTAGTGGAGCATGGGTTAGGACTAACCTTAAGGTTTAAGGTTAGGGTCAGGCATCCAAGGGTCACACATGAGGAATGGAAAGTCAAGAGTCACTTGAGGGCCCTCCTATTTAATAGGGGCATGGGGCACACTCAAGGGGGCTTGGAGCTTGAGGGCTTGGAGGCTTATGCTATGGTCTCTTGTGTAGAGGTCCATATCTACTCACCTACCATTTCACACTATAGCTACATGCTATTGGATTGTGTTATACCTCTTGATGGTATGGGACATCAAGGTAGAGGTATGATGTATTTCATTCATTATTCATGTGTGCATCCCTTGGGCTCGGGGGTGGTTGGGTGGTTGAGTTTATGCCTGATTTATGCATGTTTTATGCATAACAATTATCTAGAGAGATCTTAGGGTTTTAACAGTGGTATCAGAGCAATCTCTATTTAATTGTTGATTTTTTTTAGTAAATTTTAATATTTACTAATAAAATGTTATCTTTTGTTGATTTGTGTTGATGAATTGCACGTGGATCATCGATATGGTGATTGGAACGTGTGTAACTACAATTCAATGGACGAATCGACGTTGCGGGGGAATACCGTGAGTTAATGCTATTTTTCCCTATTTTTTATGGTTAAAATCGAGCATTAATGGATTTTTTTTCAAAAATACCATAAAGTTTATGGTGGATATTTTTGAGAGGATGGATTCCCTGAATTTCTAGAATTTTTAGAAATTTTTTCCTAATTTTTTAGGAATTTTTTGAGCATTTTTTTGATTAAAAATTTATTTTTATACATTTTTTGCGGGTTTTTTCCGCGGGAATGCGATCAAATTCTGTCAATTTCTACTGAAATTCAGTAGGGGACAGCGTGTTGATGCATGAGATGCTCTCCTGTGTGCGTGGGGTCCTCTCCGTTTCTCAAATCTGATTTTTTCTCATTTTTTCCATGAGAAAATCTCTTTAAAATGATTTTTTTTAAACATTAATCATAATTAATGATAATTATGATTAAGATATGATTAATTAAAAAATTAATCAATGGATTAAATTAATCTCTGTTTAGCAGAGAGAGGAGATTGGAGAAAGAGAATGAAAATGAAAGTTGAGAGGAAAGGGAGGAGAGAAGGGAGAAGAGAGAATCTTATCTCTCTCTCTCTGGTCCATGCGCAGGCGACGGGAGGGGGGGGGCTGCGCAGCAGCCGCCGGCGAAAAATCGCCCCCCCCCCTAAAAAAATCAAAAGGCTAAAAGCCTTAATAAAACATATATTCATTTTTTTTAAAAAAATGAGTTTTTTTTATTTAAAAAAAAAGGCTTTTGAATTTATTTCAAGGAAAAAGCTTGGGAAAAAGCCTGGAAGTTTCTGAAAATTACTGGATTTGAGTAAAAAATCTCAGAAAAAATCCTGAAAATTTCTTATTGAAAAATATTGGCTTTTCAACTTCCGGAAAACCTTTGGCTTTCCGTTTTCCCAAAACCTTTTGGCTTTCCGAATTCCGGAAAAACTTTTGACCTTCCGTATTCCGGAAACCTTTGACCTTTCACATTCCGAATTTTTTTTGTCTTTTCATTTTCCCAAAACTTTTGGCTTTCCGTATTCCGGGAAAACCGTTGGAATTCCGAAATTTTTTGACCGTTCGTATTCTAAATGCGTTCGGGGTTGATTAAAAATTTCAAAAAATTCATGAAAATTAGTGGAAAATTAGACAAAGGTTATTTTAAATTTTGGAAAATGTGGGGTTGGTGTTTGGCATGTGGTGTGTCCATTCGGGCGCCCGTGACCATTCAAATTCCTTTAAAAATATATTTTTTGACCCAGAAAATTAGAAAAATCCATTAAAATTGAAAATTTTCATTGGATTTGAGAATTGTCGGGCGAAATTGGAAATTTCGTGAACGATGGGATTCTCAGGGAAAATTAGGAAATTTCTAGAAATTATTTTTAGAAATCCTAAAAATTGGTATTTTTAAAATATCAATGGTATTTTGGCAAATTAAATTGCTAAAAATTTTCTGGAAAAATATAGGTTTGGAATGCCATGAGATAGGTTTGGTGGAATTCAAAATTATTATATTTTGAGGCCCTATAAATTTGGGAAAATTAGAAAAAAATCATGATAATTTTTTTTCTCGAGAATTTAATATTTTCGAGGGTTATTTAATGTTGAAGTACGTTTTCTCGTGCTGACATTAGATAGATGCGTGTTATTCGCATATTATTAATACGATTATACCTCGTATTAATGGATATTTATGTTTGGATTAATTCTAAACGATGTATTCATGATTTTTGACCATTGTTTAGCCATTCTTTTTGGACATGTTCCTTAATTTGGCTATAATTTTCGTTCAAAGTGTGTTTCACCTTTGACACTTTTCCATGATAATTTATTTTGCACTTATTAAAGTGTGGATTGTGCTTAATTTCTTAAGCCTAAGACAAAGTCTATCATGGATTAGTTGATCGGTTTGTTTTGGTGGATTTCTATTGGATGTTTTCCAAGTTTTACAAGGACTCATCAGGTTTTGCCTAGATCACTTGTGTCTAGGGGTTTTTCTTATTGAGTGCTACACACACGTGTTTCACTTTCTTACTTTGGAGTTTTATTTGAACAATATAACGTTCATATACTCCGGATTGATGAGTTGGCCACCAATTTAAATGCTTCTTTTGGCATGATTTATGTCCATTAGATGGTATGCATTGATTTTTATGATCAACTATGGTTTTTATGGATTTAAGGAGCTTCTATGCTTTTATCCATGCTTTTATAAGGATCTTTTGATCTTTTGAATAATTACATGTGCTTTGAAGGTAGCATTTGCCTTCGTTTTTTGCACGTAATTTTGGAGTATATTTCTTGTACTCTTGTATATATTCCAACTCGGATACCTAGTTACTTATATATCTAGGTGAGTTATTTTTCTACCCTAACTTTATTGTGTTTTGGGTAGTTATCATTAGAAAGGCGCCAATAATTCAATTTCTTTTCTAATGATGTACTCAGAAGGATTTATTCCTTGATGTAGTCTCAAGTATATAGAGACAGGTTTAGTATGTGAAAGTCTGGATAAGGCCATCTTATTCCTTTTATACAGGATTTTATTCATATTTCCTAGACGGCATACTAAGGAGTTTCAAATTGTTAAGATATGTATGAGTGGTATCATGGTGGTATGGGACGCTAGGGATCCCTCACATATATTATCTTATGGGATAATTTGGGCTCAAGATTGTTGCTTTGCTTACATCACTTAGCATGTTGAACTCAACATTCAAAGACAATCTTATTTTCTAAATTCACTAGAAGTTATAGTGTGGGCATTCTTTAGATAAACTTCTTTTATCTATAACCTGCATGTTTTGATGAGGGTAATCTCGTCGGCATTTTCACTTGTTGAAATCTCTTTCTTTAGAGTTCAAACAAGTTTATCTTGTTGTGTTCGGATAAGGAAATTTGGATTCTTCCTTTGTTGGCATTTCTTTCTTTAGTTCCGTACTTTAGGTGATTTACACAATCAACCTGATAGGTTTACGGATGGACATATGTGTCTCATCGAGACGTTGATGACTCTCTATGTTGATATGGGTAACTCGAGACGTCGATTATTCCATATGCAGATGTGGGTATGTCGGGGCACCGATAAATCCTTGGTTTCTGCTGTTATAATGCCATGCTTTCCTACTTTATTCCGAAAGGTTTACAACGAGGAAGTTACTTTGAATGTGAATTGTTCTGATCATCCGCAGTAGTCTGATGGGCAAACAGAGTGTATGAATCAGATTGTAGAGGATATGCTTCGTGCATGTCTCTAGAAAATCATCATATTGGGAAATATCTTCCAATGATGGAATTTGCCTATAACAGTTTTAAATATACGGCTATTGGTTTTTTAGTCCGTGCATACTTATGTATGGGTATCAACCCAGGGCACCTATTGATGTCAGTCTTAAGGACATCGAGCTTGATGCATCGAGGGATTTCTTGCGAGATATGTAGGAAATTCTGACCGAAGCTCGGGATTCTATCAGGAGTGCTCATGATAGGGCACGGTTTTATGCTGATAGGAGACGCTCATCTCGGTTTTTTGACCCAGGAGCGTTGGTTTATTTTAATGTTCCTAAAGATTTTCAGACTTTGTCAATGGAAAAATGCTCGAATTTATCTCCTAGATATTGTGGTCCATTTCGAGTTATATATCGGATTGGCACGGTTGTGTATGAACTAAAACTATCTCCAATTGTTAGAGTTTATCCAGTCTTTCATATCGATAGATTGAAAGGGAAACTGGGAGGTGAGGATGACACAGTTACTCCTCAAGAACTCGTTGAAGTCGATGAATTATCCTATGTTCCACATGAACCTGATAAGGTACTTGAATTCAGGGAAAGGAAACTTTGTAGTTGACTAATCCCTGAGGTTAAAATAAGGTGGAAAGATAGGGAAATTAAGAATTCGACTTGGGAGTCGGTTGAGATTGTTCAGCGCAGTTCTTCTTCTTTTCATTGCAAGAGTGCAATGTTTTGAGAGAGGGGAAGTATGTTATATGTACATTATGTGTGCTATGTTATATACACATTATGTGTGCATATACTAGGAGGCTAACCCACATTAGGCTTGTGAGCATGGGAGCATGGGAACAAGCTCTAGTGGAGCATGGGTTAGGACTAACCTTAAGGTTTAAGGTTAGGGTCAGGCATCCAAGGGTCACACATGAGGAATGGAAAGTCAAGAGTCACTTGAGGGCCCTCCTATTTAATAGGGGCATGGGGCACACTCAAGGGGGCTTGGAGCTTGAGGGCTTGGAGGCTTATGCTATGGTCTCTTGTGTAGAGGTCCATATCTACTCACCTACCATTTCACACTATAGCTACATGCTATTGGATTGTGTTATACCTCTTGATGGTATGGGACATCAAGGTAGAGGTATGATGTATTTCATTCATTATTCATGTGTGCATCCCTTGGGCTCGGGGGTGGTTGGGTGGTTGAGTTTATGCCTGATTTATGCATGTTTTATGCATAACAATTATCTAGAGAGATCTTAGGGTTTTAACATCCGATGGGGACCAAACTTTGCAAGCATGTGGGGGGGACCCACCCCCACACGCTTGCAAAGTTTGGTCACAATCGGAGTATGTTTGGATTGGTAATTAGCGCCCAGTCCGGATTTTTCAAGTCTCTTGGTGCTTAAGAGGCCATGGAAAATTTGGGCCTTCCCCATACCATCGTACCCAAACATGCTCCGATAGGGACCAAACTTTTCAAGCATGTGGGGGTGGGTCCCCCCCACATTCTTGCAAAGTTTGGTCCCTATCGGAGCATGTTTGGGCAAGATGGTATGGGGAAGGCCCGGATTTTCCATGGCCTCTTAAGCACCAAGAGACTTCAAAACCTGAACTGGGCGCTAATTACCAATCCAAACATGCTCTGATTATGACCAAACTTTGCAAGCATGTGGGGGTGGGTCCCTCCCAGATTGCTTGCAAAGTTTGGTCCCCATCGGAGCATGTTTGGGTATAATGGTATGGGGAATGCCCGGATTTTCCATGGCCTCTTAAGCACCAAGAGACTTGAAAAATCTGCACTGGGCGCTAATTACCAATCTAAACATGCTCCGATTGTGACCAAACTTTGCAAGCGTGTGGGGGTGGGTTCCCCCATATGATTGCAAAGTTTGGTCCCGATCGAAGCATGTTTGGGTATGATGGTATGGGGAAGGCCCGGATTTTCCATGGCCTCTTAAGCACCAAGAGACTTGAAAAATCCGCACTGGGCGCTAATTACCAATCCAAACATGCTCCGATTGTGACCAAACTTTGCAAGCATGTGGGGGTGGGTCCCCCCCACATGCTTGTAGAGTTTGGTCCCCATTGGAGCATGTTTGGGTATGATGGTATGGGGAAGGCCCGGATTTTCCATGGCCTCAAGCACCAAGACACTTCAAAAACCCGGACTGAGCGCTAATTACCAATCCAAACATGCTCTGATTGTGACCAAACTTTGCAAGCATGTGGGGGTAGGTCCCCCCCACGTGCTTGCAAATTCTGGATCGAAGCATGTTTGGGTACGATGGTATGGGGAAGGCCCGGATTTTTCATGGCCTCTTAAGCACCAAGAGACTTGAAAAATCCGCACCGGGCGCTAATTACCATTCCAAACATGCTCCGATTGTGACCAAACTTTGCAAGCGTATGGGGGTGGGTCCCCCCCACATGCTTGCAAAGTTTGGACCCCATCGGAGCATGTTTGGGTACGATAGTATGGGGAAGGCCCGGATTTTCCATGGCCTCTTAAGCACCAAGAGACTTGAAAAATCTGCACTAGGCACTAATTACCTATCCAAACATGCTCCAATTGTGACTAAACTTTGCATGCATGTGGGGGTGGGTCCCCCCCACATGCTTGCAAAGTTTGGTCCCCATCGGAGCATGTTTGGGTACGACGGTATGGGGAAGGCTCGGATTTTCCATGGCCTCTTAAGCACCAAGAGACTTGAAAAATCTGCACCGGGCGCTAATTACCATTCCAAACATGCTCCGATTGTGACCAAACTTTGCAAGCATATGGGGGTGGGTCCCCCCCACATGCTTGCAAAGTTTGGACCCCATCGGAGCATGTTTGGGTATGATAGTATGGGGAAGGCCCGGATTTTCCATGGCCTCTTAAGGACCACGAGACTTGAAAAATCTGCACTGGGCGCTAATTACCAATCCAAACATGCTCCGATTATTGTGACTAAACTTTGCATGCATGTGGGGGTGGGGTCCCCCCCACATGCTTGCAAAGTTTGTTCCCCATTGGAGCATGTTTGGGTAAGGCTCGAATTTTCCATGGCCTCTTAAGCACCAAGAGACTTCAAAAATCCGCACACTGGGCGCTAATTACCAATCCAAACATGCTCCCATTGTGACCAAACTTTGTAAGCATGTGAAGGTGGGTCCCCCCCACATGCTTGCAAAGTTTGGTCCCCATCGGAGCATGTTTGGGTACGATGGTATGGGGAAGGCCCGGATTTTCGATGGCCTCTTAAGCACCAAGAGACTTGAAAAATCCACACCGGGCGCTAATTACCATTCCAAACATGCTGCGATTGTGACCAAACTTTGCAAGCATGTGGGCGTGGGTCCCTCCCACATGCTTGCAAAGTTTGGTCCCCATTGGAGCATGTTTGGGTACGATGGTATGGGGAAGGCCCGGATTTTCCATGGCCTCTTAAGCACCAAGAGACTTGCAAAATCCGCACCGGGCGCTAATTACCAATCCAAACAAGCTCTGATTGTGACCAAACTTTGCAAGCGTGTGGGGGTGGGTCCCCCCAACATTCTCGCAAAGTTTGGTCCCCCTCGGAGCATGTTTGGGTACGATGGTATGGGGAAGGCCCGGATTTTTCATGGCCTCTTAAGCACCAAGAGACTTGAAAAATCCGCACTGGGCGCTAATTACTAATCCAAACATGCTCCGATTGTGACTAAACTTTGCATGCATGTGGGGGTGGGTCCCCCCCACATTCTTGCAAAGTTTGGTCCCCATTGGAGCATGTTTGGGTACGATCGTATAGGGAAGGCCCGGATTTTCCATGGCCTCTTAAGCACCAACAGACTTAAAAAATCCGCACCGGGCGCTAATTACCAATCCAAACATGCTCCGATTATGACCAAACTTTGCAAGCATGTGGGGGTGGGTCCCCCCCACATGCTTGCAAAGTTTGGTCCCCATCGGAGCATGTTTGGGTACGATGGTATGGGGTAGGCCCGGATTTTCCATGGCCTCTTAAGCACCAAGAGACTTGAAAAATGCGCACCGGGCGCTAATTACCAATCCAAACATGCTCTGATTGTGACCAAACTTTGCAAGCGTGTGGGGGTGGGTCTCCCCCACATGCTTGCAAAGTTTGGTCCCCATCGGAGCATGTTTGGGTACGATGGTATGGGGAAGGCTCGGATTTTCCATGGCCTCTTAAGCACCAAGAGACTTCAAAAACCCGGACTGGGCGCTAATTACCAATCCAAACATGCTCTGATTGTGACCAAACTTTGCAAGCATGTGGGTCCCCCCCCACATGCTTGCAAAGTTTGGTCCCCATCGGAGCATGTTTTGGTACGATGGTATGGGGAAGGCCTGGATTTTCCATGGCCTCTTAAGCACCAAGAGACTTGAAAAATCCGCACTGGGAGCTAATTACCAATCCAAACATGCTCCGATTGTGACCAAACTTTGCAAGCGTGTGGGGGTAGGCCCCCCCCCCACATGCTTGCAAAGTTTGGTCCCCATCGGAGCATGTTTGGGTACGATGGTATGGGGAAGGCCCGGATTTTCCATGGCCTCTTAAGCACCAAGAGACTTGAAAAATCCGCACTGGGCGCTAATTACCAATCCAAACATGCTCTAATTATGACCAAACTTTGCAAGCATGTGGGGGTGGGAAAATCCGGGCCCTTCCCATACCATCGTACCCAAACATGCTCCGATGGGGACCAAACTTTGCAAGCATGTGGGGGTGGGTCCCCCCCACATGCTTGCAAAGTTTGGTCCCCATCAGAGCATGTTTGGGTACGATGGTATGGGAAGGGCCCGGATTTTCCATGGCCTCTTAAGCACCAAGAGATTTCAAAAACCCGGACTGGGCACTAATTACCAATCCAAACATGCTTTGATTATGACCAAACCTTGCAAGCATGTGGGGGTGGGTCCCCCCCACATGCTTGCAAATTTTGGTCCCCATCGGAGCATGTTTGGGTACGATGGTATGGGGAAGGCCCGGATTTTCCATGGCCTCTTAAGCACAAAGAGACTTGAAAAATCCGCACACCGGGTGCTAATTACCAATCCAAACATGCTCCGATTGTGACCAAACTTTGCAAGCGTGTGGGGGTGGGTCCTCCCCACATGCTTGCAAAGTTTGGTCCCCATCGGAGCATGTTTGGGTACGATGGTATGGGGAAGGTTCGGATTTTCCATGGCCTCTTAAGCACCAAGAGACTTGAAAAATCGGCACTGGGCGCTAATTACCAATCCAAACATGCTCCGATTGTGACTAAACTTTGCATGCATGTGGGGGTGGGTCCCCCCCACATGCTTGCAAAGTTTGGTGCCCATCGGAGTATGTTTGGGTACAATGGTATGGGGAAGGCCTGGATTTTCCATGACCTCTTAAGCACCAAGAGACTTGAAAAATCCCCACTGGGCGCTAATTACCAATCCAAACATGCTCCGATTGTGACCAAACTTTGCAAGCGTGTGGGGGTGGGTCCCCCCAACATGCTTGCAAAGTTTGGTGCCCATCGGAGCATGTTTGGGTACGATGGTATGGGGAAGGCCTGGATTTTCCATGGCCTCTTAAGCACCAAGAGACTTGAAAAATCCGGACTGGGTGCTAATTACCAATCCAAACATGCTCTGATTGTGACCAAACTTTGCAAGCATGTGGGAGTGGGTTCCCCCCACATGCTTGCAAAGTTTGGTCCCCATCGGAGCATGTTTGGGTACGATGGTATGGGGAAGGCCCGGATTTTCCATGGCCTCTTAAGCACCAAGAGACTTGAAAAATTTGGACTAGGCACTAATTACCAATCCAAACATGCTCTGATTGTGACCAAACTTTGCAAGCATGTGGGGGTGGGCCCCCCCACATGCTTGCAAAGTTTGGTCCCCATCGGAGCATGTTTGCGTACGATGGTACGGGGAAGGCCCGGATTTTCCATGACCTCTTAAGCACCAAGAGACTTGAAAAATCCCCACTGGGCGCTAATTACCAATCCAAACATGCTCCGATTGTGACCAAACTTTGCAAGCGTGTGGGGGTGGGTCCCCCCCACATGCTTGCAAAGTTTGGTGCCCATCGGAGTATGTTTGGGTACGATGGTATGGGGAAGGCCCGGATTTTTCATGGCCTCTTAAGTACCAAGAGACTTAAAAAATCCGGACTGGGCGCTAATTACCAATCCAAACATGCTCCGATTGTGACCAAACTTTGCAAGTGTGTGGGGGTGGGTCCCCCCCACATGTTTGCAAAGTTTGGTGCGCATCGGAGTATGTTTGGGTACGATGGTATGGGGAAGGCCCGGATTTTCCATGGCCTCTTAAGTATCAGGAGACTTAAAAAATCCGGACTGGGCGCTAATTACCAATCCAAACATGCTCCGATTGTGACCAAACTTTGCAAGAGTGTGGGGGTGGGTCCCCCCACATGCTTGCAAAGTTTGGTCCCCATCGGAGCATGTTTGGGTACGATGGTATGGGGAAGGCCCGGATTTTCCATGGCCTCTTAAGCACCAAGAGACTTGAAAAATCCGGACTAGGCACTAATTACCAATCCAAACATGCTCTGATTGTGACCAAACTTTGCAAGCATGTGGGGGTGGGTCCCCCCCACATGCTTGCAAAGTTTGGTCCCCATCGGAGCATGTTTGGGTACGATGGTATGGGGAAGGCCCGGATTTTCCATGGCCTCTTAAGCACCAGGAGACTTAAAAAATTTGCACTGGGCGCTAATTACCAATCCAAACATGCTCCGATTGTGACCAAACTTTGCAAGCATGTGGGGGTGGGTCCCCCCCACATGCTTGCAAAGTTTGGTCCCCATCGGAGCATGTTTGGGTACGATGGCATGGAGATTTTCAACAAACAATATGATAGCCAAAGTGTTAAAAAATATAATAAAATCAAGAACATCAACTAAAATGTAATGATACTCAATAATGAAAAAACTCATAATGATATAAACATCAAATAAGTACATCAGAATGAAAATGAGCTACCCCAGCTAGTCTGAGGTTAGTTACTGCCCATAAATCTAAGTACAATGTAAGTGAGCTAACCCAGCTAGTCTGAGTTTAGTCACTATCAACGGCAACCCAATCAAAATCATCATCTCTAACTGCCGGTCGACGTGCGCGTCGAGGCTGCTATGCACGTTGAGGAGGCTGTGCTGGCTGCGGGGGTCATCGAATGTCTGCGGGGAGGTCTGCCTCAAAGGCAGGATCGTGAGCTGGTGCCGGTGTACTCGGGAGCTCACGAGTCCCAAAAGCTGCTATAGCCCTCTCTCTCTCTCTACGTCGTGCTAATGCAAGACGTCTCTGTCTGTAAACCCAAAATCTATAATCTGCAATGGTACGTGTCTGCCACTCTGCTCGTGTAAGCTCCTATGCTGTAAGGACACGCTGCTCATGAGAAGCAGCACTGCTGCTAGCACCATCACCCGAGGTGCCACTAGGACCAGCACCCCCCACGCGCTCATATGCTGTGATCTGGCTCTCATGTAGGACTCTCTGGTATGCATCAAACTCATGTGAGCTCCACTCAATCTTTGGAGGCACCTCAGGCTCCTGATCTCTATCATCGAAGGCGTCGAGTCCCAAGTCAATAGCTGATGTAAAATCAATAGGCCTGCCAGTCCTAGCATCTACTCGAACGAGGCCTGGGTGAAGATCATCAATGCCCAAAACTCTATATGTCGCTAGGTCGACGCGTGCATGGCAAGAGGGGCATGCTGAGAACCGTACTAGCTCCTGGGTGATGCAAGACAAATGGAAAAAATGTCCACATTCCAGGGCATATCCACCAGTAGTATCAATGTCCTCGATACATAAAGCGCAGCATGCATCACGTAGGAAGGGTGGTGCATCCCGAGGGAGACGTCGTCGAAAAACCTTTGTAATAACAGGCCGTGGATATAAAGGTAGGTAAGGCACTGTCACGTCCGGGGATCTGCGAAACTCTCAAACATGCAGCATCAACTGCTCTGCCCTATGCTGGGCAATTCGCTCCATAATCTGGTGATGCTGTGCCTCAGCTCTAGAGCTCTCTACCTCGGTCTGAGCCTACGCAAAAAAGTAAAGCATAAAAATAATTGATTAGTCTCTCTCATTAGGTATTACTTAAAGAAATTTATAACTTAAGACCTTAATTATAACTCTTTTATGTGCAAGAGAAACCTACCTACTGGATGTCGGACTCTCTCAGATGCTGTGCCTTTGTAGTAGCTGTCTCTGCGCCGTTTGTAATGCAGCTCTAAGGCGGTCAATCTCCGCTCTCGCCTCTACCAACTCCTCAGTGAGTCTCTCAGTGGTAGGTGTGGGACCCTACGTGACACAATCAACCATGCCGCTCATGTAAAAATTTTCAAAAGTACATATAAACATGTAAATAAATGACTAAAAAACCTTAAGAAGTAATAAATATGTAAATACCTCGACATCTGTCGTCGATATCGATCGTGAGCGCACCACGTGGATGCTCTCCGTGTGGTACTTCGTACGTCGATGCCGACCTGGGTGCCAAGAGCCTCTACTGTCGACATAGGCACAAATGAAGGATCTGTAGTAGGAGCTACACGAAGGGCTCGTGGAGGCCGCCTACCTTGGTCCTGGAGACGGCCTCGACTAGCACCACCACCCAGCCGATGGCTAGTGTAATCCACCTCCTCCCTAAGATAAACTCCACATATAATTGCTTTGCGAAGTATATGGGAATCTGGCGGCGGTTGTTCGGCATCCTCCCATATGTGGCAACACATCGACTATAGATATGTGCCGCCATACGAGGATGCGAACACCGCGAAATAGTAAGGGGCTTGCCCGCCCCAGGCCTCATCCCACGACTATCGAGGAAAAGATCTAAGTAGGCTCCATCCCTAATCGGAGCAAGATCACAGACCTGACGATATGTCATGCCATGTGACACAGGAGCAGTGCGATGGTGGGCTATCCACTCATCTACATAAACAATATCGTGAAGGCTATGAAGGGACGAAAGCATCGCCTCCAAGTCTGCTCCACGATATGTAATGTAGACGGTGTGTCTCTAGCACTCCTACGGATAGTCGCTAACTCGCGGTCTATCTCCGCGATGAGGTCCACAATAGATGAGCGGCCCTCCTCGTGGCCCTCCTCGTGTGACTCCATGCTAAAACCCAAGCCTAACACAAAGGTCCAATGTGAAGGGTCCAATGTGAAGGGTCTAATGTGAAGGGTCTTATGCTTAGTGCTAAGTAGCACTAATGAAGCTATAAAACAATGCTAATGGGCCCACTAATGCTAATCCAAATCAAGAGAGCAAGGAGAGTGAAAACGACTTCTGACAATGAGGCAAAAAAAAAGTTTTACGGTTTTATACCCTCGATCGAGGTTCGGTTAATTTATGAAAGATGTAGTTATCTACTAAATGTTTGTTCACAAATGGCAATGGTCAAGAAAAATGTCAATTGTCTATTCATTCATGGTTCAAAAATTACAACAGTTGGAGGTAAACAACTCATACAATATATAGAGCATTCAGCTCTTCTTCCAATTGTAGTACTATTGACCTTGAATTTATAACTAGGGGTGGTGTTGTCAAGAAATTCCAAGGTTTCCTTAATGTCTTTTAACGTCCACTGAGAGGTAACATTAACCTCCTTTCTTTCAACATGTGGAATAACCTGTAACTCAAACCTAAATGACATTCAATCTATATCAGAATCCAAAGGTTCCCAGATACCCAACTTAAGTTTATATCTCCTATAATCATAACCCATAGTAAAAGATTGTCGACGAGAGATATTTTAAGACAAAGCCAAGGATTGAGGGCATGCATTGCACCTTATGTAGTCACCCTTATGGTCATACTCTCTAGATTTCCAAAACAGTTCTATAATGTTGTCCAAATAATCTGATGAGAAGTTTCTACTTAGCCATGATACCTTTGTCCTCTGTAACTCTGCGTCTTTGAAGCAAGCTACAAAGACATGTAGAGGCACGAACCATGATAACGGTATCCTCCTCGAGATCCTTCTCGGAGTCATGGCCTTTTGAATATCTTGGGATATTTTATGTTTGAAGCTTTGCACCATCGCTTCATTTGGAATGTCCCAATTAAGAGAAGAAAGGCTTGGCACTGCTAAATCTTGCCCATACACACCTATTTTTGGGGGAACAATGTATTGTGCATAGTATACAAAAAGATTACCCTTATTAAAAAAAGCCACATTCTGGTCACCATACATGAGCTCTGCAAATTCTTTGTGAATGGCTTGGAAAGTACCACTGAAGCTTTCCACAAGCTGCCACTCAAAACTTGTTGAGGGAAAGATATCTGAAGAAATCGAAAGTTAAAACTTGTATTAAAAGGAAAACTATATTTGCAAAATTGAACTACAACTTACAATGTGCTTGCATAGGAATATGTTGAGTTAGAGGTACGTATATATCCTTTGCCATGTAAACATATTGGACGTGTGCAAACCAGCCTTTAGATGTAACCTTGAAAGTAGCAATGCATCCCTTCCAATGGTATTTTGTATCCTCTCTTTTTTTTTTTTCACCTTGTGAGATCCCTTGCATGAGGGCAACATAGTAACCCAATAGTTTACAACAATGAAATTCTTAGGTTCCCAAGTTCCATCATCCCTTTTGTTGTGTACAACACAAGAGTTTATTGAACGAGAAGGACGTCTTATGGATTCCATATAGAATAGAAGCAAGATAATGAAACAATGGAACTCAATGAGGTCGAAAAAGAGATGAGAGAGAGCTAAAAGATGCAATGAAGCTCAGTGAGATCGAAAAAGAGATGAGAGAGAGCTAGAAGATGAGAGCTTCTTCTAGACGTTGAGAAGAAGAATGAAAATGGTATGGATGCCAAAAGGAATATTGGAGGTAGTTTGTCCAAACTTTAAAAATTTCGGCATTAACTACATGCCATCTTTTTTCAAATCTTTTGACAAATTTTGTCAGTATAACAGATCCTAGGCACCACCACAATCGGTTTGAATATAGAGATTTTGGCTAAATTAGAGGAAAAAAGCTCGAAATGGACTCTACTACCTCCAAAGTAGAGGAGACAAGAATACCACATTCTTGTGCACAGGGCTGGCTCTTTTCTTAATCATCACGAGATTAGTAAAGGGCCCTTTTTTAGGCATTTTTAGCCCTAATGCACTAGTTTCCACTTGGTTCTCAGTATATGGGCTTTGCATTGGACCACCTACCCTCCCTTCGGTACAGTTTGGACTCCCCTTTTCTCTAGCTCTCTCACCAGGATACCAACCGGGTTATCTGGTTATAACTTCTTAGCCTCTACACCCATTGCACATGGATCACACCTCCGGAGCTCCCCATGAGTGTTCACATGTGCCATGCCATGCGGATTGTGATTGGCCAGATACAGGTTTCAATATCCCACCGCCTCCTCAGAGTGGAGAAAGGTAGAGCTAAGTGCATCTTCAAAGCGTCGGGAAGCTCATACAGAGACCCAGAGAGGAGAGGATCTGCCGATTATGACACACAGAGGTTGAGACGGAGGAGCATTACATATGCTGCTGCCTAGTATACCATGAGATCCGTGGGAGGTTTCACTGTCTATTTCGTGAGGGATTTGGTCTACTCTCCAGGATCATTAACTTCCAGGACCAGCATTGCCTAGGCCTCTTCCTACTTGAGCTCCGCAGACACAGGGACACCTTCTTGAGAGAGCTTCGGCCCCAGCCACCCCGCCCGCTCCCTCGCCAGCCAACCATCACCAATTTCTTCCAGACCCAAGAGGTGGAGGACATCAACATAGTGGATCTTGTGGACCCTCCACGAGCTGCTCTAGACCTACCTTGCCCGCCGAGAGGAGTTACCTCGGACCGACCGAGCCTTTGCACTCGAGCGTGCCCGACGCCCTCGAGCCCCCCGATGGCCATGATCACCTCATCAGCTCCTCCAGATCCAGGACATGCTCCACTGCCATCGAGCTACCTTTCCACGTGACATAGCTGAGGGAGACCTCTCGGCCATACTCATTAGCCCCATGCTTGATATTTTGGAGTGTGGTATATAATCTACTCAGAACTGATGTTGCTCTCATGTTTCTATGTTCTTAGTATTCCATGATGAGTTTCCATGGATAGTTTTGTATCACCCCAATGAGATAGCTATGTCTATGTTTTCTTTCTATTTTATTTTCCATTCCATGTTGAGATATGCCATGGACATTATTGTATCACTTTGGTCTCATAGGCCTATTGGGTCTTTAGTAGACGCTTAATTTATCTTTCTTTCTTTCTTTCTTTCTTTACTCTCTCTCTCTCTCTCTCTCTCTCTCTCATGTTGGGGCTAAGAGGGGCAAGTGTGTGTTGTATACCACTTAAGGGGTGGAATGGTGGTTATTCACAATATGGATTTAAGGCATCCATTTTGTGTATAAGTTTGATGGTGTATAAACAATTTAAGGTATCCATTTTGTGTTGAATGGCGGTTATCCACAATATGGATTTTTTAGGCATCCATTTTTGCATGGTTTATTACAGTTTTTAAAGTATAGGGTTTATAAACAAAAAGTGAATGCATTGTTTCCAATTTGTAGGGTTTTGTACACAAAAGTGGGATGTAAGGGTTTTCATTTTGTGCAAAAAACTATGCACAAATTGGATGCAAGAGACTAGCATGGGACCCAAATGTGAGGGGTATTGAAAAAAGATGAAACAAGAGAGAGAGAGAGAGAGAGAGAGAGAGAGAGAGAGAGAGAGATGATTATTTCTTATGAAGAGTTGTTAATAGGACCCTAACATCTTTTTTTGATTAATTACTATGGAATATGCCTTTAGATTAAGGCTTTAGACCTTGAATCACCTCAAGATTGGGGAGATTTGGTCATGATTATGATGACAAATTTACACCTAGGGTGATTTAATTTTTAAAAAAAATATGTAAGGCATGTCGTCTATTTTTTGTGTGTGATGGTCCAGGGCTCTCTCTTTCTCTCTCTCTCTACAAGCTCCCCTATCTCTATCTCCAACACATCTCTCTATCTCTCTCACCTAAGGAAGGAGGGTTCTAGCAGCACATAACAAGGGGGAGGAGGGGGCACATAGCTAAGGTTTGGAGAGGCGATGAATAGCTGAGAGTTGGAGGGGGTGGGTAGGTTGAGGAGGATGCAAGGGCAGATGGAGGAAGAGGAGGAGGTAGAGGTAGAGGGGGGTTGCAGTGGCGAGGGTAGGGTCGAGGAGGAGGAGGAGCATGAAAGACGTAGGGGTTGTTTGAAACCTTATATATTGAGGTTGAAAACCTTAGCTTGTGACTAATGTATTGGGAAAGAGAGTCGGGTCTCTTAAAAAGAATAAAAGAATAAGTGATAACTATAGGAAGTGGTGGTTGGGTGCACGGTGGATTAAGGTATAAGTTTGCAAAGGATGGCTAGAGTAGAGGATGATGACTGCTGTTGGTGTAGAATTTGGTACTTTTAACATCACAAATGCATCTGAAGCGGCCAAAATCCCTAAAGCGAAACGACCAAAACAAAGGGAGAACTGAATCATAGCCAATTGATGCCCATAGAGGCCTTGGTCACTTCCAAAACAAGGTTTTGGTTGTTTCTGCCTCTCCGGGTGTCCAATTTAAGTGATTCAAAAGTCATTTTGGGGTAGGGGCATGGGGCACACTCAAGGGAGGTTATCTTGAAGCTGGGTTATGTTATGTTCTCTTGTGTAGAGGATTATAACTACTCACCTACCATTTCACACTATAGCTACATGCTGTTAGATTGGAGTCATACCTCTTGGTGGTATGGGACATCAAGGTAAAGGTATGAGATACTTCATTGTAATTCATGTGTGCATCCCTTGGGCTCGGGGGTGGTTGGGTGGATGAGTTTATGCCTAGTTTATGCATGTTTATGCATAACAATTATCTAGAGAGATCATAGGGTTTTAACAATGGTATCAGAGCAATCTCTAGTTAATTGTTGTTATTTTTTCTTTCTTATTCCAAATTTTAGCATTTTTTAAAATTAAATTTTAATATTTACTAAATAAAAAATATTATTTTGTTGATTTATTTTGATGATTATCACGTGGATCGTCGATATGGCAGTTATTAGAACACACGTGTTTCTTCTATTCAATGGACAAATCGACGTTGTGGGAAAATTTCGTGAGCTATTTTTTCTAAATTTTTTGGTTTAAAATAAGCATTTATGGAATTTTACCAAAATACAACACATTTTATTGCAAATATTTGTGGTAGAGTGAATTCTCTAAATTTCTATAATTTTGGAAAATTTTTCCTGATTTCTTAGAAATTTTTAGAGCATTTTTATGGAAAAAATATATTTTGATGCATTTTCGCGGTGATGCTATCAATTTTTCTGTCTAATTTCTGCTAAAATACAGAGTGGGATAGTCAATTGATGCATGGAGTGCTTTTCTATGTACGTGGAATTCTCTTCTCATCTCAAATCTGAAATTTCCTTCTATTCCTCTCTCCCGCGTGTGTGAACGCCTCTTAATAGGCACAAGTTGATTTAATATTAATCATAATTAAAGTTTAATTAAGATTAAGTAATTTTAATTAAAAGCTAATTATACCTTAATCCTCCTCTTTGTTAACAGAGAAGGAGGGGGTGGAGAGAGAAGGTAAGATTGGACAAGAAGGGGAGGAGAGAGGAGAGGAGGAGTCCCCTGTCTGTTCCAATTCACAACGTGCCATCGAGGGGGGGGGCGAGGGGGGGTTCTGCTCTATAGGCGGGGCGAAGAAAAAAAATGCCACCCTCCTAAAAATTTCAATTTATAAGCTTTTAAAAGGTTATTAAGCTTTGATTTTTTTTATTATTGAAAAAAAAGATTTTTTCTTTTATCATTTAAAAAAAAGCTTTTCAAAAAAAGCTTCGAAAAAGAAAAAAATAATAAGAGATTTGAGAAAAAAAACGTTTCTCTAAAAATTTTATTTTCTAAGAGCCTTTTGGCTTTCCGCATCCTCAAGAAATCTATTGGCTTTTCGAATTCCAGGAAAACTTTTGACCTTTCACATTTCGAATTTTTTTTGTCTTTTCATTTTCCCGAAACTGTTGGCTTTCCGTATTCCAGGAAGACCATTGGGATTCTGGAATTTTTGGACCATTCGTATTCTAATGCGTTCGAGGTAAATTAAAATTTTTTTAAAATCCCTAGAAATTAGTGGAAAATTACACAAAGGTTATTTTAAATTTTTGGAAAATGTGGGGTTGGTGATTGGCATGTGGTGTGTCCATTCGGGCATCCGTAAAACCATTTAAATTAGTTTAAAAATCAAAATTTTACCCAAAAAATTAGAAAATCCATTACAATTGTAAATTTTCATTGGATTTGAGAATTATCGAGCGGAATTGGAAATTTTGTGAATGATGGGATTCTCAGGAGAAATTGGAAATATTCTAGAAATTATTTTTAGAAATCCTAGAAATTGGTATTTATAAAATATCAATGGTATTTTGGCAAATCTAATTGCTAAAAATTTTCTGAAAAAATATAGGTTTGGAATGCCATAAGATAGGTTTGGTAAAATTCAAAATTACTGTATTTTAAGGCTCTATAAAATTAGGAAAAATTAGGAAAAAATCATGATAATTCTTTTTCTCGAGAATTTAATATTTTTGAAGGTTATTTAGTGTTGAAGTATGTTTTCACGTGCTGACATTAGATAGATGCGAGTTATTCGCATATTATTAATACGATTGTACCTCCTATTAGTAGTTATTTCTGTTTGGATTAATTCTAAATGATGTTTTTCATGATTTTTTTCCATTGTTTAGCCATTCTTTTTGGACATGTTCCTTACTTTCTTCAATGATGGCTAGAATTTGTGTTCAAAGTGTGTCTGGCCTTTGACACTTGTCCATGATAATTTATTTTTCACTTGTTTAAGTGTGGTCTATGCTTAATTTCTTAAGCCTAAGATAAATTCTATCATGGATTTGTTGATCTGTTTGTTTTGGTGGATTTTATTGGATGTTTTGCAAGTTTTATTTGGACTCATCAGGTTTTGCCTACATCACTTGTGTCTAGGGGTTTTTAATGAGTACTACACATATGTGTTTCACTTTCTTACTTTGGAGTTTTGCTGGAACGACACCACATTCATATACTCTGGGGATTGATGAGTTGGCCACCAATTTTAATACTTCTTTTGGCATTATTAATGTCCATTAGATGGCATGCATTGATTTTTATGATCAACTATGGTTTTCATGGATTCGATGTGCTTCTATGCTTCTATCCATGGTTTTGTAAGGATTTTTTGATCTTTTGAATAATATCATGTGCTTTGAAGGTAGCATTTGCCTTCATTTTTTGCACGTAGTTTTGGAGTATATTCCTTGTACTCTTGAATATATCCCAATTTAGATACCTAGTTGCTTGCTGAATTGTTATTTTTCTATCCCAACTTTATTATGTTTATTGGGTAGTTATCATTAGAAAGGTACCAATAATTCAAAATATTTTCTAATGATGTACTCGAAAAGAATTATTCCTTGATGTGGTCTCGGGTATATAGAGACAGGTTCTAATATGTGAAAATCTGGGATAAGGCCATCTTATTCCTTTTATATAGGATTTTATTCATATTTCTTAGACGGCATACTAGGGAGTTCTAAATTGGTAAGGAATGTATGGGTGGTATCATGGTGGTATGGGATGCTAGTTATCCCTCTCTCATATATTATCTTATAGGATAATTTGGGCTCAAGATTGTTGCTTTGTTAACATTACTTGTTGGAATAATGACCCCAACATTCAAAGATAATCTCTTTTTTTTTATGCCTTCACTTGAAGTTATAGTGTAGGCATTCTCTAGATAAACTTCTTTTATTTATAGCCTGCATGTTTTGATGAGTGTAATCTCGTAGGCATATTCACTTGTTGAAATCTACTTCTTTGGAGTTCAACGAGTTTATCTTATTGTATTTGGATTAAAGAATTTTGAATTTTTCCGTTTTTGTTGGCATTAGTTCCATCCTTTAGGTGATTTATACAGTCCACCTGATTGTTTACGGATGTACATATCTGATTCATCGAGACGTTTTTTGACACCCTACGTTTTTTGTTTCAATTTTAGAAAGCTAATGACAAACTAATGAAGGTTACGACTACAACGATAGAGGAATAAATTGATGTACGCAGCAAGAACATCAATCTACATCTTCTTTTTTTCAATTTTAGAAAGCTGAAATGCATTTTTTTAATGTTGCAAAGTCATATGGATAGTTAATAGTGTCACATCTTACATGATGCACATCTTTAGCTCAAATAGAGTAATAGTTTTTCACCTTTTTGAATTTAAATAAGGAATTCTAGTCCTAATCTTGGATAGGGCACACTACTACAATACAACAAATTATAGGTGAATCTATAATTATAAAAGGTTATAAAACTAGTAAAGAGAGAGAGAGAGAGAGAGAGAGAGAGAGAGATGACTATTTCTTATATATTGAGGAGAACGCAAGGGCGGATGAAGAAGAGGAGGTAGAGGGGCGTAGGGGTTGTTTGAAAGCTTACATATTGAGGTTGAAAACCTTAGCTTGTGATGAATTAATAATTCATTAATTAACATGGAATCGCCAATGTACATTTTAGGGAGTCGAGTCCCTTAAAAAGAATAAAAGAATAAGTCTATTAACATTTTAGGGTGGATTAAGGTATAAGTTTGCAAAGGATGGCTAGAGTAGAGGACGATGACCGCTGGAATCGTCGCTAGAGTAGAGGACGATGTATGCTGGAAGGATGGCCCGATCGTCATAAACCACGAGCTCGTCGTAGTTAAGGACCTCGCCAGGGTCGCCTTGGACTGAGTGGAAGCCAGGGGGAGGCCTAGTGAGGTGCTGGAGGTTGCGAGTGGATCGATGCATGCGCCCAGCCAACACCTTGCACACCATCATCACCTTGTAGGAGCTGCTGCTGCTGATGCCCGATCCGTTTGTAGGATTCTCTTGCAAGTTGCTGCAACACACGTAGTCGTTGGCCTTGCTGCTGATGGAGGAGCAATAGATGCCCCTCCCGAATCTTTGGAAACGCTCCTTTCGGCACTTGCTGGTCTTGAAGCCCGACTGGAGGATCCTGCACAGGCTGCACCATGGGTCGGAGCACAATGAGGACGAGCTCCCCGGCTGAATTACTCCTGCTTGGGCCAGTTGCCCCAGCCCGCACCTCACCGTGGTCCCATGGTACCGCTGCAGCTCGTTGCCGTCGCGCAGGATCTTGTTGCGTACATCGATGTCTTCCTCTGCCGCCGTGAAGCGCTTGTTGTTGGCTAAGTACTCCTTCTTCAGCTTCTTCCTATACTCCTCGAAGCCCTTCCTCCTCCACCCCGGGTTGTAGACCTTGAAGATCTTGTAGATGCCATGGAGGTGCACTGTGGGATTCTTCCACGCCCACTGGAAGCGCAGAGCCACAAGCTGCCAGGTGAACTGCTCGTCAAACTCCGGGACCTCCGTCACTGCGCACAACATTTCACCAATTACAGCTTAGGAAAGGAATTAATGTTGAACAGATAAGCAAAGCAGCAGGAATGATAGTATGTCTCTCACATGCGTGCCGGTCCGTGAAGTGTGCATCAAGATCGTTGGCCGTGCTGAATTTCGCAGCGCACTGCGAGCATTCCCTCACCGTAGAGCCGTAATTGGGCATACGTCTCCTTGACACGCGTGTGTGGTAAGGCGAGTCCCACTGGTGCTGGTGCAAACAGTTCATGCTCTTGAAGGCCCTCCCGCAGTCGCTGCAAGCCACCTCCACCCGCTCCCGCAATATGGGCCGTGCGACGTCGTCGTCGTCATAATCATATTGATCCGCAGCAGCAGAGATGATCCCCAGCTTTGTGTTTCTGAGTAGCTGCTCGCTCAGATGGAAATCCACGAAGTGGTTGAAGAATCTGTAGCAATGCTTGCAAGGCGATCTAGCCCGGGACGCTTGCTGAGGAGAGTGGGAGTCCGTGTAATGCTGCAGCATGGATGCCTCGCGATCGTAGGAGGGATAGCAGAGAGGGTGCTTGCACACAACTCGTGGCATCCTCTGCTGCTCGTGGTAAATGCGACGCTAATTAGGGTGTCCGCCTAATCGGCAAAACACTAGCTTCTGCCTTGCTTAATCAATAGGCTGGAAAATGCTATGATGCTAATTAAGGTGAATGCTCAATCGATCAAACAGACTTCTCGATAGGCTGCCGTGCCCTCTCCTTTATATTCGAAACCCCGCGAAGCCTCCCAACAACAGCGGTCAGGTTACGGCGAGATTACAGAATTTCGTTTTTTTTTTAATGTACAAAAAAAAGATAATAAAAGGACCGCGTAAGCTTCCTAACAAGCGGGCATGGCGTGTTCGCTAGGCTTGAGTTTTGACGGCCGTTCACAAGGAAATTGGGAGGAAGTGTATATCTTTCAAAGCAACAACACAATTGACCACTATTTAGCATACACCGATGATGATGTTTAAAGAGGACTAAGGCGAGATACGTTAACAAGGACTAGTGTCTATACACCCTTGGTCCATTTTCAAGGTGGATTCTTGGATTCCCCCCCAATTGCTAACTTGCACCATACTTCAAGCTAGTGTACCAAGAAAATCAATTATCGACCTTAAAGATTACAAAAGAGCTGCATGAGAAAATCAATTATCGACCTTAAAGATAACAAAAGAGCTACATGAGAAGAGGCGTTATGGCTTTGAAAGTTTGACATAAGCCATCAAATGTAGAGTAATTAAGTTTATGGTACATTAAATTAACGATTGCACTAATCTGGAGTCAAAGCACACCCAAGAATCAACTAGATGATGAAAATTCTTTGTGTTTGTTCTTTTAATAGCTTATATATCCTCTTTCAATAAAGTGCACGTGTATGAGCAAGGGGTTAAGCTTGTTTCTACATGCAAAATCGTATGAATTGCATTTTGTCCTTGTGTATGAAAGTTATGGTGTCCCTTCTTATAGAGCCTATTGTTGCCTTGTTTTCAACACACATGCATGTTTTTCTAAATTAAATATTTTGTTCATTATATTTTTAATGTCCTTACAAGTAGCCCTCAATAATATGCATCCATGAGTCATGTAAAGTAATGAAATACCCCCTTCCTATTTTGGTTTTCTCATAACAATATCATCATTATCCATGGGGTCCTCACTTTCTAAAACGTACCCTATCACCTACATTCATCCATCTTTGTAAAAACACTTACATATAACACGCAAAAAAATAGTTCCCCTCCCCATATATAGGAAAATCATTGGTATGAATGCATGTGTGTTATGTCACATCAAGCCTCATGAGGTCCCTCGATAACATAATAGCATCTTGATGGATTCCTAGATAAAAGGTTAATAGAATGTTTATGTTCCCAAAAAAAACTAAATAAACTTTCCAAAAAACTTGCATGGTCACCATATCAAAACATACACTCCCTCCTTCAGCAAAGCCTTGGACATAATTCTATGGATGCCCACTTCCTAACTTGCCAAAATAAAACCTCAAGTTAAAATATAAGGTTTTGCTAAAATAGAAAGGTTGAAATTATACTAAACGACATTAGATGAATATGTTTTTATACTTACAAACTTGCTATATGCAAACTATGAGTGATAAAGTTTAGAAGTATAATTAAGATATTCCTTGTTGCTAAGCATTGCTATTTATTTCTTAGTTTATGTATATGTCATTTGTACAAGCCTCGAGGGGTTCACTTAAAAATATATAAGTCTATTACGTGTTATTATTAGGAGGGGTTTTTAAACCAAGATTTTGATAAAAAATTATAGAAATCTACTTATATAAGGGGTTTTAAATGTCATTTAAAAAAAACCCTTAAGTTTATAAAGAAAAAGGCTTCATTTTACTGAATCCAAATTCATTAAAAAATATATATATATTAATACCCTTTGAATGCACGTTGTATGAAGGTTTTCCTAAAAGTACACCCCCCAAGGTAAAAGCTAGTTCTTTATTCCCTATGTTGCACCCTGACTGCATCACCCTTTTCCACATAACTTCCACATTCTCTTAAAATTTGACTCCTTAAAATACGCTAAGGCCATGAAGAAGCAAGGAAATTGGTAGCAAGATTATCTTTCTTTTCAAATCTTAATTGACCATGGTTGTACTTATTGATTATGACCATGAAAGATAAGAGAAAGAGCATATTTGTAAGAAGGTATACAAAAAGTGAAATGTCAACTTTAAAAGGGGTTTGAAAATGATCTAGAGAGAGGAAGTGATGTTCAAAGAGGACAAAGGAAAGGGAGTAACGTGGATTCAAAGAGGGCTTGAGTCTATAGTACATTCCTCGTTCATTTTCAAGGTGGTTACCTTCGTTTTTCTCTAGTTGTTTCCTTGCAATATACTTCAAGCTAGAAAATCAAGAAATGACCACAACAAGCACATAATATGTATAAGATACAAAAGATGCCTTTAAAAGTTTAAAAGATATGCTATCAAAGGTAACTTTTAAGTCAAAGTTCCAAGTATTAACATAATGAAGATGATTACTCTACGATCACATTTTACTTAGGAAGATTATATTCTCTTTTCACAAATTACCTATGCGACATGAGCAAGGGGTTAACTTTTCATGCATATGTAAAATAATGGGAATGCAACCTTTCAAAAATGGACTTATGTAAAATAATGGGAATGGAACCTTCCAAAATGCCCTTATGTATACGTCTTCTAGTGGGATTCTTACAAAGTTATGTAATGCCCTTATGCATACATTTTATGGTGTTATTTTGATACCTTTATGACCCACTTCTTCATATTAATTCCTTGCTTTTACCACATATGGATGTTTTTAAAAAAATGCTAACTTCATCTATTCATTATTTTTAGTATGTAGCTAAAAATAACCCTTGTTCTTTAAACATTATAACCACTACAACACTGTTCAAGGCTATTGCAAGGGAAGATTTTCTGAAAGATGGTCAAAATTTTAGAGGCAAATGTGGAGCTTTGCACAATAAGCCTCGTAGCTTCTTGGCCCTTTCAGCAAACCTTATAATAAGTCTTGTAAGCCTCAAAATAAGCATGTTAATATCTACTCGCTATTCTTAGTATGTACCTAAAAAAACCCTCATTGTTTATGCATTATTACCACTATAATAGCTTAAGCCTATTTTTTAAAGATGGTTAAAATTTTGGAGATATATGTCGAGCTTCACCTAGCCTCATAGTTTTTTGGCCCGTGCAACAAGCCTCAAAATAAGCCTTACAAATATGCCTACAAAGATTGCTCACAATCTTTATAGATAAACTTCAAACTTGTAAAATAGTAATTTTTTATTATGACGTGTGTGTGTGTGTGTGTGTGTGTGTGTGTGTGTGTGCAGGTGGGGGTCAAGGCTAGAATTTGATTTTTCGCACTGTGCATTCAGATTTGGGCTAAAATTGAAAGTGTTTGGTGGGTAGTTGGTGAGCATTAGGAGCGATATCAGTTATTAACCCTTTGTCAGAATTTATGGTGGGGGTAGATGATATTCACCCACCCACCAACAACTGGCAGTTGCTGCACACATGTATTAATTGCTTGTGGTCATCAGCACTTTGTTTTATTTGCAATGGTGTGAAGGAATTATTTTTTTCAGTGTTGTGTTTGTGCATTTGATTTCCTCATTTACTTCACACTGACATGACAACTAGCTGACGGTGGAATTGTCTAGGTCGGTCCTACTTAAATTTTCACGTGGGTCTCCTCACGGTCGTGAGCCTCATGGATGTGAGCCTCAAGCCTCCTCTCCCGATCTCTGAGGTGTGAGTCCTCTATCTTTGGACTTTTGGTTGTGGACTTACTTGTGTGAGCCTCACTAGTCTCCCAACCTCCTCAGTGTTGGCCCCAAGGTGTGATCCTCACAAATGATTCCTTAGGTTGATTCCCTCATAGTTCTACTTGTCAACAAGTATTGCTAAAAGTGGGGTTGTGCCTTCACCATCTTAGCCCTCAGTGTGGCTCATGAGGGGCAAGCCTCTCATAAGCGTGCACCCTCACTAGCATGAATCCTCACAAAGGTGAGCCTCTCACAGGAGTGAACCCTCCCAAGTGAGAGTCTCATGGGTGTGAGCCTCACAAGCATGAACCCTTACAAGCGCCAGCCGCATGGGCATGAACCTTCACAAGCATAAGCAGCCTCATGGGCATGAACCTTCACAAGCCTCAGCCTCAGGGATGTGAACCTTCACAAGCCTAAGCCTCATGGGTGTGAACCCTTACAAGCATGAGCCTCATGGGGCGTGAAGCTTCATGGAGTTTTCCAAGTTCATGATACATTCATAGGTGCTTCTCACAAACATAGATCCACCTTCACAACATTCACTTAAGCCTCACTCACATCCATTGAAGTGCAGATTGATCTAGGACACAACAATCTAGATTTCACTCAGCTTTAGGCCACTCCACCTTTGTGCATATTCTTTCTATTTGCATTCTGCTTTATCTTTTCTTGTATCCACATGCACTCACACACATTTACCATTCACAATCAAACCTCTGGGGAGAAAATAAAATTACTACATTGGTCTCATTCATTTATTTTCAATGTGTCACCATTATTTTCAGCTTTACACTTTGTGCTCTGACATTGATTGAAGTAGTGATATCTCTAATTCTTGAGATTGAAAAGCTATGATTCTTGATGCTTTAAAGTATAATTCACTAGCATAAAACCCTACCCCGAAGGAAACACACTTGCATATGCATTTAGATTAGTTGTACTCAGATAGAAAAAAAATCACACAACACATAACATGTAAAAAACTCACATAGAGAAAGCACCAAAAAAGCATAAAACAAAAACGAAAACAAGAGACACTTTGAAAAGAAACACGAGTCCAAAGGGGTAAACAACAAACTTAACCTCTTTGAGGTGGAGCATGGAGCCACACTCCCCCTCCCCTCCGCCTTTCCTTGAGAGGAATCGAAATTGCATCTCGTAAACACTCTTGACGATGAGAAGATATCTATGTCAAGAGGTCAACCGCTAACTCTCGACTATGAGAAGATATCCGTATGCACTTGTGATTAGGAAAAGTAGTGGTATCACTTACTGTCGCTAACCCTCTATATGAAGACAATGAAAGTGAGGTTGGTTCACGTGTTCCCACCACAGCAAATAGCAAGATAAAAATTAAACAATTCCTAACCACACATCTCCTCATAAACCCTTGCTTTGACCTTGACAGATTATCATTAGCAAGTGAGGATTTCATAGAACCACCAAGGCTATGAACTAGCCCATCAATGAATTCTACTTAGCTAGTAGTGGTCTAGACCTACCCCTGCTTTAAGAGCAACAATCCCACTCTCAAATGGGAAAACAATGACCTTTAACATAGATATTCTCCCTCCTAATAGATCATAGGAATCCCACAAAACCTTAATGTCCCCACTGATGTGGGTGGTGTATTGGCATCCTTATCAATCTAATCACACATGAAGTGGAATATGTTGACAAGGCCACCATCAGATCCACGAGATCGTGCAACCCAAAGGGGTAAGCCAAGAAAATGAAGTTGAATCTTTGAACCCCAAGGTTTGGAGATTCACAAATAGAGAAGGATGTAGAGTGTACACGAACACTCATGGGAGCATCTACTACCCTAAGATTCTCACAGGAGAAACCCATTCTAACCACACAAATGCTCGCTTAGAAAGATGGTCCCCTTCAGTGTCAAACAGATGGGTTGCCAGCTATAGACCCTTTTAAGAAAACCATATTGGATAAGCTAAATCCTCTTGCCTCCTTGAGCTACCCACCTTTGGTTGAAGATGATTCCTATGTGGAAGTGCCAACTATTCACACCAGATTACCAAAGTATACGACCATTCCATCAAGTTTGGGACTACCTTATATGTCTCAACTAATGAGCCTCTAGACTTCTTGAGAAACCTAGCAAATGCACCATCACATCAAGACCCCATTCGAAAGGGAACAGACCTTTGAGAGTATTGTGGAGCACTCACCCCTAGGTCAGTCTAATGAGAGACCTAGAATACCACCATTTATGCCAAGAAATAGCATGGTTATGCCTTCACCAAGGATGGTTGTCATACCTCAACCAAGACCACCACTTGTCATGCCATTCATACCGCCTATAGTTTCAACCCCTCTAGTTCCACAAGGATCTTTACTTGCTTCTCTTGGACTAGTAGGAATATCTTTGGAAATGCTGACCTTTGCCGAAAAGGTATGGAAAGAGGTTTAAGGACGGGAATGACACCTGTTATTCCTAGCGAACCTCGCGAAAAATTTTGATCCAAGGCCCAACAAGCTCAAAGCTTGATGATCAAAATTTTGATCCAAGGCCCAAAAAGTTCAAAGATTGATGATCAAGTATGATGGTACACAGGATGCTCTGGATCATTTAGAGGTCTTTGAGCAAATGTTTAAAGGAGTCATTGACGAGCCTACTCAGATCTTAGCTTTTGGGCTAACTCTGGATGAAGTATCTAGACAATGGTTCCGAACCCTAGAGCCTCCTTATAAGGCCACTTATGTTGCCTTAAAGAATCCTTTTAGGCTAGAGCTCTCAAATACTAGACATAAATGGAGTCATGTACACCAACTAAACAATGTCAAGCAACAAGAAAGTGAGTCAGTATGGGAATACATTTGATGCATAAGATATTATCATTCCCGACGTCTACTCAATATTGTGATGAGAAACTGAGTCGACCACAACTGATTTCGTTGTTTCTTGACAACTTGAAAGATCAAAACTTGCACAACTACCTTTTATTTGCAAAGGCAAACCACCTTTAATGAGTGATGTGAAAAAAGAGTAGAGATGAACACACGAGACACACCTATTGCCTCATAGCTCTCATTCCATAAACACACACTAAGTAGATAAGCTCCATAGCGTTTCTTCATTAATCTCCATAAAACATAGCATCCTACATAATGATAAGTTCACACTAAAATAAACCTATTAATGGTAATGTCCACACACTTGGCCAGTTAGACACGGTCATTATTATCCACACACACATTGTTAGGCTAGTGTCCATAAACTAATGCTATCCACCAGCTCCTGATGAGCTTGCATTCTCAACACTCCGCCCCAAGCTCACCATGTCCATCTCATGTACTCCAAGTCTGTCTCTGAATTATTCATACTTCTCTTTACCAAGTGGTTTGGTAAAGATATCTGTAACTTGCTCTTCACTCTTCACATATGGCAAATCTATGTGTCCATATAAAATTTTCTCCTTGATGACTTGTGGTGCTTGCTTTATCTCATATAATGCTTTCTTTAATCTGCATACATATGTGGAAAATTTTGGGTGTACAAAACCCTTTAGCTATTCCATAAACACTTCTTCTTGCAACTCTCCATTCAAGAATGCATTTTTAACATTTAATGTAATTTCCAACATTTAGATGCAACTAATGAAATCATAGATCTTACTATAGCCATTTTAGCCATTGGGCTGAATGTCTCATCTCATAATCAAGGCCATGTGTTTGTGCATAACCTTTAGTAACTAGCCTTACCTTATACCTTTCCACGAATCCATTTGACTTGTAAACCCATTTATATCCAAGCACATGTGTTTGTGCATAACCTTTAGTAACTAGCCTTACCTTATACCTTTCCATGAATCCATTTGACTTGTATTTGACTTTGTAAACCCATTTATATCCAAGCACATTCTTTCCTTTTGGTAGCTCAATCAAATCCCATGTATCATTATGTGCCAAAGCATCCATCTTGTCATCGATAGCTTTGTTCCATGCTTCTTTGCAAATGGCGGCCTCATAAAAACAAGAAGGCTTCACATGCTTTACCATAGATGTCATATATGCATAATGTATAACATGCCCACTGTATGTGAATCTTTGTACTTGATATCATAGATGCATAACATGCCCACTATATGTGAATCTTTGTACTTGATATCTCACCCTTTGTGACCTCCTCAATGGTTGTGGGTCACTACGAGCTCCCTAAGCTCTAACATGTGGTGATACATACATGTCATTCCTTACACCTAGAGTTCTTACCACCACTGGGATTCCCAACTTATCATTAAGAGTCTCTAAACTTGATGAGTCATAACTTGCATTCCCAATACCAATGCCTTCAAATTTCTTTTTACCCTTCTCCAATGCACGACTCTCACAATGCTCATCTCATATCTCAATCTTCTTGAGACCATGGACTCACATTGTCAACTACTAGATGTCTCGTGTGGGCCAGACATACTAGTGGACTTCTCCAAAGGTAAACGTACATTCTCATTTGCATCAATATCATCAATCATGACACTCTCACTTTTCTTATTCCAACTAGCCATCTCATCAAATATCACATCTCTAATATGAGAATCTGCTTTGTCAATGGATTGTAGCCAAGGATTTCATTAACGTCTTCACAATTTCGTGATCACGTTAACAAAACCTATTGTTAACATATTAAAACTTGTGATCACATTGTATATTCACATGACCTGAGCAATGACCTGCCAGAACCCACTAGTCCCGTAACACCTCCGGGCTTTTGACTTTCCCGACGGGCCCGCCAAGAAAACTGCTTATCCCGACGGGCCCGCCGGGAAAACAAAAGAACACCGGCGGGGTACTATTCTGTTTATAAACACTGCCCGACACCCATCGTATAACTTTTGGGGAGATAGTCCTTGTTTTGGGGGCGTGGTATCTCTCCTCAAAGTACTTGTAGAGCTCTCGAGTTGCTAGAAGTGTCCTCTTGGGAAGAACGTCCTTATCTTAGGGGCTGTCGTCTTTCCTTGTAGGCACTCCTAAGGCTATTGAGCCACTCGTCCTTAGTTCTCTGAATTGGGGGCAGGGTGTGGTTCGTAGCTAATACTTGCGGAGATTTAGGGACAAATTTGGAGTCATTCAGCTTTGCATTTGAGCCACGTACATAATCTACCTCATTCTGCTTTATGAATGGTTTGATGGAGCCAAGAGTCCTGCTTAGGGGCTTGTATTGGTTCTTGATACTTGATATAGTTTAGAGTAGACAAGGGTCTATTGTCCTATACTAGAGTATTGGGCAAGCATAGATCTTTGATTTTCTTTGTGAATGTTAGAGAAGGTCTATTGTCCTATACTAGAGTATTGGGCAAGCATAGATCTTTGATTGTGTAAAGTATCCTTAATTGGGTACAAAAGGCATCCTTCATTGGGGGTGCAATGTGCATGATAGTTTCGAAGTAGTTTTGTAGTAAGACCTTGCAAGATAGTTTGAAGTAGTTTTGTGTTATGTGATGATCTTTTGTATTTGTCAAGATAGTTTCGAAGTACTTTGTCTGCTAATGTATGTTTTGTAATACGTGAGTGATTTGTTGTTTTTTCATTTGTGTATTCATTGTTATATGCTTGGTTGAATAGGTTATTTGTTGAGATGGAGGACAATGTTGGATCCAGTGATACCTCCAATAGAGTCCAAATTTCAAATAGCAGGAAAAAAAAGGCACCTGGGATAGAGTGGCAATGTGCAATTAATGTTGGTGATCGATTCATAGATTGGGAGTGTAAGCTATGCCATGCAGTAAAATCAGGTGGGGCGCCTCGACTAAGAGAACACTTTTTAGGCGGACCGAAGAAAAAGTCATGTACCCACCCCTCTGGACCTATAGTGGCCAAACGCATAAGAGAAGAAATTCAAAAGAAAGATTCAAGAAAACATGACACTCCTATCGTTAATGTATCACGGTGCCCAGCAAGAACACTGTTGTTCTAATCATCAAACTCCCGCTACATCGCCTACTTGTACCCCGAACGGCAATGTGCAACCAGAAAGTAATCTACCCAGTGCATCTTCCTGCAAGCAAAACTTTGACGTAGGAAATATACCCATGCGTCAAACTTCATTGCAAGAAAGCCTACGTCAAGGTCGACTGGATGATGCACAACTCGCCCTTGCTGAAGCGATTTACTTTTCTGGGAGTGCTATGATGATGGTGGACAGTGAGCATTGGAAGAGAGCATGGAAGAAAATTGGTGAGTTTGGACCAGGGTTTTCACAGCCTACCTACCATGCTATGCGAAATGATCTATTAGAGAAATGTTATGCGCAAGTAAAAGAACGTGTACAAAGAATAATTCTTAGCAATATAGAGCTTTCTGGATGTAGTATAGTAAGTGATGGATGGTCTAATGTACAAAGAAAACCATTAATTAATATAATGGTTATTTCACCTAGAGGTGAGACTTTCATCCGTGCCGTGGATTCAGCTGGTTCAATCAAAACTGGGGCTTACATTGCTCAAGTCATTAGCTCTCTGATAGAGGAAGTGGGTGCCAAAAATGTAGTCCAAGTCGTCATGGACAATGCAAAAAATTACAAAAATGCATCCAAAATCCTACAGCGACAATATCCACATGTTTTTCCGGTAGGCTGTAATACTCATAGTTTGAATCTTGTATTAAAAGATTGGTATAAATCTGATGATACCAAATGGTTTGCCTCAATCGTCGACACTGCTCGCCAGCTTGTGAGATTCATGCTCAAGAGACAGAGAGTGTTAGATATTTTTCGACCTCGCATGTCAGTTATGTTAAAGCTTCCAGCGGAGACTAGGTTTTGCACTCACTTTTACACTTTTGAGTCTCTTCTTAGAAATAAAGATGCAGTTTGCGAAACATTTACATGCATGGCATTTCATGATTGGGAGAACACTCAACCTGAAAAAGTGAAAGAGAAAATCAAAGTCTTGAAGGCAGCGCTTACAAGAAGAAGTTGGTGGAACAGTGTGATGAATGCATACCATGTAATGATGCCTGTTATGTATGTCGTATGAAGTCTTGATCAAAGAGCGCCTAATCTCGGGAAAGCATGGATGCAATGGTGGACTGTCCAGCGGAGTTTGGAGTGTCTTGAGAAATTAGAGCATTCAGTGGTGGAAAAGCAATTGCGTGTACCATTCTCCAGTAGACAAAGAAAAGTTCTGTTGAAGTACTTTCATGCTAGATGGATTGGAGCGCATTCACGACTACACAGTGCTGCTTACATGTTAGATCCTGAATATTGGAATATGGATTTGATGTCCAACGTTGAGGTGGTGCAAGATTTTTATAAAGTGGTAAACACTTTCTATAATAATGTTGATGATCGTGTAAAGTGCATAAAGGAGATGACCTCATTTCGATTGAAAGAGGGTTTATTTTCCAACTCCCTTGTTCAACAAATGGCTAAAGAGCAACCTGCATGGAAGTGGTGGATGATGAATGGTGGTGAGCATTATGCTTTATTGCGCAACCTTGCAATGAAGGTTCTAAGTCAGTGCTCTTCAAACTCAGGCTCAGAAAGAAACTGGAGCATGTACAAATATATTCACAGTACTATTCGCAATCGACTTCTTGCAGATCGAGCAGATAAACTTGTTTACATGTATTGCAATGAAAAGATCTTGCGAGACATTGACAGCGAAGAGTATGAAGAAGATATGCCCAGATGGATGTACAATTGTGATGATGTAGTAGACGAGAACTTTGATGTTGGACGCACGTTGTGCACCACCCTTGAGATAGAAGACAATTTAGACATTGACTTAGATGCTTAATTTAGCAGACGAGAGAGTAAACGGTGAAAGAATTTTGGAGCAAGATACTAACATAGAGGAAGAAGTCATTTCATTAATTTCATAAAAATTACTTGTACAAATGATCGTATTTGGAGAAATTATCAATACAAAAGTAGGATTTGTCTTTCTTAGCTTTCATCTTGAAATAAATTACGAATTGCACTAGGAGTTGCATCTAAAGGTCCTGGTGGTTTATATTCGCTAGCCATGCCGAACACTATATAAATACCTTGATTTATTGGGACACTGCACAATGCACATGTGGAAGTATTTTGCATTTGCCTCACTAAACATATTAAGTGGTAGTAGTGTCCACAGGGTAGTATATACTGGCCGCTCCACCCATCGAATACTTTGTAACATACAGGACATTGGGGGGTGGAGAAACTAGCATCTCTAAGATCACTGCATGCTACACGCATGCTCCCCAAAATGATTCGTGTTATATGTTGATGGTTGAAATCTGTTATCTTCTGTCTATCAAGCAACTCAGCGTTGCCTCCGCTTCGAAGCCGACGTTGTGCATTTTCCCATATCTGGTCTATTAGATCTCGCATGAGTATCTCAGACTCATTGATCTTTTTGACGACATCATCAGCACATTGTGACACTGTGATGACTGCTTCGATGATGCGAATTGCTCGTAGAACGATTTTACGCTCTTCAGGGGAAAGCATGTTGGTCGTCTTCGTAAATCTAGCAAATATCACTAAACACAAAAAAACAGAATATCAAACATTACTTAAATCAACATCAAGCAAACGTGAGAGAACAGCAACAAGTGTATCATTACTTATCAATGTTCAAACAAAAACGGAATATCAAATAATTTTAATGAGCTCAACATCATCCAATACATCATCAAACGTGAGAGAACAGCAACAAGTGTATCATTACTTATCAATGATCAAACAAAAACAGAATATCAAACAATATTACTGAACTCAACATCATGCAATACATTATCGAACATGAGACAACCGCAACAAGTGCATTATTACTTATCAAGTGTATACATTATCGAACGAGAGAGAGAGAGAGAGGGGGAGGAAGAGAGAGAGGTGTGACAGATAGAGAGAGAGGGAACATTAGATGACATTTTTAATAGTTTTGTGAGTTCCTAAAGAGAGGAAAATAATGTTTTGTAATCCTAAAGCACTCCTCATCTACACACCTATCGTGATAGAGAGAGAGAGATGTGAAGTGTATCATGAGAGAGAGAGAGAGAGAGAGAGAGAGAGAGAGAGTTGTGAAGTGTGTCATGAGAGAGAGAGAGAGAGAGAGAGAGAATTGTGAAGTGTATCATGAGAGAGAGAGAGAGAGAGAGAGAGAGAGAGAGGAGAGGAAGAGAGAGTTGTGACAGATAGAGAGAAGAAACATTAGATGACATTTTTAATGTTTTTGTGAGTTCCTAAAGAGGAAAATAATGTATTGTTTTAATTTTTAAGTAAATAGAGGGAGAAAAAGAAATTATTAGGAATTATGTATATTTTAAGAGAAAAAAAAAGAAATCCTTATCTACACATCTATCGTGTTGTGAAGTGTATCATGAGAGAGAGAGAGAGAGAGAGAGAGAGAGAGAGAGAGAAAGAGTTGTGAAGTGTATCATGAGAGAGAGAGAGGGGGGTAGGAAGAGAGAGAGATATTCATTTTTTCGAGTTACGAATCACGATATTATAAAATAAAACGTTTAGACAATATGATGTAAACTTTGATCCATGAAATACTCATGCCACGTTAGCTACAACCAAGTATCGCATGGATCAAACACAATAAAAACAATACAAGTCAAATCAAACAAATTTACGACATTTTTTCGACCGCGTTAACGATCATATGTCGTAATATGCAAGCAAATTTACGACATTTTTTCGACTGCGTTAACGATCAAATGCCGCAATATGCAAAAAACAATTTATGCACTAGCGGACGACACCAACTTGCCGCGTTAATGACAAAATGCCGCTCGATTCTATGGGAATACGAATAGGATACGAACATACACTGGCCGCGTTACCGACCATATGCCCGCATTTGACAAAGGGAAGGGAAGGGAAGGTGACATCGCCATAACGATACTATGCTTGCCGCGTTACCGACTAGTACCGCTACGGCGTGCCATACTTACCATAGGACACAGACTAGCCACGTTACCGACTAAGTGCCCCAGGGTAAGCACCATTCCGAAGAATGGCCTTACACACACACCTGTCGTGTGGCGAACCACCCACATCCTGCCGCGCATTGTGACAATGGGCGGCTGCCCGCACGAACACACACCCACACACACATCCCTCGTGTGGCGGACCACCCACATCCTGCCGCGCATTGCGATAGTGGGCGGCTACCCGCACGAACACACACCCACATACACACACACACACACACACACACACACAAGTTTCATTACCTGTGTATGTTGTCAGCAATGAACTCCCAAAGGGCCCCCGGGCCCATATATATAGGAAATTGTACCCCGCCGGGTTGGATGACGACCCCGCAGGGACCCGCCGGGGTTTCCTTTTTCTCGGCGGGACCGCTAGGTATAGCAAAAGCCCGGCGGGATTTTATCCGGTTACCAGGTCACTTGCCACCGGCTTTTTTGGGAGCATGTTAACATGTTAACATGTTAATAACATGTTAACACGTTATTAACAAAAAAAAATTTGTGATCACGTGAATATAAAATCATTGATTGTAGCATTTGCGTGCTTTTCTATTTTGTGTATATGCAATGAACACACATTTTTTAGCTTTTGGATTAACTTCCTTCTCTTCTCATCTGGCACATGCACATAAGCAATATGTCCAAAAACATTCAAATGTTCAATGTCATGTCTAAAACTTGTCATCCTCATCTCAAGAGTACTCTCATGTATGGTAGTTGTAGGTGTCTTATTCGAGATGTACACTATTGTAGCACATGCTTCTACCCAATAATACAAAGGTATACTCTTCTCATTGATCAATGGTCTTGCCACTTCACCTATCACTCTATTCCTTCTCTCAAAACAAAGCCCATTTTGCTAAGGAGTATACCTGCATGTGAGCTGTTGTCTAATAGCATGCTCTCTCAAGAACCCATCAAATGCTGTGAGGTATACTCACCACGACCATTTGTCCTCAAACATTTGATCAAGTGACCATATTGCTTTTCTACAGTGCTTTGGACTCTTTAAACTTGCCCAATGCTTCACTCTTCTCTTTCAAGAAGTAAATCCAAGTCATCCTACTAAAATCATCAATAAATGTAATGTAGGACCTGCTCCCATTTATTGATTGGGTTTGAGTGGGACCCTAAATGTCACTTCGCATAACCTCAAGTGGTCTCCTACTCATTTGACTATCTCTAGGAAATGGCAACCTTCCTTGTTTCCCAAATTCACATGCATCACAAACATGTGTGCTCTCATCATGTTTGAATCTTGGTAGACCACTAATAGTTAACGCCCTTTGTTTGCATAGATTTTAGCTTTTGTATGTTCACATGTCCAATTCTCTTATGCTAAATATCAACGTCTGGCACTATCCCATGATTGTGAGAAAACATGGCTGACTTCAAATATGGTATGCTTGCATCTAGTTTAAACAATCTCCCTTATTTTTTACCTTGGCAATCAATTTGCACAACCATGCTTAAAGTCCTCAACAAAGCATTCTTAGACACGATAGTAAAAAGTTCTAAAGAAGGCAATCTTAAGTTTTTTAAAAAGCCTTAACCAATTTCTGATTCAACTTTTATTAAACCAAAAAGCATCGGTAATTTCAAACCTCTAAAAGATCATCTTTTAAATGATTACCTCTCAATTTCCATCTGAGCTAGGTGAGTCTGATCCTAACTTCTTAAAAACTCTTCCCTCGTACCTTGGCTAAGAAGGTTAAATTACCTCAATGAGAACAATTGTCTTCGGTAGAACAAAGAGAGAAAAGAACACATAGAGAAAAGAACACATTACGGATGTATATAGTTCTGCCTGCTCTCATCACAGTCACATTAGGTGAGTTCCTATTATCAAGAGACCCCGTCTTTGGTAGGATGTAAGGGAATGGATGGATGCATGCTTTAGAATCAAACCTAATAAAGATACCAACTCACAGACTGAAGAGAGTGAGAGTGATGAGACAATCCTAGGGAATTGTACAAGGATGTGCTATCAACAAGCTTGGCAAGTACTTTGAAGGTGAAGAACTTAATGCCACCTTGCCTTTAAGACTACGATCCAAAACATCCAAAACCATCCTAGATGACGGGGCTGGAGTGAGTATTGCTACCACAAAACTATGGGAAAAATGGGGATCATGAGCACTCACAGTGAAGATCAAATTAGCTAATGGTAACCTCACTTTACCCATGGGAGTGGTAAGAGTGAACCGATGACCTCATGTGGATTGACTTTTGATCACATATTTACAATCATGACTTCAAGAAATCAACCACTTCTCTTAGGTAGGCCTTTTATTGAGAAAATTGAAGATGATCCATGACTAGGGAACTGACCACACTGTTTTACAAAATAAGGATAACATCATGAACGTAAATCTTTGGAACTAGAGCTATCATCCACTTAACGACCAAAAACCCAATTGAAGATAATGTTTCAGTTACCACTAAATGAAGTGATGAAGATAAAGCTAGGAGTATTTTCCTTTTTGAAAAAGTCCAAGAAAATGATGTCATTGTTGACCTAAACTTTGATGTAGTTGGCTTCCCCAAACTTGGGGAGGATGAGAATTGGCTTCACATCCTCACTACCAACAAGGATACATTGCCCAAAGTTTATGGTACATAGTTCTATGGTGATAATGGAAATTTAGTTATGCCTATATAGAACCAATAGCTTGATGTAAAAAGCCCCAAAAATTAAGGATCTATTTAAGACTTTGGTCTATATTATGGGAAAACCAATAGAGACCTAACCAACATGGCTAGACTTGTTGGAATTGAGGAAGAAATGATTGGGAGGTAAGACCCACTCGTTTACTGTTGCATTTGCCAGAAGGTAAAAACTTTGTTCGCAAACTAAGTCTTTTAGACATCAATTTGTATGCTAACCCCAAGCTCAGTAATCACAAAAGTGACTAGGCTATTCCTACTGACCATTCTTCCCACACTAGTGTTATGCATATCAAAGATTGCTTGAAACAGCATCACCTGGGTGAGACAAATTTCCAACTTATCAAATTACTCTTGGCTTGATGATTTTCACACCAAAAGGTAATAATTTGTTCTTAATTGAAAAATATTTTATTCTTGTTTGCTAACAGCCATCATGGTCCTGTAAGACAATAGATCCTACAAGAGAACTTCTGTACAGGCAATAAAGTGGTGTGAAGTTGCTTCCCCCCATCACCCATTAAGCTCCTTTGCTTTGCATATCCCAACTTGTTCAAGTGTACCTCACTCACACACTGAACACCTAAGACAAAGACCTCGTACAACAACCCACGAGCCCTCATTGAGTTTCTTACATAGCATAATACATTTGCCTTCTGCATGAGTAGGGCACTACAATACATGGTGTACCAAAAAAATAAATAAATAAATAAAAGAAGAAGAAGAAGAAGAAAATGCCTATGGCCAGTGACTCATCTCTAATCATAGCATACACACACATCTCAACTTTAACCACATCATCAAGGTCCCAAATAATGCACCTTAAAACCAACAAACAAAGAAAGCATGTCGCCTAGAGAGGAGCTAAAATGAAGAAGTAACTGAAGATAGTAAGATGCAAAACCTATCATCATCATCTTGGGAAGTCAAATGCAAGTAAAATCCATAAAGAAAATTCAACCAAAGAGCCTCTTTAGTAACGATATACTAGGTATCTAACAGTCAACTTTGACACAATCCCTTTAGGAAAACATGTAGAGCAACACAACAATTCTCACAAAGACAGGAAATGGCAACACGATAAAATCTTATGAAATCCCTTTAAACACTATGAAAAAGGGTTACCAATTGTCCTATTAGTCACTTAAGGCGCCTCAGGGGTGCACTATTAAGAAACCCTATGTATCACATGCGTTCAAGGGGTATTTTAAAAACCCCTTACCTGTGAATTTCTCATGAATAAAATGACCCCTTTTTCTTTATGGACGTACGGGTTTCTTTCAAAATCGATTAAAAAATCCCCTTCTGTAAATGTATTGTTATAAATTTACCTTAAAATTTTGAATTAAAAACCCCTTCATTTGAACTCACTACACTTATTATTTTTAGGTAAATCCCCCGAGCTTAAAGCCCTTTAAAACAATATGAAAAAGGGTTAGCGATTTTTTATGTCAATCGCTTAAAGCCAGAAACATGGTGACAAGCTATCATTTATCTTTTACTCATTGTACTCAATTTTTTCAATTCTTAGACATTATCCAAGTCTCGTGTGCTCGGAGAGACACGTATAAGATTCTAAGTCAAATCGCTCGTGTTGGATGGACACGCTGTCGTGCCATGGCACGTCTATGGTGTGAAACCATGCATATGAGGCCATTAAATGCAAATCCAGATGTATGGGATTAAGTGCTATGACTTGAGTCATTATATGATGCCTAAGTACATATGTTCATATTGTAAATGAGGTTCAATAAGACGAGCTGAGACTGAGTCAGGTCTCAAAGCCTGTGTACATAACGGGTGTAGTAGGTGTTTTAACACTTGGATAGTGTGATGTTTTTTAGTGGAGGAAAAGGGCAGTCTTTTGCTGTGCAGATGCATGCTTGAAGGCCACGCAAACAGTGGAGAAATGTGTGAGTTTATGTGAAGTGCACAGGCTGATAAGGAGCCATTTTGGAGGGAAGATAGCAGGAGCTGGGAGTGCCTGATGGGTATGTGATGAACTGAAGAGTTGTGGTCAGACATGCTATGAACAACTTCCTAGAAGGAAATTTTTGCAGAGGAGCTACAGTTTGAGATCTTTTTAGCACCCAAGGTGGGTACTTTTCATCCGGAATAGCTACAAATGATAGATGGCTAGTTTAAAGCGGCTTTTGTATGCACATGATGAGCATACTATGGTGAGACCCAGGTGTCTGGACATAGGTGGTCATATGGAATTCAAGGCCATAAGTTGGATTGGTGATCGGGTGCGTGTGTGTTGCGTATATGTATATGATAGCCAGACCTTGGTGTTCAAAGGTCTTGAGTGCTCTTGACACAATACGCATTTGCAGAGACTCTATCATCAAAAGAGGAGGGGATCTTGTGGAGTTTATGCATCAACACACATCTTGCATCTAAGTCACTCAATACAAAACTGGGTCTACATGAAGCTGAGACCAATGGGTCTTCTATCAATAAGCTGAAAGGAGTCGTCTTATATGAAGGGTCTCTTGCAGAGCCCGACCCCCGTCTGTGCAACTTCGATGTGGCAACTTGTATAGAGGTTGTGGAGGACATGGATCCCGAGCCTTTGTCCAAGGCCGGGGAGATTATGCTGGGTACATATGCACCTCAGATGCTGATACTATCTACTCCCAACATAGAGTACAATGTGATTCTTCAGAAGATAACTGCTGATGCTAAAACTAATTCAGGAGAATGCAAAGATAAGCCACTCACATGCCTTGATTTGTATGAAACGACACTATCGGAGGACTCAACGGATGATATTCATAAAGCTATGTTAGCCAAAAAATGATCAGCATCATGCCATGGACACTCCGGCATTGATAAATGAGTCTCAGAGCATACCTCTGTCTGATGATGACTCAAGTGCCCAACCCATAAAGCTTAGAAATGATGAGCACCGGTTTGAATGGACACGGGCAGAATTTGCAGAATGGGCGGAAAATCTAGCGGCAAGGTTTGGGTACACTGTGGAATATGCAGGTGTGGGTGGTTCTGTGGAAGACCCTGGGTTCGTGTCACAAATCACCATTTTTACACGCAACTCTCATGATGACACAGTTGTAGCAGGAATGCTCCAGCTGGATGATCAAGGGGGTTGGGAGCAAGGAGCCCAAAAGGGTCTACAAGAAATGGCGGCTTCACGTAGAACGAAGGTGACGCAAGGTGGTGGCTTGCGTGGATTTTTTAAAAAAAAAAGAAATATCCGAGTATTAAGCTGGAAAAAAGGAAGCGCAGTTTTTTAAATTGGGAAAATCCAATTTTTGAGCTGCGAAGGCGAGGGAGCTGGACTCTCTTGTGGGAAAGAAATGGGAAATGAAAGAAAAACCAGAAAACGGCGCATACTGTGGAGGAGGTGTGCAAAAATCAGAACCAAAGCGGCATACAACCAGAGATTTTAAAATCATGATGGCGGCTACTGTATGGGGCATCTTGGGTTTAGAATTAAAGAGAGAATGAAGTGCTATCAAAGGAGATGATCTTGAAAAAAAATCACACAATACATGATGAATTCAGATCTTGGCGCAGACAGCAGTGAAACAGCCGTATGGGAATAGCGAAATCCATAAATTCGCTAATTTTTTTACTCTCAGATAAGTGATTTCTTTTGTTGTTACTTACGATTTGAAAAATCATATAGTCTAGGAACCCTTTAAGGGTTTGGAGAATGAGAAGGTTTTTGGGAAAAAGCTTTTAATGGTTTTGGAGAATCTTGGAATAAGAAAGCATCAAAATACAAAGAGATTCCTGGGATTTGGGTTTTATTTTCTACTCGGTTGGATTTTGGAATGCTAGACATGGAGTTTTCTAAAATCACATGAATATGTTGTAGATATGCCATATGTCATCTTTTGCTTTGTGAGTTGTTGGAATCTGAAAGCAGGTTTTCAAGAGATAAAGAGACACCTTGAAATGATGGAATTGGCATTATATGATATATGTGATGTGAATGGTCACATGTATATGGGAATCTTTTGAAGATTGTGCTATGCCTACATGTGTTATGTATGAGGCACTTGGATAAAGGGACAGGTGATCTATGATTTGATTTAATCAAGCTCTTGGTTCGTGACTTGTGTGCAATCATCAAGCTGAAATTGGGGATGTTTTTGAAGTGAATTGACACATGTACATGTCAACAAAAATGGAGATGTCTTATGCTCCTTGAAGAGCTATCTGTATTGTTTTCTTGCTGGGATTTTGGAAGCTACTCTCACAACCAGAAGTCTCGCACTTTCCCAGCGATACCGCCCACGTCACGACAGCTTTTTGGTGAACCCGACGTGAAACTGCTGGGGTGAGAGTGTGGTGAAATACACAGGGAAGCTATGGCTGAGAATCCTGAGGGTCAGGGGGTTCATTTTGACCCCGGGGTTATGCAAATGTTTCAGATGTTTACTATGTATATGCAACAGCAGCAAGCTGCAGAGAGGGGGCAAATTTCCATGACTAAAGCACTGCAGTCAATTGTGAAAAAGGTGGATCAATTTGATGGTAAGGACATCACTGGAAAAGGAGGGATGAAAAAGCTGGTTGAAGACATGGTTGCTGGACATGCCATCTCTATGGTTGAGGCAGCGACCTATGGGTTAAAGGTTGGTCAATCAAAGCAGGAATTTGAGAATGAAGATTTTTGGCCATCAACAATGGAGCTAATTGCGTCAAAGAAGGTGTCTAAACAGGCTTTGCATGAGGCAGGTGACTGTATACGTCTTGAGACTGACTGGGAAGAGCCTGTGGATTCTTTATCTGTTCATGCCTACATTGCAAAATGCCAGAATAATGAGGCACAGGTAGAGGAAAAGCGTAAGAGAGAAAATGAGGAAGGAGGGCCATCAAAAAGGGTTACCCATGGTGAAAAGAAGGATCCTGGGCCATCACATATGCCTCCACCGCATAGCAGACCTCCACAGGAAGTATCAATGGAAGAAGTGCCAGCAAAAATGAAGCATGAGAAGGAGAAGGGTAAAGGGAAAAGTCCACTCTACAAGCTTCAATCTGATATTGAAGCCGCAAACAGACCTCAAAAAGGTGCTTGAAGAGAGGATTCTAAACAGTAGGGTGGAATTTACACTAGGGGAAGTCTTGGGGATTGCAAAGAAAGAATTCCATGATGAGATAATTGATATTATACGAAGGAAAAGGCAGTCCATAATTGAATCTATTCCATCACAAGGGGAGGCAAGCACTTCCAAGACTCATGGAGTATAGGTACAGCAAAAGGAAGAGAGAGAGAATGTGGTGGAATGTAATCACTCTGCTGAAGGGGCACAAGTACGCTTTGTGGATGAGGACGATGAAAAAGAAGTTCTTACAAAGAGTCATTACTCCAGGAGCCATTGGGCAAGGGCAACCACTGAAACCCTTGTCAAGATAGGTGACTTGGAAGAGCCGTATGTTGCTCTAATTGATCATGGGTCTGAAATAAATCTTATGGCTAAAAATCTCTACAACAAATGTAAGTGGCCAATGGATGTAGATCATGGGTGGATGATTAAAGCAGCTAATAACTCATCTGGAGAGCTCTATGCAGCCTGTCCAAATGTAAGGGTAACTATAGGGGATGTGAAAGATGATCAGAACTTCTTTGTTCAGGAGATGTCATCGTATCCCCTTATCCTTGGGCAACCCTAGATTGCAGCTGTGAGGATGGAAACAAAGGTTTTGGATGATGGCTCGGCATATGCAAGAATAAGGAGTAAAGATGGTAAGAAAGCTGTTCAGTTCTTGACAGTTTGCATTAACCATGAAAGGAACCGTGAGTCTCTTCGAGCACAGTCACTCCCAAAGATAAACAGAGAATTCATGAACTACAGGGAGATGAGGGATTTTGGCCAAGTGCCATTGTAAAGCGGGACTCCAATGGTACAAGGGAAAATGAGTTCTCGCAGGACTCAATCAATGTAAATAACTTTTCAGCAAATTTTTAGGGATTTTCTAGCTATGGGTCACTGGTCTTTGTAAAAAGCAAGGATTTGAAGCGTGGCATGCGTCGACATGTACAAAATGAACAAAAAAGTCTTAAGCAGTGTGGTCTTTTGGAGAAGAATGAGTTTATTTCAGGGGTGCTTGATGAGGTGTCATTTGTGGATACTATGGATGTGCTTTTTGCTATGGGAAGAGCATGTTTACAAGGTGGAAATGAGATGATAGAGGTGTCATCTGTGGGGATGTATGATATAATCCGGGAATTTGAGGGGATGGAATGTAAAAATATGAATTGTGAGACGGATGCTCATGTTGATACAAAGTACAAAATGGTTGCAAAGAAGGTGAAACCAGTTCCCTTGCCCTTGCCACCAGGAAGCAAGGAGAAAATAGATGAAGCCTCTATGCAACCAAATCTCAGAGATCCGAAGAAAATTGGGCATAAGTTTACACAGGAAACCCTAAAAGAGCTGAAGATTGGTGAAAAGGATTTTCTGTTGCCAGTTGAAAAGGAATGCTTTGAGGAGATGCTTGTAAAACATGGGAAGGCCTTTGCTTTTCAGCCGCATGAGATAGGCTGTGTTGATCCAAGCATAATAGCACCAATGGTGATCTTCACAGTTCCACATGTGCCCTGGAACCTGCGGCCGATTCCAGTACCAAAGGCTCTCTTACCAAAGCTGATGGAATTACTAAAAGAAAAGATCAGGATGGGAATTTTGGAGCCATCATGCGCTCCATACTCCAACAGATGGTTTACCGTGCCAAAGAAGAATGGAACATTGCGCTTCATTCAAGACATGCAACCTGTAAACAAGGTCACAATCAGGAATGTGGGAGCAGGTCCGATTGTGGACGAGTTTGCAGAAGCATTTGCAGGGAAAGCTATATACTCTATGGGTGATCTGTATTTGGGATATGATCAGTTCCAGCTGGATATACAAAGCAGGGACTTGACCACAATGAAAACTCCTTTGGGATTGGTAAGAATGTGTACCTTACCACAGGGAGCCACCAACTCAATGGCGCATATGATGAATGGAATGAATAAAGTCTTGTGAGACTTCATACCACAAATAACTATGCCTTTTCTGGATGATGTGCCAATAAAAGGCTGTGATGAGAAAAATAAAGATGGGGATTTGGATTCGAGGGGGTGCCGCAAGTTTGTGGCGAATCATATAAAAGATTGTGATATGATTCTATCCAGGCTTGAAGAGGTGAATCTTACTTTGTCTGGATCGAAATCAGTGTTTGGGGTTGGTGAAGTGCTAATAGTGGGGCATCTTTGTAGTACTAGTGGACGTCGACCTTGTCCAGCCAAGATAGATGCAATACAAAGAATGAAAGAGATATGCATTAATGTTACAGAGCTAAGGAGATTTCTTGGTGCATGTGTCTTTTATGTTATATGGATCCCACATTATGCACATGTAGCAGATCCTCTTCATCAACTTTTGAGGAAAAATCAAAAATTTTTGTGGAGTGCAGCACATACTAAAGCTATGCGGAAGCTGAAATATCTGCTCCAATCATCACCTACTCTAAGAAAGGCAGATTATGAGTGTGGTAGGCCTGTGATTGTTACAGTTGATACTAGTCCTACTGGGATAGGATGGGCAGTAGGGCAAGATGATGAGGATGATCACAGGTATGTAATCAGATTTGGAGCAAAGGTATTAAGCATTCGTCAATGAAAATATCCGCAGATCAAGAGAGAGTTATGGGGAATAGTCACTGCTCTAAAATGTGAAAAAGAATATCTTATTGGGGCATCTGTACTTGTGGAAACTGATTGCTTGCCACTCCTTGGGATGATTGCAAGCTGCACCACTCCAGATATCGCTATGCTTAGGTGGATTGCCTATATCAAGTCACTAAATCCTGAGTTTGAGCATATTGCAGGAAAAGATAACCCAGTTGCAGATATGCTATCAAGAGCCAGGTATGAAGATGAAAAAGGGATGATTAGTGACATTGATGATGTAGGTACAAAGTTCTACACTACTGCATATCCAAAAGGGGACCATACTTGCCTATCAAATGCACTTGAGTCTTTTACTGAGGAAATGTATGAAGGAGATTGGGTGCTTATTGGTCAATACTTGAGTACTCTGACAAGACAAGAAAATTGGTCTGACTCAGAATTTAAGAGGATCCGCAGAAAAGCATATGGGTATTTTCTAAAGGATGGGTACCTGTGGAAGCATCCTAAGCAGAGGAATGCTATGCCAAAGAGAGTCATATGTGATAAAGAGACTCAAGGGAAGCTCATGAAAGAATTCCATGAGAGTCTCTGGGCTGGACATCGAAGTGTGTGGGCCACCTTTACCAAAATAAAGGAAAGATATTGGTGGAAAGGAATGTACAAGGATATTTCCCAATATGTGGAAACATGCATGGTATGTCAAATGTACTCAAATGTGCGACATTGTGATGGCTTGCAACCAACCTACCCACCTGCCATGCACTATAAATGGGTAGTGGATCTAGTTACAATGCCTTTGGGAATTTGGCAGATGCGGTACATAGCACTTGCAAGAGAAGATTTGACAAATCAGGTAGAAGGGCGTGCTCTTAGAACAAAGAGTACAGAAACAGTATGCAAATTTCTCTTGGAAGATGTGATTTGCCGGTATGGTGTTGGGAAAATAACAGCTGATAGGGGTGAGCTAGATGTTGAAGAAGCAAGGGAATTCTTTTCTAGAATTGGCATCAAACTGTCCCTAACATGTGCTTACAACCCTGAGGGCAATGGTAAAAGTGAGTGAGGACATCCTCCAATCATTAAAGCTTTGGCTAAGGCATGCAGAGAAAGAATGCGAGAGTGGCCAAGGCTGCTACCATATGCTTTGTGGGCTAACCGTACAACTCATAGCTCAGTGACAGGATACATGCCTGCAGAATTAATGTATGGTCAGAAGCCAGTAATGCCAGTTGAAGAAGTAGTTCCAACTTGGAATGTATTACCCTGGGTGGAAGGATTGAACAGGGAAGACCTCCTTGCATTGCGAATAAGGCAGCTGGAGAGGAGTCCTGAAGATGTAGAGCTTGCTAAAGCTCGTTTGAAAGATGCAAGGTTGAAAAATAAAGAAAGATTTGATAGAAGACACAGACTCCGGCCAAAACCTATTGAAGAAGGTGATTGGGTCCTAATGTATGATAGTAGCCTTGACAACCAGTTCACTATTCAAAGAAAGTTTGCAAAAAGATGGTTTGGCCCTTACATTGTCAGGCATGTGCATGGAAATGCCACGTATACCCTGTGTGAGCTTGATGGAACAGAGATAAAGAATCTTGTAGCAGGCAAAAGGATCAAGATGTTTAAAAGAAGACTTGACAGTGATCCTTTTGATTCACAGGAGACTCAGGATGAGAGGCTTGACAGTGATAGTATGGGTATGGTTGAAGAGGAAGAGGATGATCTTCCTGGTAATGTAGAAGATGAAGACGACATCCAGATATATGTGGCTCTTGATGATGATTTGGCACATACCAGAGGATGTACCTTGGTGTTCAAAGGTCTTGAGTGCTCTTGACGCAATATGCATTTGCAGAGACTCTGTCATCAAAAGAGGAGGGGATCTTGTGGAGTTTATGCATCAACACACATCTTGCAGCTAAGTCACTCAATACAAAAATGGGTCTACATGAAGCTGAGACCAATGGGTCTTCTATCAATAAGCTGAAAGGAGTCGTCTTATATGAAGGGTCTCTTGCAGAGCCCGACCCCCGTCTGTGCAACTTCGATGTGGCAACTTGTGTAGAGGTTGTGGAGCACATGGATCCCGAGCCTTTGTCCAAGGTCGGGGAGATTATGCTGGGTACATATGCACCTCAGATGCTGATACTATCTACTCCCAACATAGAGTACAATGTGATTCTTCAGAAGATAACTGCTGATGCTAAAACTAATTCAGGAGAATGCAAAGATAAGCCACTCACATGCCTTGATTTGTATGAAACGACACTATCGGAGGACTCAACGGATGATATTCATAAAGCTATGTTAGTCAAAAAATGATCAGCATCATGCCATGGACACTCTGGCATTAATAAATGAGTCTCAGAGCATACCTCTGTCTGATGATGACTCAAGTGCCCAACCCATAAAGCTTAGAAATGATGACCACCGGTTTGAATGGACACGGGCAAAATTTGCAGAATGGGCGGAAAATCTAGCGGCAAGGTTTGGGTACACTGTGGAATATGCAGGTGTGGGTGGTTCCGTGGAAGACCCTGGGTTCGTGTCACAAATCGCCATTTTTACACGCAACTCTCATGATGACACAGTTGTAGCAGGAATGCTCCAGCTGGATGATCAAGGGGGTTGGGAGCAAGGAGCCCAAAAGGGTCTACAAGAAATGGCGGCTTCACGTAGAACGAAGGTGACGCAAGGTGGTGGCTTGCGTGGATTTTTTTAAAAAAAAGAAATATCCGAGTATTAAGCTGGAAAAAAGGAAGCGCAGTTTTTTAAATTGGGAAAATCCGATTTTTGAGCTGCAAAAGGCGAGGGAGCCCGACTCTCTTGCGGGAAAGAAATGGGAAATGAAAGAAAAACCAGAAAACGGCGCATACTGTGGAGGAGGTGTGCAAAAATCAGAACCAGAGCGGCATACAACCAGAGATTTTAAAATCATGATGGCAGCTACTGTATGGGGCATCTTGGGTTTAGAATTAAAGAGAGAATGAAGTGCTATCAAAGGAGATGATCTTCAAAAAAAATCACACAATACATGATGAATTCAGATCTTGGCGCAGACAGCAGTGAAACAGCCGTATGGGAATAGCGAAATCCATAAATTCGCTTCTTTTTTTACTCTCAGATAAGTGATTTCTTTTGTTGTTACTTACCATTTGAGAAATCGTATAGTCTAGGAACCCTTTAAGGGTTTGGAGAATGAGAAGGTTTTTGGGAAAAAGCTTTTAATGGTTTTGGAGAATCTTGGAATAAGAAAGCATCAAAATACAAAGAGATTCCTGGGATTTGGGTTTTATTTTCTCCTCGGTTGGATTTTGGAATGCTAGACATGGAGTTTTCTAAAATCACATGAATATGTTGTAGATATGCCATATGTCATCTTTTGCTTTGTGAGTTGTTGGAATCTGAAAGTAGGTTTTCAGGAGATAAAGAGACACCTTGAAATGATGGAATTGGCATTATATGATATATGTGATGTGAATGGTCGCATGTATATGGGAATCTTTTGAAGATTGTGCTATGCCTACATGTGTTATGTATGAGGCACTTGGATAAAGGGACAGGTGATCTATGATTTGATTTAATCAAGCTCTTGGTTCGTGACTTGTGTGCAATCATCAAGCTGAAATTGGGGATGTTTTTGAAGTGAATTGACACATGTACATGTCAACAAAAATGGAGATGTCTATCACTGTGATTTTTGTTGATTCGACTGACTATTAGCTTTTGACTCACTGTTGAAGGAATTAGACAAGCTGCTATGTTCTTCCTTGGGACCAAGTAGATTGCTTTAGCAATTTCCTCCTATAGTTAGGCACTAAGGATAGAAGTTGATCAAGGGATATGTCTAGTTTTAACCCCTTCATATCATCCCATATGCCATATTATTCTGCCTTCTCCCCTGTGTGACCTATTGTTTTGTGGAGGAACTTGTTTTGTTGTTTGCAAGCTATCCTACCCAAACCTGCTATTTTTTGCATAGGGGACCCCTTGGGCGTTATCCAAAAAATAGCGGGTGCAAGCTATCCTACCCAAACCTGCTATTTTTTGCATAGGGGACCCCTTGGGCGTTATCCAAAAAATAGCGGGTGGCAACACATCGTCCTACCCATCTGGCGTTCGATCGTAGTGAAACTTTGTGACTGGAGGGATAGCAGCCCCATGGACCCACTTGCAAAGTCTCACCCCATTGAATGCCATACAAGGGTGTTGTCCCACCCAAACCCACTATTTTTGGCATAGGAGACTCCTTGGGCACTATGCAAATTATAAAATAGCGGGTTGCAACACATCGTCCCACCCACCAGCGTCCGATGGTGGTGAAACGTTGTGAGTGGAGGGATAGTAGCCCCATGGACCCACTTGAAAAGTTTCATCCCCATTGGATGCCAAATGAGTGTGATCTTGCACCCAAACCTCTAATTTTTTACATAGGGGAGCCCTTGGATACTATGCAAAAAATAGCGGGTGGCAACACACTGTCTCGCCCAAACGGCATCCGATGGTGGTGAAACTTTGTGAGTGGAAGGGTAGCTTCCCCGTGGACCCAATTGCAAAATCTCAACCCCATTAGATGTCATAGGAGTGTGATCTCGCACACCCAAACTCGCTATTTTCTACATAGGGGACCCCTTGGATACTATGCAAAAAATAGTGGGTGGCGACACACCGTCCCGTGCCCAAAAGGCATCCGATGGTAGTGAAACTTTGCAAGTGGCAGGGTAGCTTCCCAGTGGACCCACTCGCAAAGTATCAATCCCATTAGACGCCATAGGAGCATGATCTTGTACCCAAATCTCCTATTTTCTACATAGGGGACTCCTTGGGCACTATGTAAAAAATAGCGACGGGTGGCAACATATAGTTCCACCAAAATCTCAACCCCATTAGATGTCATAGGAGTGTGAACTCGCACACCCAAACTCGCTATTTTCTACATAGGGGACCCCCTTGGATACTATGCAAAAAATAGTGGGTGGCGACACACCGTCCCGTGCATCCCCGATGGTAGTGAAACTTTGCAAGTGGAAGGGTAGCTTCCCAGTGGACCCACTCGCAAAGTATCAATCCCATTAGACGCCATAGGAGCATGATCTTGTACCCAAATCTCCTATTTTCTACATAGGGGACTCCTTGGGCACTATGTAAAAAATAGCGACGGGTGGCAACATATAGTCCCACCAAAACAACATCTGATGGTGGTACAACTTTGCGAATAGAGGGGTGGCAGCTCTATGGACCCAATCAGTTTCACCCCCATTAGCAATCATGATGTCCAACCCAATTTGCTATTTTTTGCATAGGAGACCCCTTGGGCACTATGAAAAAAATAGCGCCCCTATGCAAAAAAAAGTGGGTGCCAACACATCATCCTGCACATTGAAAATGGACCTTACCATACTCAAATTAAGCCAATTTTATTTAAATAAATTCATGGTAACAAGTACATTGATCCCTAGAGTTTTCAGATTGAAAGATTCAATGTTTGGATTTCTAGAATTAAATTACAATTGGGCCTCTAACAGTTATAACAAATTTTCCAAAGTAAATCTGTAAAAATCCAACTGTTAGATTTGTAATTTTACCTTAGATCCACATTCTACTAATCTTCCTTAATGGGCCTCTAACAGTTATATGGGCCTCTGACAGTTATAACAAATTTTCCAAAGTAAATCTGCAAAAATCCAACTGTTAGATTTGTAATTTTACCTTATATCCATATTTTACTAATCTTCCTTAATCTAATCATCACTAGATCCATACAAATTGAGCATTTTAAATGGTAGATGTGGTGGAGGACAAAATAGTATGTTTTTTAATAATTCTAATACCTTTTAAATAATATAGAAAATAGTAGAACACATCAAAAATTACTAGCTCTATCTTATGTGAATTTGTGATATGCCAAGTGGGAACATCATATGAGTAATATTGTAAAAGTTATAGGCAATTTACTTACATTTAGTGTACATGTCCAAACTTTCGATAGGGCCTGTATACAATTTTGGTTCCCAAAGAAAAAGGGCTTTGCAATTATTGGATATTCGTTCGGATTATAGTTTTAGTTGCCCAACTTTGCATGTGATCTTTCATTAGAAGACCTTGAAGTCGGCATGTGCTGGTGGTCAAACTCTGTGAGAGGAGTGGAGGGGTAGATGCCCCATGGATCCACTTGAAAATTTTTAACCCCATTGGATGCCATACGAGCATGATGTCCAACCCAAACCCGCTATTTTTTATATAGGGGACCCCTTTGGCACTACACAAAAAATAGGGGGTAGCAACACACTGTCCCACACCCATTCAGTGTCAGATGGTGGGTTAAACTTTGAAAGTGGGGGGGGGGGAGCAGCCCCATGGACCCACTCACAAAGTTTCAACCGCATAGAATGCCATATAAGTGTGATGTCCCACCCAAACCCGCTAGTTTTTGCATAGGGGACCCCTTGGGCACTATGCAAAAAATAGTAGGTGGTAACACACTGTCTTTCCCATTTGATGTTTGATGGTAGTGAAACATTGCCAATGGAGGGGAAGCAGCCCCATGGACACACACACAAAGTCTCACCCCCATTGAACGCATATAAGCATGATGTCCCACACATAAACCTGCTAATTTTTGCATAGGAGACCCCTTGGGCACAACACTATGCAAAAAATAGCAGGTGGCAACACACTGTCCCACCCACCGATGTCGGATGGTGGTGAAACTTAATGAGTGGAGGGGTAGTAGCCCCATGGACCCACTTGAAAAGTTGAAACCCTATCGAATGCCATATGATTATGATGTCCTATCCAAACCCGCTATTTTCTGCATAGGGAACCCCTTGGGAACTATGCAAAAACATAGCAGGTGCCAACACACCATCCTGCCCATCCAGCGTGTTTGATCGTTGGTAAAAGTTTGCGAGTAGCATTGTAGTAGCCCCATGGACCACCTCGCAAAGTATCACCCTATTTGGATGCCATACGAGGGTGATGTCCCACACCCAAACCCGCTATTTTTTGCATAGGAGACCCCTTGGGCATTGCAAAAAATAGCGGGTGGCAACACACCATCTTGCCCACCGCCGATGGTGTTGAAACTTTATGAGTGGAGGGGTAGTAGCCCCATGGACCCACTTGAAAAGTTTCAACCCCATCAGATGCTATACGAGCAAGATCTCCCACCCAAATCTGCTATTTTTTGCATGGGGGACGCCTTGGACACTATGCAAAAAATAGCAGTTGCAACACACCGTCTCGCTCAAAACGGCTTCGGATGGTACTGAAACTTTACAAGTGGATGGCTAGAAGCCCCATGGACCCACTTGTAAAGTTTCAACCCCATCATATGCCATAGGAGCATGATCTCCCACACCCAAACCATTATTTTTTGCATAGGGGACCCCTTGGGCACTATGCAAAAAATAGCAGGTAAACACCCTCCCGTCCAAACGGGATCCGATGGTGGTGAGAATTTGCGAGTGGAGGGGTAGCATTCAAATGGATCCACATGTAAATTTTCAACCCTATCGGATGCTATACGAGTGTGGTCCCACCCAAACCCACTATTTTCTACACAGAGGACTCCTTGGGCACTATGCAAAAAATAATGGGTGGTGGCACACCGTCCCACCCATCTAACGTATGACAATGGTGAAACTTTGCGAGTGGAGGGATAGCAGCTCCATGGGTCCAATCGCATAGTTGCAATCTCATCGACCTCCATTCAAGTGTGATGTCCCACACCCAAACCCACTATTTTTTGCATAGGGGCCCCTTGGACACTATGCAAAAAATAGTGGGTGGCAAAACACCATCCGAAGTTCGCCCGTGATGAAACTTTACAAGTGGAGGGATAGTAGTCCCATGGAGCCACTCTCACAAAGTTTCACCCCCATTGACCCCATCATACAAGGATGATGTCCCACCCAAACCCACTATTTTTTGCATAGGGGATGCCTTGGGCACAATGCAAAAAATAGCGGGTGGCAACACATCGTCCCGCCCATCCGGCGTCCAATTGTGGAACTTTGTAAGTGGCGGGGTAGTAGTCCCATTGACCCACTCGCAAAGTCTCACCCCCATCGGATGCCATACGAGGGTGATGTCTAACCCAAACCCGCTATTTTTTACATAGGATACCCCTTGGGTACTATTATGCAAAAAATAGCGGGTGGCAACACACTGTCTGACCTACCACCGATGTTCGATGGTGCTGAAACTTTGCGAGTGGAGGGGTTGTTGCCCCATGGACCCACTTGAAAAGTTTCAACCCCATGGGATGCCATACGAGTGTGATCTCCCATCCAAACTTGCTATTTTCTGCATAGGGGATCCCTTGGGCACTATGCAAAAAACAACGGCGGGTGACAACACACTATCCCACCAAAACAATGTCTAATGGTGGTGAGACTTTGCGAGTGGAGGGGTAGCAGCTCCATGGAACCACTTGCAAATTATCACCCCCATTGGACACCATAAAAGTGTGATCTCTCATTCAAACCTACTATTGTTTGCATAGGGGACGACGCCTTGGGCACTATGCAAAAAATAGCGGGTGGCAACACACTCATCTGCCCAAAAGGCATCCCATTGTGGCGAAACTCTGTGATGATGAGTGGAGGAGTAGCTTCCCCATAGATCCACTCGCAAAGTTTCAACCCTACCTAATGACATAGGAGCGTGATCTCAAACCCAAACTCGCCATTTTCTACATAGGGAACCCCTTGGGCATTATTATGCAAAAAATAGTGGGTGGCAACACATCGTCCTACCCAAATGGCATCGATGGTGGTAAGACTTTGCGAGTGGAAGGATATTAGCTCTATGGAACCACTTGCAAAGTTTCACCCCCATCAGACGCCATACGAGCATGATGTCCAACCCAAATGCATTATTTTTGCGTAGGGGACCCCTTGGGCACAATGCAAAAAATAGCGGGTGACAACACACTGTCCCACCCATCTGTCGACATCCGATGGTGGTGAAACTTTGTAAGTGGAGGGGTAGCAGTCGCATGGAGATAATTGCAAAGTTTCACCCCCATGGATGCCATACGAGCATGATATTCCACCCAAACCCTGCCTTTTCTTTTTTTGCATAGGGGACCCCTTGGACACTATGCAAAAAATAGTAGGTAGGAACACATCGTCCTGCCCATCTCGCATTTGATCGTGGAACTTTGCGATTGGAGGGATAGCAACCCATTTACCCACTTGCAAAGTCTCACCCTCATTGGATGCCATACGAGGGTGATGTCCCACCTAAACCCACTATTCTTTGCATAGGAGACCCCTTGGGCACTATGCAAAAAATAACGGGGTGGTGACACACTGTTTCGCCCACCGACGTCCAATGGTGGTGAAACCTTGGGAGTGGAGGGGTTAAAGTCCCATGAACCCACTTGAAAAGTTTCAACCCCATCAGATGCCATACGAATGTGATCTCCCACCCAAACTTGCTATTTTCTACATAGGGGACTTCTTGGGCGCTATGCAGCGGGTGGCAACACACTATCCCACCAAAACGACGTCTAATGGTGGTGAGACTATGCGAGTGGAGGGTAGTAGCCCCATGGAAACACTTGCAAATTCTCACCCCATCGGCGGATGTCATACGAGCATGATCTCCCACCCAAACCTGCATTTGTTTGCATAGGGGGATGCCTTGGGCACTATGCAAAAATAGCGCGAGTGGCAACACATTGTCCTGCCCAATAGGTATCCCATTGGGGTGAAACTCTATGAGACAAGTGGAGGGGGGTAGTTGCCCCATGGACTCACTTGAAAAGTTTCAACTCCATTAGATGACATGCGAGAGTGATCTCGCTCCCAAACTCGCTGTTTTCTACATAGGGGACCCCTTAGGCACTATGTAAAAAATAATGGGTGACAACACACTGCCCCACCCAAACGGCATCTAATGGTGGTAAAACTTTGTGAGTTGAAGGTAGCAGCCCTATGGACCCACTTGCAAAGTTTCACCCCCATCAGATGCCATATGGGGATGATGTCCAACCTGAACTCGCTATTTTTGCATAGGGGATTCCTTGGGCACAATGTAAAAAATAACACGTGGCAACACACCGTCCCGCCCACCTGATGTCCAATGGTGGTGAAACTTTGCAAGTGGAGGGGTAGCAGTCCCACGGAGCCACTTGTAAAGTTTCGCCCCCATTGGCGCCATATGAGCATGATGTCCCACCCAAACTTGCTATTTTTTTGTATAGGGGACTCCTTGGGCACTATGCAAAAAATAGCAGGTGTAGCAACACACCATCCTGCCCTTTGTGCATCCTTCATAGCTTCGGTGATAGTCACCTTTAGCATATCCAAAGTAATGTGCTTCAAAGAAACTTGTGCACTTCCACTTGTGTGCCCTGACATGCCCTCATTCACCATGTGATCACTCATGTCATGTAAAGGCATTCCCTCTTGTTTACAGTCACCCATAGTACCAAATTAGGGTTTTTGGTGCTACCGATGTCGGAATTGAAAGATCAAAGGCTTTCCATGTTTGTCTCAATGAGAAGAACACTTCTATCACCTTGGATCACCACTTTGAACACCCCGTATACCTCTCTGTTTTGACTTTAGCTAAAAGTTAACTATGAGGGGTTGATCATCCAAACGGTCATGGAATTGAGATTTTGTTGGCTCATTAGGAATCTCTATGTAAAAAATAGTGGGTGACAACACACTGTCCCACCCAAACGGCATCTAATGGTGGTAAAACTTTGTGAGTTGAAGGTAGCAGCCCTATGGACCCACTTGCAAAGTTTCACCCCCATCAGATGCCATATGGGGATGATGTCCAACCTGAACTCGCTATTTTTGCATAGGGGATTCCTTGGGCACAATGTAAAAAATAACACGTGGCAACACACCGTCCCGCCCACCTGATGTCCAATGGTGGTGAAACTTTGCAAGTGGAGGGGTAGCAGTCCCACGGAGCCACTTGTAAAGTTTCGCCCCCATTGGCGCCATATGAGCATGATGTCCCACCCAAACTTGCTATTTTTTTGTATAGGGGACTCCTTAGGCACTATGCAAAAAATAGCAGGTGTAGCAACACACCATCCTGCCCTTTGTGCATCCTTCATAGCTTCGGTGATAGTCACCTTTAGCATATCCAAAGTAATGTGCTTCAAAGAAACTTGTGCACTTCCACTTGTGTGCCCTGACATGCCCTCATTCACCATGTGATCACTCATGTCATGTAAAGGCATTCCCTCTTGTTTACAGTCACCCATAGTACCAAATTAGGGTTTTTGGTGCTACCGATGTCGGAATTGAAAGATCAAAGGCTTTCCATGTTTGTCTCAATGAGAAGAACACTTCTATCACCTTGGATCACCACTTTGAACACCCCGTATACCTCTCTGTTTTGACTTTAGCTAAAAGTTAACTATGAGGGGTTGATCATCCAAACGGTCATGGAATTGAGATTTTGTTGGCTCATTAGGAATCTCTTTAGTAGTGTTCTTAAGCTATGTAAACACCTTCAATTCAATCAGCCCTATTTTTGACTGAATTAGGGTTTTCAGCCTGACAGAAGTGTCCACTTTGTACCCTGATATGGTGTCCAAATCAACCACTTGATAGCTAGCCCTAAGACACCCTTTTGAGACTTCCAAAGGCCCTTGAGAGATCTTGAGCAAGTTGGGGGACTGAATTGCACTTCTTTGCCCACTGTGCAGAGTGCAAAAAAATCACAAAAATTTTGCCATATTTTCCCACAATTTGGCCCAAATCTCAATCAAAATGTAAAAGCAATTGCCCAATATCCACTCATGATCTAATGCCCCAAATGATCATCATCAAAAGCATATGCTTGCTCATGATGTGACCTTTATGCTTTTACCACTATAGCAAACATCCATGGCATATCCAATTAAGTGACCAATACTAATTTGTCTCAAGACCAAGCAAGGAAAAGGGGGAGAAAACTAAAATGTTTTGGATTAAGAGTTAATCATGGATTAGTAGTTTTTCCCCATTTTAGTTCTAAAATTCAAATTTGATGAATCCATCCCCAAATTTGATCCACCATAACCCATAGCCCCCTAAAATCTCATGAAAATGTGCATCAAAAGGATCAAATCAATTCAAACAAATCTAGCATAGCCCATTTCTTGATTAAGAAAAGCAAGAAAATTCCCAAGAAACTCTAAGAAATTCAAGAAAATTTAAAATTTTCAGAAATCTTGGATCAAAGACAAGGCTCCAATACCACTGTAATGATGGGGAAAAGAAAGAGAGAACATTGCACTCATAATGGAGTACTACATGCACTCATGATGGAGTACCACATGCACTCAAGATGGAGTACCAATGCACTCAAGAGAGTACCACCATAGCCAAAGAAGCATGAAGCTTCAAGAAGTATGATTTCATTGATTAAAGTATGTTGGTAAAAGTATGTTATGACCATGGGTTACAATATTCACTTATATACTTGCCCACCTTTTCACACTCATTAATGTTGGGCCTCCATACTTGCCTGGCCATATCTATTCCCATGGGCTTTCTTTGAGTTTGATTCCAAACCACCTTTATTACAAAAACTTTGTGAGGGGTAGCAACCCCATGAACCCACTCACAAAGTTTCAACCACATTGGATGCCATACAAGCGTGATCTCTCACCCAAACCTGCTATTTTTTGCATAGCGGACCCCTATTTTTTGCATAGTACCCTCCAATCTGACGTCCGAGGGTAGTGAGACTGTAAGTGGAGGCATAGTAGCCCCATGTAACTACTCACAAAGTCTCACCCCCCCATCGGATGCTATACGAGCGTAGTACTCAATAGCTTGTTTGGAAAGGACTCATCAAGTATGCGTAGTGGCATTGATAGCACTATCGGATAGTTCATGGTTGGGGACTGACATGACACGGAGGTAGAGCACACATGACATGGGGACTGACGTGTAGGGTTTAGACAATTTCATACAATTTCCTTCTTAATGGGGACTGACGTCATGTAGGGTTTAGACAATTTCATACAATTTCCTTCTTAATAATGTCTATTCCTGAAGATTACTTTATTCAAATGTTTTGCTATTCTACTAGTTTGTTTTTTTCACTTATATTTGTCACCATTTTTTTACAATAGCCAGAGAGAGAGTACTTTTGTGTGCCTTTTTTGAAACCACTGGCCATGTACACTTTCTTTATTTCTTCTTGTTTGAGGGTCTTGTATTAATCTTGAAAATATTTTCACTTTTTTTGTAGTGTTTCTCAAATATTTCTCAGTGTGTAATCTATGGCAAAGGACAAAGAAAACTGCAAGAAAAGTATATACTAAAGATCCAAAGATAGCACAGGTTGCTTTTGCACCCAGTCCTAAGAAGAAAAGAAAGTCAAGATTTTTTTATATGAAGATGTGTTTTTTAGAGATCAAGAAGGCCCAAACTGACACTCATCATCTTATCCCAAGGGCTGCCTTCATCCGTGTAGTAAAGTAAATATGTGACAGGATTGGTGTCTTAAAACTAAAAGTAATACCCCATTCAAAAAGTGGCAAGCTTTTGCAATGTGGTACTTGCAAGAAGCATCTAAAGACTTTCTTATAGATTCCATGAATGATGTCTATATTGCTGCTACACATGCACACAGACTCACTTTAATGAACAAGGATTTCTCAGTGGTGAGTAGGCTTAGGTATAGATTTGATAAAGTTCTCAAGCCACTTCCCACCATAGATACTAGGGCCTTTGATATCCTTACAATTCCTCCCAAGAGGTCTCGGAAAGTTGAAGGGCCTACTATTGAAGATGTTACACATGAGTATGAAACAAGAAAAGCACTTGACCAAAGAGAGATGCTTTTCGAGATAGAGGATAATTTTTATAAAGAGGAAGTTAAGAGACTTGGTGGTATGAATTATGATATAAATGTGCAAGGTGTATGGTCAAATGATTATCAGTGTGTCTCCTCCAACCCTGAGATTGAATATTACTTGAGTATTTCACCTGAGGACAAAGTGATGTTAGAGAAGATAGATATTGAAATACGTGATGCTGTAATACTCTATTGCATGAGGTAAGGAACATTCTTTAGCCATAGTTTTGTCCTTTTCTCTCCTTTTTCCATACTTAATACTGTCTTTGATTACAGGGCATACATTTCTAAAATGCCCATGGAGATTTCAAGCAGCATATTTGTGGTTGATCCTCTAATAGCACGTGATATCTTTTCAAAGATAGGATCAAATATTGATTTTTTAAAAGGGCATATGACAGCCTGAGAAACTATTATAAATTCATCGCATATAATGAAAGGTATTATTATTTTTTTAGTTTTAAGGTAGTGTTTTTTAATAGTTTTAAATTCATAACTCATGTGAGTAGATATTTTCTTATATTCATTGATGTTTCTGATAGAGAGATTCCATTGGAGTCTTATATTCATTGATGTTTTTGATAGAGAGATTACTTTCATGAACTCCATAGTTGGTATCCATGGTCAATGCAAAATGTAAGTATCTCTTTTCATCAACTACCATATTATCTCTTTTCATCAACTATCATAATTTTGTTATAGACATTGCAACTATTTGATATGCTTTTTATTACAGTGCTTGCAAAATTATATTAGTATATTTAGATAAAAATTATGAAGATCTTGCAGATCCAGAGAAGCCATTTACGTATCTTCAGCAAGAGGTATTGAGAATTTAGTTTTGATGTTTCTTTGTTTGAAGGAGGTCGAAAAAGAGATGAGAGAGAGCTAAAAGATGTAATGAAGCTCAGTGAGATCGAAAAAGAGATGAGAGAGCATCTTCTAGACGTTGAGAAGAAGAATGAAAATGGTATGTCCAAACTTCAAAAATTTCGGCATTAACTACATGCCATCTTTTTTCAAATCTTTTGACAGATTTTGTCACTATAACGGATCCTACAATCGGTCTGAATATAGAGATTTTGGCTAAATTAGAGGAAAAAAGCTCGAAATGGACTCTACTACCTCCAAAGTAGAGGAGACAAGAATATCACATTCTTGTGCACGGGGCACACTCTCTTTGGCTCTTTTCTTAATCACGAGATTAGTAAAGGACACTTTTTAAGGCGTTTTTAGCCCTAATGCACTAGTTTCCACTTGGTTCTCAGTATATGGGCTTCGCATGGACCACCTACCCTCCCTTTGGGGTACAGTTTGGACTCCCCTTTTCTCTAGCTCTCTCACCAAGATACCAACCAGGTTATCCGGTTATAACTTCTTAGCCTCTACACCCATTGCACATGGATCACACCTCCGAAGCTCCCCACCCAGGAAGATGCACTTCTACAGAGATCACTTTCTCACACTCACTGAGGATGGATTCATCCAGCAGCTGGGCTACTTAAGTGTTCACATGTCCCATGCCATGCGGATTGCAACGAGTGGCCAGATACAAGTTTCAATATCCCATGCCATGCGGATTGCGACGAGTGGCCAGATACAAGTTTCAATATCCCACCACCTCTCAATCCAATGGTTGGTTTGCAAATTATGTGAAATCTCAATCCAATGATGTAATTGATGTACCCCAAGACGTTATTTTGAAGCTTATGAGCTATAAGACTTATGAGTTTATCATGTACTATCTGCTTTTGTTGTAAGAATCCTACACCTGAAAGTGACACCATAGTGCTAAAGGCCTAAGTGGGCACTAAGGCGGTGATTTTAACCTCTCAAGTATGGTAATGACCATGCACACATCAAGAGGGGGTGTTGAGATAATGATATTAGCATGCCTAGGATGAGCAAATGTGCACTAGAGCATAACTAAAAATAATGGAAATTGAATGGCTGCAAAGGGGGTCCATTGCCATTTTTTGGGAATAGAAGAGTCCAATAGAGCAAGCTTATGTCCAAGTGGCACCAATGATTGTAGGGGAGATTGATGTATGAAGCCTATATTAAGAGACTTGTGTTAATGAAAGATATCACCCTTTTTTTCTAGTCCACATCTTGCTAACTCGTGCGTGGCTCTTTCCTTATCTAGTACAATCTAGCTAATAAAAAATGAAGAGTACACACTCCTTCCTAGCATAGCTATAGAACTTGCAATCTTTTTACAATTCTTTCAGTTGCTCTAGGATTGCACTAGACCTTCCTTCTATTCTATATGCTACATACCATTTGTGACCTTGGGATGAAGAAATGTCATGATGTGATGAGGTGCTCACCACCCATACTGCAGGACCAGGTGGAGGGCTTATAACATCGAACATGGGAAGTAGACCTTCAAGAGAACCAGTGGGACTTACCTTACCACACATGCATGGCAATGAGACGTATTCCCAACTACAGCTCCGAGATGAGGGAATGCCCATAGTGTGTTGCAGAATTTAGCATGATAATTATTTGGAGCAACACACTTCATGGATCTACGCCCATGTGAGAGACATAGATAAACCACACCACTATCCTTCTTGCTCTCCTTATAGTGAGCAACGTGCTGGAGTGCAACAAGTAGGGCACTTGGAAACATGTGGTTGGGTGCTTCCACCTGGTGTGGAAGAAGTTGTTCTCCTCCATGGCATCGGCCACAAGGTCTTCAAGGTCTATAACCTGGAGTATAGGGAAGGAGCTAAAGAACCGCAATAACAAACTAATGAAGGTTACGACTACAACGATAGAGGAATAAATTGATGTATGCAAGAACATCAATCTACATCCTCTTTTTTTTCAATTTTAGAAAGCTGAAATGCATTTTTTTAATTAAATTTATAGTTGCAAAGTCATATGGATAGTTAATAGTGTCACATCTTACATGATGCACATCTTTAGCTCAAATAGAGTAATAGTTTTTCACCTTTTTGAATTTTAAGGAATTCTGGTCCTAATCTTGAGAGAGAGAGAGAGAGAGAGAGAGAGAGAGAGAGAGAGGACTATTTCTTATATATTGAGGAGAACGCAAGGGCAGATGAAGAGGAGGAGGTGGTTGTTTGAAAGCTTATATATTGAGGTTGAAAACCTTTGCTTGTGATTAATTAATTAATGGCCCATATGGGGTATGAATTAATACGGTATCGCCACAATGTACATTTTAGGGAGTCGAGTCCCTTAAAAAGAATAAAAGAATAAGTGATAACTGGCGATTGGCTGCACGCGGTGGATTAAGTTATAAGTTTGCCAAGGATGGCTAGAGAAGAGGACGATGACTGCGATGACCGCTGGAATCGTCGCTAGAGTAGAGGACGATGTATGCTGGAAGGATGGCCCGATCGTCATAAACCACGAGCTCGTCGTAGTTAAGGACGTCGCCAGGGTCGCCTTGGACTGAGTGGAAGCCAGGGGGAGGCCTAGTGAGGTGCTGGAGGTTGCGAGTGGATCGATGCATGCGCCCAGCCAACACCTTGCACACCATCATCACCTTGTAGGAGCTGCTGCTGATGCCCGATCCGTTTATAGGATTCTCTTGCAAGTTGCTGCAACACACGTAGTCGTTGGCCTTGCTGCTGATGGAGGAGCAATAGATGCCCCTCCCGAATCTTTGGAAACGCTCCTTTCGGCACTTGCTGGTCTTGAAGCCCGACTGGAGGATCCTGCACAGGCTGCACCATGGGTCGGAGCACAATGAGGACGAGCTCCCCGGCTGAATTACTCCTGCTTGGGCCAGTTGCCCCAGCCCGCACCTCACCGTGGTCCCATGGTACCGCTGCAGCTCGTTGCCGTCGCGCAGGATCTTGTTGCGTACATTGATGTCTTCCTCTGCCGCCGTGAAGCGCTTGTTGTTGGCTAAGTACTCCTTCTTCAGCTTCTTCCTATACTCCTCGAATCCCTTCCTCCTCCAGCCCGGGTTGTAGACCTTGAAGATCTTGTAGATGCCATGGAGGTGCACTGTGGGATTCTTCCACGCCCACTGGAAGCGCAGAGCCACAAGCTGCCAGGTGAACTGCTCGTCGAACTCCGGGACCTCCGTCACTGCACACAACATTTCTTTCACCAATTACACCTTAGGAAAGGCATTAATAATATTGATCAGATAAGCAAAGCAGCAGGAATGATCGATAGTATGTCTCTCACATGCGTGCCGGTCCGTGAAGTGTGCATCAAGATCGTTGGCCGTGCTGAATTTCGCAGCGCACTGTGAACATTGATCCCTCACCGTGGAGCCGTAATTGCGCATACGTCTCCTTGACACGCGTGTGTGGTAAGGCGAGTCCCACTGGTGCTGGTGCAAACAGTTCATGCTCTTGAAGGTCCTCCCGCAGTCGCTGCAAGCCACCTCCACCCGCTCCCGCAATATGGGCCGTGCGACGTCGACGTCGTCATAATCATATTGATCCGCAGCAGCAGAGATGATCCCCAGCGTTGTGTTTCTGAGGAGTAGCTGCTCGCTCAGATGGAAATCCACGAAGTGGTTGAAGAATCTGTAGCAATGCTTGCAAGGCGATCTAGCCCGGGACGCTTGCTGAGGAGAGTGGGAGTCCGTGTAATGCTGCAGCATGGATGCCTCGCGATCGTAGGAGCGATAGCAGAGAGGGTGCTTGCACACAACTCGTGGCATCCTCTGCTGCACGAGAGAGAAAGACTGGTAAATGCGATGCTAATTAGGGTGTGCGCCTAATCGGCAAAACACTAGCTTCTGCCTTGCTTAATCAATAGGCTGGTAAATGCTATGCTAATTAAGGTGAATGCTCAATCGATCAAACAGACTTCCGCCTTGCTTCGATAGGCTGCCCTTTTTAGTGCCAGTCGTAGCCCCGCGAAGCCTCCCAACAACAGCGGTCAGGTTACGGCGAGATTACAGAAGCTTGTTCTTTTTTTAAATGTAAAAAAAAAGGAGAATAAAAGGACCGCGTAAACTTCCTAACAAGCGGGCATGGCGTGTTCGCTAGGCTTGATGCCGTTCAAAATGTAGTAAACTTTTTATTTAATTTAGTGTTAATTTTTTTTTAATGGGCGTTTAAATTTTTTTGCAAGTATTTGACGGCCAAAATGGTATGTCAAAAAGTAACCTCCAAGCGTTAATTCCTTGAAAGAAAAGCAGAGAGTGCAAAGAAGAAGCAAGGAAATTGGGAGGAAGTGTATATCTTTCAAAGCAACACAATTGACCACTATTTAGCATACACCACAAAGGAGGAAATATTAGAGATGATGATGTTTAAAGAGGACTAAGGCGAGATACGTTAACAAGGACTAGTGTCTATACACCCTTGGTCCATTTTCAAGGTGGATTCTTCAATTGCTAACTTGCACCATACAAGCAGAGTAGGCAGCTCAATCACCCAATAGAAAAAGCATATTGCATTGTGGACCACACCACTCAAATGATCCGCAATGTGGACAAGGCACTCAAATAGTCATCTTGGAGAAGTAGATGTCTCCGCAAAAACAAGATGAAAACACAGCTAGATAGACTGCCTTGGCAGAATTGGAAGAAAATTTGAAGAAAACAAATAAGGCACTGGCTCAGGAATATGCAAAGCTGGACAGGCAAAACGTAAAACTCATACCTGCTAAAGCAAGTCACTTCCTCCCCCCCAAAACAAGGTCAAGATAGAAAACTAATGCAACAGAGCAATAGGAGACCATTACTACCAAAAAGTTACAACATCTACTTGTGGAGTGTGAAAGAAGAAAACTCCAAGCTGACCTCCCAACTGCTAAACACTCAATAGGAACTGAAAGCTATCAAGGAAGAAGCTAGCAAATCATAGGAAAAACTAGACGAGCTAACACATGCAATAAAGAAACAACTAGTAGATCTGCACAGAGAAATCCAAATAGAGGACACCATGTTGGAAAAAGCTAGGTGGCGTTAGGGCTGCAATAGCTCTAAAAACAACTCATGTAAGAACAAAGAAAACACAGAAATCTACACGAGGAGCAGCTAACAGCCAAAGAAAAGTTGAGATCAGCAACTCCACTAGCTGCAAACAATCAATTGAACATCCTCCAGAGCATAGAATTTGAAATATGCTGCCTACTCACTTGCCAAATTCAAACAACCGTACGAAGATGAGGATTGGGACCTACCTATCAACCTCTACAAGTTGGATGAATTTTTTTGCAGATACAAACCAGAGGAGAGATACACATCCCACTCCCTAAGATCTTCAGTAGCGGATCTAAAATGATAGTGTGCAGCTGCCTACAGGGCAAGATGAAGAAGAATCGAGAATCTATGAAGAAGACAGAGAGGCCTTGCAGCAACAGTAGCTGGACTCTAGCCCACAAATACAAATATCTACTAAAGTATTCTTTCATTCTTTAAATTAGCAGCACATGGTGATGAAAGAATTTTTTACATTATTCAACCCCAAGATAATAGGGTGGTTTAAAATGTGATCCACAGGAAGCAGACAGGTACTGGGACAGAATAAAGGGTCAGCCCATTCAACCCCTGATCAACCACCTTCACCCATTCATCAAACCTTCCGATCAACCACCTTCACCCATTCATCAAACCTTCCGATCTACCTCTCAGGTAGCTACTAGCACACACCGGGTGTGCCGAGTGTTGACAAGAGCTGATTTGGTGGGACCTGAAAAACTAGACGAAGGACATAGGCCGATAGTAAAAGGAAAGCACACTAACAATTGTGCATAGACGACATCACACATGTGTGCCCATTGTAATCATATGTACTTTATTGTAGCAGTTTGTTAATAGAATGAGTCTTGTAAAAGTAGAGCAACGGCTGGATGGAACAAGAAGAAGGTCCTTCCAAGATAGTAAAGAAGGAGGTAGTTAGAAGATAGATATATAGAGAGATAGAAGAGAACAATAAGAGTATGGAGCACATAGCATTGTATAAATTTGACATTAATACAAAGCCCTTGAGCATTATTTCATTGTGTACTATCTGAGTGAGAGAGAGAGAGAGAGAGAGAGAGAGAGAGAGAGAGAGAGAGAGAGAGAGAGAGAGAGAGAGTGAGCTTTGTAGTTTTGTATGCACTTTTTGTTTTAGTTGACAAGCTAGTGAGCTCTGAACCCATTGGGCTTAGGCATTGATAGAATTACTATAACCAGTGGTTCTGTCTTGCCCATTGGATTGACCCCTGACACCATACATAAGAGTCCACTGTATAATAAGAAATGCCTCCAGTTGACCATGGAGTACTCTAATAATTAAAAAGAGGTCACAAAACTAGTAAAGAGAAGAGTATAGTACTAACTTTGAACAACTTACAAGTATTGATCATTGTGAGCCAAGCTACAAGTCTACGGTTCCCATCCCAAACAACAAACATCTTACCTCGATTATCTTTCCACTCGGGTGGAAGATTTTGCTCAAACTCCTCATTCACCTCTCTCCACAATGACCCCTCATTCACCTCTCTCCACAATGGCCCCCATTCACCTCTCTCCACAATGGCCCCCATTCATTCAAATCATTTTCAAACACAATTTCTTGATTGTGGCCAAGTTCTTGAAGTCTCTCAGAAAGGCAAAACAAAAAAATCAGTTTTTGAACCTTTCCAATCAAAAGAAACGGGGCAGAGGAGTCTTTGGCATGCACGTAGGGAATTTAATGAAGAAATGGAGACTATAAATGGAGGTACCAACACACTAAAGCCTAATTTCTCAAAGATGGTTACAAGTTCATTAGTCGTGGGAACAATAGCCCTTATGGAAAAATTCTCCATGAGCCTACAAAGAGGTATGCAAGGGGGATCACTACATCTCTTTATGATGAAACTCTCAACGACCTCCTCCAAAATCCTCTCTGGAACATCATTGCTGAAGATAGGTGGGTGGTTACGTGGCCTATCCACCACAATGTGGCTGTATCAAAGATGACAGTCATGTTGTCACCTTGCCCAGTTTGAGGTGGGACTGTTGGATCCACCCCCTCCTCTACTTGTTCCTCAATCTCGGGATCCACCTCCTCATTTTGAGTGCTATCAATCTTTGAGGGATCCAGATCTTTCTTTGATATCTTCCTTCTTCCAACAACAACGGAAGAAACTGTAGACTCATGGGCACCCCTTTTATGGCCAGTATTGCTGCCTAACCGAATGGCATACATAGTCTTAACATTGAATGATGAAGAAGGAAAAGGATGACACACACACCCTCCACTTGCCAACTTGAAAAGTAAACTTATGTTTTGTTTGAGGAGGGGGTTTCTTCTTAGAAGGATTTAGCACTACCCAAACATATAAAGTTTGTGTGTAATCAAATTTTAAGCCTAGGATGCCATTATTAAGGCAGTCTATTTAAGTATCTTAGGATGATGTCGTTGCCTCTTTGGTGCATTTTGTCAAGGTGTGTGTGTGAAGACCACATTGAGCCAATGTGTGTGTAGACATGTGTATATGTGTGTAAATCGTGGTATATATGTGTGTCTATGTATATGTGTAAACCCTCGTATGTGTGTGTGAAGACCACATTGAGCCAATGTGTGTGTAGACATGTGTATATGTGTGTAAATCGTGGTATATATGTGTATCTATGTATATGTGTAAACCCTCATATGTGTGTGTGTGTGTGTGTGTGTGTTCTAAACCTGAGCCTAAAAGCAAGCAATGGAGTGCCCAAGCCTAATCGCCACTGCCCCCTCTATGGCACACCAATGGTGTGTGTCTGCACCACAACCGAGCAACGCACACATGTGAGTGTTATCCTCCTTACTATACATGGTGAACACACACACCATGTATTGCTTGGCTTTGATGAACACACACACCATGTGTGTGCCCACATGTGAGTGTTGTTCTCCTTACTAGACATCCAACATCATAATTTGAAGTAAAAGGAACAATGGCTATTGCTGCAATTGCCCAACATGTGGGCACACCATGTGTGTGCCCACATGTGAGTGTTGTTCTCCTTACTAGACATCCAACATCATAATTTGAAGTAAAAGGAACAATGGCTATTGCTGCAATTGCCCAACTTGGAGAAAGTGAGAATGTTAGGAGAAGGTGTAAAGCCAGATGGGTGGTTGCAAGACAAGGTTATTTAGTTTTGTTTAGTGGGTGCCCTTGGGTTTAGCCTGAAAGGAGGTAATTTTTTAAGAATAATGGCCAATCTCTCCTAGTTAGCAAGGAGTTTCACTTCAAGGCCTTCTAATGAACGATCACATGCAAAGTTGGGCAACTAAAACTATAATCCGATCGAATATCCAATAATTGCAAAGCCCCTTTTCTTTGGAAACCAAAATTGTATACAGGCCCTATCGAAAGTTTGGACATATACACTAAATGTGAGTAAATTGCCTATAACTTTTACATTATTACTCATATGATGTTCCCACTTTGCATATCACAAATTCACATAAGATAGAGCTTAACTTGATTTATCAAGTGATTTTTGATGTGTTCTACTTTTTTCTATATTATTTAAAAGGTATTAGAATTATTAAAAAAAACATACTATTTTGTCCTCCACCACATCTACCATTTAAAATGCTCAATTTGTATGGATCTGGTGATGATTAGATTAAGGAAGATTAGTAGAATGTGGATCTAAGGTAAAATTACAAATCTAACAGTTAGATTTTTATAAATTTACTTTGGAAAATTTGTTATGACTGTTAGAGGCCCATTAAATCAATTGTAATTTAATTCTAGAAATCCAAACATTGAATCTTTCAATCTAAAAACTCTAGGATTCAATGTACTTTTTACCATGAATTTATTTAAATAAAATTGGCTTAGTTTGAGTATGGTAAGGTCCATTTTCAATCCTCTCGAGTGAAAATTCCCATATTGTGTCCTCTCTCTCCTTTTCAAGTCTAAAACCAATCCTAGTCAGGTTTGAAAATCTAGGCTTGGTAATCTTCAAAGCCTAGATATCATGCCATTTGTGAGGCTTGGGTAGGCACAAATCTTATATGTATATGCCACTTTATGTCCACCTTGCCACCTCCACCCTCCATGCCAACATGGTCAACCTAGTTGACTTTCCACCTCATCATCCTAGTCATCATTAATGCCACATCTTCTTGTCACCTTTGCATACCACCTCACACTTGGTGACATGGCATGCCACATCATGGAATAGTTACATCAACCATAATAGTGCCCCATGTCAAGACAATGCCACATGGCATGCACACCTATGACACGTGGCACCTCCTTCCCACCTTCCCTTTTTTTTCAAAAACATATTTTTGGGGAAAAGTTAATTTAGTATATTTTTAATATTTTTTAAAAAAGAGAGAAATAAATATAAAAATTTTAAGAATAAAAAATATATAGTTTATTAATATATAAGAATTTAAAATCACTAATTTCAAAGGATTATATTTTTAAAATTAGATAATATTATTTTTTTAAGTTCATGGTATTTTATTTTAAAATTTTGAATCTAATATTTCTTGAAAATAGTTTATGTGTAGGAAAAACCTTTGAATAAAATTTAAAAAAATACATTATGAAAGAAAATGTAGTTTTATAATTATAAAATAAAAGATAAAATTTAAAATATATTTATACATCTACTAATGATAACTATTTAGATTTATAAATATTTTTTATTAATAATATTAATTTTTTAGTGGAGAATAGTTTTCTTTTTATCTTTATGTTTATCTTAATTATCCGATCAATCAATCATAGATAGGAAATCCAATGAGATTTGAAGTGGATAACCTTTTTTTCTTATATAAACGCACATCTCTAGTATTATCCCACACACATCTCTAGTACTATCCCATCATTGAGCCTTCATAAATTTTTCTCTCTTAGCTTCCTTGGGAATGGGTTCTCCAAGTCGTAGGAGTCAGAAACGTAATAGGACTAGACTTCCCCCTGTCCACCGAGTTCAAGAGAGGAGGAGAGGAAAAGGGTAGCTCGTGAGAGAAAGAGAGAGTGGAGAGCACGTCAACGAGCAACACCTTCCATTGGTGATGATCCAAGCCTTGCCCCTCCTCTTCCACTTCCTCTCCCTCTGCCCTCTTCTCCCCCACTATCCCTTAGTTTAGATAATCCACATGAACCAGCCCTTCCTGAGCCCCCTTCTCCTCCACAAGAACCCACCCCTCTCCTTTGGGCGCCCATAGTATGGATAGGAAAGAACTATTAAAGTCAGGGGCACATTGTCGTGCCCATGCAATGCTCCACTCCTATTTCAAAGACCTCACGCCTTTATCACATGCATGCGTGCTTAATGCTTTGATCAATCTGCCCAACATGGCCAACTGCAGGGCGCTTTCTGACATTGGAGGTCGAAGAGAGAGGAGAGCTAGCATGGCGGTGCTACAAATTGTTCATCATTCCTATACAGTTAACACAAGAAGAGAAACTTTGTGGACGCTTTGGCTACTCGACGGGCATTGTTACAGCCATAAGTAGCTTCCAAATGAAGGGTAAGGTGAGTGCCACATCTTGCATCCTTTCCATAGCACCACACGCACTTAGAGTTGGGTCTATTAGACGGCAAAGTTTAGATACTAATGAGGGTGGTGCTTTGTGGACGAGTAGTGGTCATGTAGCTAGGTATGATCGCCTACTAGATGAAACCACTAGAGCCTTGATAGAAAGTTTACGGGAACAGTGCGATAGGCAGAGAGATTAAACTACTAATCGAGAGGTTGTGCCGTCGCCTTGCGGATACATAGGAAAAATAAAATGAGCGAAAATGTTTATATACATCCGAACCTTGTACGACATCGAATCACGAAATGTCACGTGGAAGGTACCATTGATGAACGATACAATGAGAATGCGCCACATGTCACTAGTCATTGGAGACAACGAATAGAATTTTGACACATGTCCAATGGTCCGTCGGGTATATATAGAGATATATGACCACATTATCCATTTTTGACTTCCATAGACCTCCATCCTCGCGTGCAACCATGACATTCCCTGGGGTAGTATCTACTTGCCTTTGGGTGATCATGTGCGTCCTTCTTGATTTTGTAACGGTGTGAAGGGATCTCTATCAGCGTGTTGTTTTGCCTCTATCATGTCGTTGCGGTCAACAAGGTAGGTCTGTGTGGTGTGGGACCTTCCTTGGGTTTGTGTAGAAATTACAATACTATTTGGGTTTCCTTGGGTTTGTGCTATTTTGTATGTGATCTTCACTTTTAACATTCCACAGCAGCGCGACCGTATCCAAAGCACAATGCCATTTTACTCCCTTGCGTGCCGTTGCGGACGTCCTTCAATGGGTGACACATCCAGTTCTTGAAGCATACTCTTGTTAGCCGATACTCAATAGCGGGTTTGGAAAGAAGGACTCATCAAGTATGCATAGTGTCATTGATAGCACTATCGGATAGTTAATGGGCACTATCGGATCCGATCTTTTCTTTTAACATTCCACAATGGCGCGACCGTATCCAAAGCACAATGCCATTTTACTCCCTTGCGCGCCGTTTGGACATCCTTCTATGGGTGACACATCCGATTCTTGAAGCATACTCTTGTTACCTAGTACTCAATAGCTTGTTTGGAAAGGACTCATCAAGTATGCGTAGTGGCATTGATAGCACTATCGGATAGTTCATGGTTGGGGACTGACATGACACGGAGGTAGAGCACACATGACATGGGGACTGTTGTGTAGGGTTTAGACAATTTCATACAATTTCCTTCTTAATGGGGACTGACGTCGTGTAGGGTTTAGACAATTTCATACAATTTCCTTCTTAATAATGTCTATTCCTGAAGATTACTTTATTCAAATGTTTTGCTATTCTACTAGTTTGTTTTATTCACTTATATTTGTCACCATTTTTTTACAATAGCCAGAGAGAGAGTACTTTTGTGTGCCTTTTTTGAAACCACTGGCCATGTACACTTTCTTTATTTCTTCTTGTTTGAGGGTCTTGTATTAATCTTGAAAATATTTTCACTTTTTTTGTAGTGTTTCTCAAATATTTCTCAGTGTGTAATCTATGGCAAAGGACAAAGAAAACTGCAAGAAAAGTATATACTAAAGATCCAAAGATAGCACAGGTTGCTTTTGCACCCAGTCCTAAGAAGAAAAGAAAGTCAAGATTTTTTTATATGAAGATGTGTTTTTTAGAGATCAAGAAGGCCCAAACTGACACTCATCATCTTATCCCAAGGGCTGCCTTCATCCGTGTAGTAAAGTAAATATGTGCTAGGATTGGTGTCTTAAAACTAAAAGTAATACCCCATTCAAAAAGTGGCAAGCTTCTGCAATGTGGTACTTGCAAGAAGCATCTAAAGACTTTCTTATAGATTCCATGAATGATGTCTATATTGCTGCTACACATGCACACAGAGTCACTTTAATGAACAAGGATTTCTCAGTGGTGAGTAGGCTTAGGTATAGATTTGATAAAGTTCTCAAGCCACTTCCCACCATAGATACTAGGGCCTTTGATATCCTTACAATTCCTCCCAAGAGGTCTCGGAAAGTTGAAGGGCCTACTATTGAAGATGTTACACATGAGTATGAAACAAGAAAAGCACTTGACCAAAGAGAGATGCTTTTCGAGATAGAGGATAATTTTTATAAAGAGGAAGTTAAGAGACTTGGTGGTATGAATTATGATATAAATGCGCAAGGTGTATGGTCAAATGATTATCAGTGTGTCTTCTCTAACCCTGAGATTGAATATTACTTGAGCATTTCACCTGAGGACAAAGTGATGTTAGAGAAGATAGATATTGAAATATGTGATACTGTAATACTCTATTGCATGAGGTAAGGAACATTCTTTAGCCATAGTTTTGTCCTTTTCTCTCCTTTTTCCATACTTAATACTGTCTTTGATTACAGGGCATACATTTCTAAAATGCCCATGGAGATTTCAAGCAGCATATTTGTGGTTGATCCTCTAATAGCACGTGATATCTTTTCAAAGATAGGATCAAATATTGATTTTTTAAAAGGGCATATGACAGCCTGCGAAACTATTATAAATTCATCGCATATAATGAAAGGTATTATTATTTTTTTAGTTTTAAGGTAGTGTTTTTTAATAGTTTTAAATTCATAACTCATGTGAGTAGATATTTTCTTATATTCATTGATGTTTCTGATAGAGAGATTCCATTGGAGTTTTATATTCATTGATGTTTTTGATAGAGAGATTACTTTCATGAACTCCATAGTTGGTATCCATGGTCAATGCAAAATGAAAGTATCTCTTTTCATCAACTACCATATTATCTCTTTTCATCAACTATCATAATTTTGTTATAGACATTGCAACTATTTGATATGCTCTTTATTACAGTGCTTGCAAAATTATATTAGTATATTTACATAAAAATTATGAAGATCTTGCAGATCCAGAGAAGCCATTTAAGTATCTTCAGCAAGAGGTATTGAGAATTTAGTTTTGATGTTTCTTTGTTTGAAGGAGGTCGAAAAAGAGACGAGAGAGAGCTAAAAGATGTAATGAAGCTCAGTGAGATCGAAAAAGAGATGAGAGAGAGCTAGAAGATGAGAGCTTCTTCTAGACGTTGAGAAGAAGAATGAAAACGGTATGTCCAAACTTCAAAAATTTCGGCATTAACTACATGCCATCTTTTTTCAAATCTTTTGACAGATTTTGTCAGTATAACGGATCCTACAATCGGTCTGAATATAGAGATTTTGGCTAAATTAAAGGAAAAAAGCTCGAAATGGACTCTACTACCTCCAAAGTAGAGGAGACAAGAATATCACATTCTTGTGCACGGGGCACACTCTCTTTGGCTCTTTTCTTAATCACGAGATTAGTAAAGGACACTTTTTTAGGTGTTTTTAGCCCTAATGCACTAGTTTCCACTTGGTTCTCAGTATATGGGCTTCGCATGGACCACCTACCCTCCCTTCGGTGTACAGTCCGAGATGAGGGAATGCCCATAGTGTGTTGCATAATTTAGCATGATAATTATTTGGAGCAACACACTTCATGGATCTACGCCCATGTGAGAGACATAGATAAACCACACCACTATCCTTCTTGCTCTCCTTATAGTGAGCAACGTGCTGGAGTGCAACAAGTAGGGCACTTGGAAACATGTGGTTGGGTGCTTCCACTTGGTGTGGAAGAAGTTGTTCTCCTCCATGGCATCGGCCACAAGGTCTTCAAGGTCTATAACCTGGAGTATAGGAAGAAGCTAAAGAACCACAATAACAAACTAATGAAGGTTACGACTACAACGATAGAGGAATAAATTGATGTATGCAAGAACATCAATCTACATCTTCTTTTTTTTCAATTTTAGAAAGCTGAAATGCATTTTTTAAATCAAATTTATAGTTGCAAAGTCATATGGATAGTTAATAGTGTCACATCTTACATGATGCACATCTTTAGCTCAAATAGAGTAATAGTTTTTCACCTTTTTGAGTTTTAAGGAATTCTAGTCCTAATCTTGAGAGAGAGAGAGAGAGAGAGAGAGAGAGAGAGAGAGAGAGAGAGAGATGACTATTTCTTATATATTGAGGAGAACGCAAGGGCAGATGAAGAGGAGGAGGTAGAGGGGCATAGGGGTTGTTTGAAAGCTTATATATTGAGGTTGAAAACCTTTGCTTGTGATTAATTAATTAATGTCCCATATGGGGTATGAATTAATACGGTATCGCCAATGTACATTTTAGGGAGTCGAGTCCCTTAAAAAGAATAAAAGAATAAGTGATAACTAGACGAAGTGGCACGGTGGATTAAGGTATAAGTTTGCAAAGGATGGCTATAGTAGAGGACGATGACTGCGATGACCGCTGGAACAGTCGCTAGAGTAGAGGACGATGTATGCTGGAAGGATGGCCCGATCGTCATAAATCACGAGCTCGTCGTAGTTAAGGACCTCGCCAGGGTCACCTTGGACTGAGTGGAAGCAAGGGGGAGGCCTAGTGGAAGAAGATGATGTTCACATTTTTCTACTGTGCCCTAACATAGAACCAATGGTAAAGAAACTCAATGAGTATGTGGCCAGTTGGGGGAAAACTTACTTATCCTGGAAGCATCTGCTCATTGGGGAAACCATAGGCTGCTCTACTGAACTATGGACAGTATTAAGAACAGAGATCCTCTGGTTCTTCTGGATTGAAAGACTAGCGGCCCTACACAACGGTGATACCCGCAATACCTGCTCCCTCAAAAGTCTCCTTATTATTGCAGGGGAGAGGTTCTACTTGAGGAAGATCACTGACATTGAGGCCAAAATTTCAAAATTGGTAGGCCCTATTGGAAGCACTCCAAAGAATGTCTCAGATAAGGTCAAGATTCTTCAGCTTCAAGAGAAGAGAGAATATCTTGTAAACGTGGATCTAAGCTATGTGTTGAAGCTCCAATACCTGTAGATTATAGGATAGAGACCCAGAGGATCATTGCTCTTTGTTGATCGCCTAGGATAGTGAGAAATCTCGGCCTGAAATTGGCTATGTGATACCAGCCCGACTTTTGTAACTTGTCTCGTTTTTCTTCAATAATAAAAATGCCTTTATTGAAAAAAAAAGAAAAAAAAAATAATTAATACGGTATCGCCAATGTACATTTTAGGGAGTCGAGTCCCTTAAAAAGAATAAAAGAATAAGTGATAACTAGAGGAAGTGGCACAAGGTATAAGTTTGCAAAGGATGGCTAGAGTAGAGGACGATGACTGCGATGACCGCTGGAATCGTCGCTAGAGTAGAGGACGATGTACGCTGGAAGGATGGCCCGATCGTCATAAACCACGAGCTCGTCGTAGTTAAGGACCTCGCCAGGGTCACCTTGGACTGAGTGGAAGCCAGGGGGAGGCCTAGTGAGGTGCTGGAGGTTGCGAGTGGATCGATGCATGCGCCCAGCCAACACCTTGCACACCATCATCACCTTGTAGGAGCTGCTGCTGATGCCCGATCCGTTTGTAGGATTCTCTTGCAAGTTGCTGCAACACACGTAGTCGTTGGCCTTGCTGCTGATGGAGGAGCAATAGATGCCCCTCCCGAATCTTTGGAAACGCTCCTTTCGGCACTTGCTGGTCTTGAAGCCCGACTGGAGGATCCTGCACAGGCTGCACCATGGGTCGGAGCACAATGAGGACGAGCTCCCCGGCTGAATTACTCCTGCTTGGGCCAGTTGCCCCAGCCCGCACCTCACCGTGGTCCCATGGTACCGCTGCAGCTCGTTGCCGTCGCGCAGGATCTTGTTGCGTACATCGATGTCTTCGTCTGCCGCCGTGAAGCGCTTGTTGTTGGCTAAGTACTCCTTCTTCAGCTTCTTCCTATACTCCTCGAAGCCCTTCCTCCGGGTTGTAGACCTTGAAGATCTTGTAGATGCCATGGAGGTGCACTGTGGGATTCTTCCACGCCCACTGGAAGCGCGGAGCCACAAGCTGCCAGGTGAACTGCTCGTCGAACTCCGGGACCTCCGTCACTGCACACAACATTTCACCAATTACACCAGCTTAGGAAAGGCATTAATGTTGAACAGATAAGCAAAGCAGCAGGAATGATCGATAGTATGTCTCTCACATGCGTGCCGGTCCGTGAAGTGTGCATCAAGATCGTTGGCCGTGCTGAATTTCGCAGCGCACTGCGAGCATTCCCTCACCGTGGAGCCGTAATTGGACATACGTCTCCTTGACACGCGTGTGTGGTAAGGCGAGTCCCACTGGTGCTGGTGCAAACAGTTCATGCTCTTGAAGGTCCTCCCGCAGTCGCTGCAAGCCACCGCCACCTGCTCCCGCAATATGGGCGGTGCGACGTCGACGTCGACGTCGTCATAATCATATTGATCCGCAGCAGCAGAGATGATCCCCAGCGTTGTGTTTCTGAGTAGCTGCTCGCTCAGATGGAAATCCACGAAGTGGTTGAAGAATCTGTAGCAATGCTTGCAAGGCGATCTAGCCCGGGACGCTTGCTGAGGAGAGTGGGAGTCCGTGTAATGCTGCAGCATGGATGCCTCGCGATCGTAGGAGCGATAGCAGAGAGGGTGCTTGCACACAACTCGTGGCATCCTCTGCTGCACGAGAGAGAAAGACTGGTAAATGCGTGTGCGCCTAATCGGCAAAACACTAGCTTCTGCCTTGCTTAATCAATAGGCTGGTAAATGCTATGCTAATTAAGGTGAATGCTCAATCGATCAAACAGACTTTTTAGTGCCAGTCGTAGCCCCGCGAAGCCTCCCAACAACAGCGGTCAGGTTACGGCGAGATTACAGAAGTTTGTTTTTTTTTTTAATGTAAAAAAAAAAGGAGAATAAAAGGACCGCGTAAACTTCCTAACAAGCGGGCATGGCGTGTTCGCTAGGCTTGAGTTTTGACGGGCACCCTTGCCGTTCAAAATGTAGTAAACTTTTTATTTAATTTTAGTGTACTTTTTTTTTTAAAATGGGCGTTTAAAAATTTTTGCAAGTATTTGACGGCCAAAATGGTATGTCACAAAGTAACCTCCCTTCCACCACATAGGCACACTTCCAAGTGTTGATTCCTTGAAACAAAAGCATAGAGTGCAAAGAAGAAGCAAGGAAATTGGCCTTGGGCACTATGAAAAAAATAGTGTCCCTATGCAAAAAAAAGTGGGTGCCAACACATCATCCCGCACATTCGGCATGTGCTAGTGGTCAAACTCTGTGAGTGGAGGGGTAGATGCCCCATGGATCCACTTGAAAATTTTTAACCCCATTGGATGCCATACGAGCGTGATGTCTAACCCAAACCCGCTATTTTTTATATAGGGGACCCCTTCAGCACTACACAAAAAATAGGGGTAGCAACACACTATCCCACACCCATTCAGTGTCGTCAGATGGTGGTTACACTTTGAAAGTGGGGGGCTCACAAAGTTTAAACCGCATAGAATGCCATATAAGTGTGATGTCCCACCCAAACCCGCTAGTATTTGCATAGGGGACCCCTTGGGCACTATGCAAAAAATAGTGGGTGGTAACACACCGTCTTTCCCATTCGATGTTTGATGGTAGTGAAACATTGCCAGTGGAGGGGAAGCAGCCCCATGGACACACACAAAGTCTCACCCCCATTGAACGCCATATAAGCATGATGTCCCACACCCAAACCTGCTATTTTTTGCATAGGAGTCCCCTTGGACACACTATGCAAAAAATAGCAGGTGGCAACACACTGTCCCACCCACCACCGATGTCGGATGGTGGTGAAACTTAAGGGTAGTAGCCCCATGGACCCACTTGAAAAGTTTAAACCCTATCGGATGCCATATGATTATGATGTCCTATCCAAACCTGCTATTTTCTGCATAGGGGACCCCTTGGGCACCATGCAAAAACATAGCAGGTGCCAACACACCATCCTGCCCATCCGGCGTGCGTCTGATCGTGGTGGTGAAAGTTTGCGAGTGGCATTGTAGTAGCCCCATGGACCACCTCGCAAATTATCACCCTATTTGGATGCCATACGAGGGTGATGTCCCACACCCAAACCTGCTATTTTTTGCATAGGAGACCCCTTGGGCACTATGCACCGAGTGGCAACACACCATCCTACCCAACTGATGTCCGATGGTGTTGAAACTTTGCGAGTGGAGGGGTAGTAGCCCCATGGGTCCACTTGAAAAGTTTCAATCCCATCGGATGCCATACGAGCAAGATCTCCCACCCAAATATGCTATTTTCTACATGGGGGACCCCTTTGGCACTATGCAAAAAATAGCAGTTGCAACACACCGTCTCGCTCAAAACGGCTTCCGATGGTACTGAAACTTTACAAGTGGATGGATAGAAGCCCCATGGACCCACTTGTAAAGTTTCAATCCCATCATATGCCATAGGATCATGATCTCCCACCCAAACTGTTATTTTTTGCATAGGGGACCCCTTGGGCACTATGCAAAAAAAGCAGGTAAACACCCTCCCATCCAAATGGGGTCAAATGTTGGTGAGACTTTGCGAGTGGAGGGGTAGCATTCAAATGGATCCACATGTAAATTTTCAACCCTATCGGATGCTATACGAGCGTGATGTCCCACCCAAACCCGCTATTTTCTACACAGGGGACCCCTTGGGCACTATGCAAAAAATAATGGGTGGCGGCACACCGTCCCACCCATCTAACATATGACAATGGTGAAACTTTGCGAGTAGAGGGATAGCAACTCCATGGACCCAATCACACAGTTGCAATCTCATCGACCTCCATTCAAGTGTGATGTCCCACCCAAACCCACTATTTTTTGCAGAGGGGCCCCTTGGACACTATGCAAAAAATAGTGGGGTGGCAAAACACCGTCCGACGTTCGCCCGTGATGAAACTTTACAAGTGGAGGGATAGTAGTCCCATGGAGCCACTCTCACAAAGTCACCCCATCGACCCCATCATACAAGGATGATGTCCCACCCAAACCCACTATTTTTTGCATAGGGGATGCCTTGGGCACAATGCAAAAAATAGCGGGTGGCAACACACCGTCCCGCCCATCCGACATCCGATTGTGGAACTTTGTAAGTGGCAGGGTAGTAGTCCCATTGACCCACTCGCAAAGTCTCACCCCCATCGGATGCCATACGAGGGTGATGTCTAACCCAAACCCGCTATTTTTTACATAGGATACCCCTTGGGTACTATGCGAAAAATAGCGGCAACACACTCTCTGACCTACCACACACCGATGTTCGATGGTGTTGAAACTTTGCGAGTGGAGGGGTTGTTGCCCCATGGACCCACTTGAAAAGTTTCAACCCCATGGGATGCCATACGAGTGTGATCTCCCATCCAAACTTGCTATTTTCTGCATAGGGGATCCCTTGGGCACTATGCAAAAAACAGCGAGACGGGTGATAACACACTATCCCACCAAAACAATGTCTAATGGTGGTGAGACTTTGCGAGTGGAGGGGTAGCAGCTCCATGGAACCACTTGCAAATTGTCACCCCCATTGGACACCATACAAGTGTTATCTCTCATTCAAACCTACTATTGTTTGCATAGGGGACGACTCCTTGGGCACTATGCAAGAAATAGCGGGTGGTAACACACTGTTCCGCCCAAAAGGCATCCCATTGTGGTGAAACTCTGTGATGATGAGTGGAGGAGTAGATTCCCCATAGACCACTTGCAAAGTTTCAACCCTATCTAATGACATAGGAGCGTGATCTCACACCCAAACTCGCTATTTTCTACATAGGGGACCCCTTGGGCATTATGCAAAAAATAGAGGGTGGCAACACATCGTCCTACCCAAATGGCATCGATGGTGGTAAAACTTTGCGAGTGGAGGGATAGCAGCTCTATGGAACCACTTGCAAAGTTTCACCCCCATCAGACGCCATACGGGCATGATCTCCAACCCAAACGCATTATTTTTGCATAGGGGACCCCTTGGGCACAATGCCAAAAATAGCGGGAGACAACACACTGTCCCACCCATCCGTCGACATCGGATGGTGGTGAAACTTTGTAAGTGGAGGGGTAGCAATCCCATGGAGATAATTGCAAAGTTTCACCCCCATGGATGCCATACGAGCGTGATGTTCCACCCAAACCCCGCTTTTTTTTTGCATAGGGAACCCCTTGGGCACTATGCAAAAAATAGTAGGTAGGAACACATCGTTCCGCCCATCCCGCATTTGATCGTGGAACTTTGCGATAAAAAATAACGGGGTGGTGACACACTATTCCGCCCACCGACGTCCAATGGTGGTGAAACCTTGGGACGTCTAATGGTGGTGAGACTATGCGAGTGGAGGGTAGTAGCCCCATGGAAACACTTGCAAATTCTCATCCCATCGGATGTCATACGAGCATGATCTCCCACCCAAACCTGCATTTGTTTGCATAGGGGGGTGCCTTGGGCACTATGCAAAAAATAGCGCGAGTGGCAACACATTGTTCTGCCCAACAGGTATCCCATTGTGGTGAAACTCTATGAGACAAGTGGAGGGGGGTAGCTGCCCCATGGACTCACTTGAAAAGTTTCAACTCCATTAGATGACATATGAGAGTGATCTCGCTCCCAAACTCACTGTTTTCTACATAGGGGACCCCTTAGGCACTATGTAAAAAATAGTGGGTGACAACACACTGTCCCACCCAAACGACATGTAATGGTGGTAAAAGTTTGTGAGTTGAAGGTAGCAGCCCTATGGACCCACTTGCAAAGTTTCACCCCCATCGGATGCCATATGGGGATGATGTCCATCGCTATTTTTGCATAGGGGATTCCTTGGGCACAATGTAAAAAATAGCGGGTGGCAACACACCGTCCTGCCCACCTAACGTCCAATGGTGGTCAAACTTTGCAAGTGGAGGGGTAGCAGTCCCATGGAGCCACTTGTAAAGTTTCGCCCCCATTGGCGCCATATGAGCATGATGTCCCACCCAAACTTGCTATTTTTTTTATAGGGGACCCCTTGGGCACTATGCAAAAAATAGCAGGTAGCAACACACCATCCTACCCATCTAGCATCCGATCATGGAACTTTGTGAGTGGAAGGTTAGCAGCAGCATGGACCCACTCGCAAAGTCTCATCCCCATCAGATGCCATCATACGAGGGTGGTGTCCCATCCCTCACCCAAACGGGATTCAATGGTGGTAAAACTTTGTGAGTGGAGAGGTAGTAGCCCTATGGAGCCAATCAAAAAGTTTCAACCCCATAGTACACCATATGGACATGATGTCCAATCCAAACCTGCTAATTTTTGCATAGGGGACTCCTTGGGCACAATGCAAAAAATAGCGGTTGGCAACACACCGTCCCACCCATCCGACATCTGAAGGTGATGAAAATTTGTGAGTGGAAGGGTAGCAATCCCATGGAGCCACTCGCAAAGTTTCATCCCCATCAGTGCCATACGAGCATGATGTCCCACCCACACCCACTATTTTTTGCATAGGGGGATCCCTTGGGCACTATGCAAAAAATAGCAGGTGCCAAAACATCGTCCCGCCCATCCGACGTCTGATGGTGGTGAAGCTTTGCAAGTGGATGGGTGGTAATCCCGTGGACTTACTCCCAAAGTGGATGGGTGGTAGTCCCGTGGACTTACTCCCAAAGTTTTAATCCCATCGAACACCATACAAGCATGATGTCCCACCCAAACCTGCTATTTTCTACATAATAGGGGACCCCTTTTGCACTATGCAAAAATAGCAGTTGGGCAACACACGGCCCCGCCCATACCGCGTTTGATTATGGTGAAAATTTATAAATGGAGGAATTGTAGCTCTATCAATCCACTTGAAAAGTTTTAACCCCATCAGTGATGTCCCAACCAAACTTGCTATTTTTTGCATAGGGGACCCCTTGGGCACTATGCAAAAAAATAGCGGGTGGCAACACACTATCCCACCAAAACAACACTCGATGGTGGTGAAATTATGCAAGTGGAGGGGTAGTTTCCCTATGGACCCACTCAAAAAGTTTCAATCCCATGAGATGACATAGAAGAGTGATCTTGCACCCAAACCCACAATTTTTTGCATAGCAAGTGGCAACACATTGTCCCACACAAACGGCATCTGATGGTGGTAATACTTTATGAGTTGAGGGGTAGTAGCCGTATGGACCCACTTGCAAAGTCTACCCTTAGTGCCTGCCCAAGGAGTCCCCTATGTAGAAAATAGCAGATTTGGGTACAAGATAGTGCCTACCCAAGGAGTCCCCTATGTAGAAAATAGTGCCTGCCGCCCAAGGAGTCCCCTATGTAGAAAATAGTGCCTACCCAAGGAGTCCCCTATGTAGTTCCTGCCCAAGGAGTCCCCTATGTAGAAAATAGTGCCTGCCCAAGGAGTCCCCTATGTAGATTTTTTTTTTTACATAGTGCCTGCCCAAGGAGTCCCCTATGTAGAAAATAGCAGATTTGGGTACAAGATCATGCTCCTATGGTGTCTAATGGGATTGATACTTTGCGAGTGGGTCCACTGGGAAGCTACCCTTCCACTTGCAAAGTTTCACTACCATCGGATGCCTTTTGGGTGCGGGACGGTGTGTCGCCACCCACCCTATGCCTTTTGGGTGCGGGACGGTGTGTCGCCACCCACCCACTATTTTTTGCATAGTATCCAAGGGGGTCCCCTATGTAGAAAATAGCGAGTTTGGGTTCGAAATCACGCTCCTATGACATCTAATGGGGTTGAGATTTTGCAATTGGGTCCACGGGGAAGCTACCCTTCCACTCACAAAGTTTCACCACCATCGGATGCCATTTGGGCGAGACAGTGTGTTGCCACCCGCTATTTTTTGCATAGTATCCAAGGGCTCCCCTATGTAAAAAATAGGAGGTTTGGGTGCAAGATCACACTCATTTGGCATCCAATGGGGATGAAACTTTTCAAGTGGGTCCATGGGGATACTACCCCTCCACTCACAATGTTTCACCATCATCGGACGCTGGTGGGTGGACGATGTGTTGCCACCCACTATTTTATAATTTGCATAGTGCCCAAGGGGTCTCCTATGCCAAAAATAGTGGGTTTGGGTGGGACAACACCCTTGTATGGCATCCAATGGTGGTGAGACTTTGCAAGTTGGTCCATGGGGCTGCTATCCCTCCACTCACAAAGTTTCACTACGATCGAACGCCATATGGGTAGGACGATGTGTTGCCACCTGCTATTTTTTGGATAACGCCCAAGGGGTCCCCTATGCAAAAAATAGCAGGTTTGGGTAGGATAGCTTGCAACAAAACAAGTTCCTCCACAAAATAGTAGGCCACAGGGGAGAAGGCAGAACAATATGACATGGGATGATATGAAGGGGTTAAAACTAGACATATCCCTTGATCAACTTCTATCCTCCTTAGTGCCTAACTACAGGAGGAAATTGCTAAGAAATCTACTTGGTCCCAAGGAAGAACATAGCAGCTTGTCTAATTCCTCCAACAGTGAGTCAGAAGCCAATTGCAAGTCAGTCGAATCAACAAAAATCACAGTGATAGACAATGATGTATCCCAAATAACAGTAATGTTAAAAGGAAACCAGATCCATGGAGCAATTCTGGATTGAGCCTCGAGAGTAAACATACTGTCAGAATCCACAACAAAAGAACTCGGCCTCGCAAACTATGACCATGCTCCTTTTACTGTGAAGATGGGAGATTAGCATAGAGTCCAGCCCCTAGGATTAGTCTGATGGGAACATATTCAAATAGATGGATATGATTTCCCTATCATTTTTCTTGTTCTCTGAATGGAAAATGAGGAATCATACCCAATGCTGATGATGGAAAGACCATGGCTCCGACAAGGCAAGATCAAACACAATTGGCACATGGAACAAACGACAATCAAAAAAGGGAAAAAGAAGATGATCTCCACAAATCCAAAGAGGAAAGTCGATCTCGCTTTTAGACCACTGTATGCGGAATTACTAAACATGTTGGAAGGAATCGAAGAGAATGAGGAGGAAAGAATCCTCAGAGAAAACCCACATCTCATATCCTTATTCTAGCTGGACAAAAGATTATGTCCAAAAACTCACCAGAAGTAAGTTAAATGTTTAGCTAGTAGAAGAAGCTGAACTGACACAAAAGCAGTGTCATAGGAGCAAACAAGAGAAGCATAATCTTTAGAAAAAAAAGTTACAACTGACACAGAAGTAGTATCAAAAGGGAAAACAAAAGAAGCTAAAGCCTTAGGAAATATAAAAGAAGACCCATCATCCAAGGGGCTAAAGAAATGGATGGAAGCAATGTGCTACAACAAAGGATAGGGAGTGGCAATAATCCATCTGTGTACAAGAAGAGGAGCTCATGGAGCTCAATCTAGGGACACAGGAGCAACCATAGACAATAAAAAACAGTGCAAAACTAGAAGAAGAAATGTAAAACAAACTCCAAGAACTACTGATGCAATATAAAGATGTCTTTGCTTGGGGCTACACAAATATGCCCGGCATCAACCCAAGCTTCTACCAACACAAAATAAACCTGAAGAAGGATGCAATTTTAATCAAGGCAACAACGGTACAGGATGAACCCCAACTACGCCACGCAAGTCAAGGAGGAAATCATGGCAACAACGGTACAAGATGTAGTTCCAATCAAGGCAACAATGGTATACAGGATAAACCCCAACTACGCCAAGCAAGTCAAGGAGGAAATTGATAAACTCTTAGTGGTAGGATTCATCCAACCAATAAAAAAAGCAACCTGACTAAGCCCATTGTGATCATGCCCAAATAAGAATGGCAAGCTCAGAGTCTGTGTGGATTACAAGAAGCTAAATACAGCAACCATACCAGTCTCATTCCCCTTGCCATTCTCACAGACTCTATACTGGATGTTGGCAAGCCATGAAATGTATTCTTTCCTGGATAGATTTAGAGGATACAACCAAGTTGAAATGGTACCTGAAGACATGGAGAAGACTGCATTCATCATGGAGTGGGAAGCATTCGCATCAAACATCATGACCTTTGGACTCCGGAATGCACCCACAACATTCCAACGCATGGTACAAGAAATTTTGTATAATTACCTAACTGAATTCATGCATGTGTTTGTAGATGCAGACTTCAGTGTCTTTGAGAAGTGTGTGGAGCATGTGCACCAACTACACACATATGCCTAAAAAGGTGCAGGCAAACAAAGCTGAAGCTAAACCCAATGAAGTGCATGTTCGTGGGGTGAGGGGTGGAACACTCCTTGAACACATAGTGTCCAAAGACGGGATTGATGTCGATCCGGCCAAGATCAAGATAGTAAGCAAGCTCAATCCACTGTAGAACCTGAAGGAGCTCATTAGATTCTTAGGCCAAATTAAATGGCACAACCGATTTCTTAGGTACCTTGCTGATGTGGCACATCCACTATAGAGCCTAACAAAGAAGGGGGTAAAATTCCTCTAGGACATAAGAGTGCAAGGATGCCTTCCAAAATCTAAAAAGAATGCTTGCCACTGCACCAATCATCCAACCACCAGAATGGGACAAGAGGTTCCATGTATTCGTGGATGCACCGAATACAACAATTGGAAGTGTGATGATGCAACAAATAGAGGAAGGGTGGTATAGACCCATTTACTATGCAAGTCGGATGGTGTTAAATGCCGAGAAAAATTACAGCTCCATTGAGAGGAAAACCTTGGGACTTATTTACTCAGTCCTCAATAAATTTTGTCATTATATCCTACTAAGAAATTAATTTGTGTTCCATGTAGATCATCAAACCCTAATGTATCTGGTGAATAAGCCAAATCTGACTCGGAAGCTAGCAAGGTGGATGCTTCTACTGCTGCAAGAATTTTATTTCACCATCGAGCATGCCCCAGCAACCAAAATGCAGTAGTAGCAAATTTCCTTAGTAGAATAGACACACGAGTAGCCTACAAGGGTGCCTGATCAGTTTTCAGATGCAAGCCTGTTTACTGTTCAGTCCACACCCATGCAAAGAAATCGGCACTTTGACATGCTACAGTTCATCACAGAAGGCACACTGCCCACTCACATGAGCAAAGATCAGCAGAAGAAAAACTGGCTCTCTAGAGCAAGCATTACCTTGAGATTGCACGAGCTTTGTACAAAAAAGGCATTGTCCAGGTAATCTATAGATGTGTGCTAGACCATGAATAGACAAAAGTTCTCACGGAAAAACATCAAGGTGTGTCACGAGAGGACACTACTGTGGAGAAACAACGGGTTTAAAAAAAAGTCTTGCAAGAAGGCTTATGGTGGCCCACTATACTTAAAGATGCATGGGATCATGCCAGGCAATGTGATGTGTTTCTACGGCTCGAATAGCGCATCAGCAACAACAGCTCTAATGATTAGATGCATCATCAGCCAGTCCTACCACTTGAACCCTTTCATAAGTGGGGAATGGATTTTGTGGGACCATTCAAACCCTCAGCAAGAAAAACTAGTAACAAATGCATCCTCATTAGCAACTGACTCCTGCACTAAATGGGTGGAAGAAAAAGCCCTCAAAGACAATTTAGCTACAAACAACAATAGCCAAGTTCCTGTACGAGAACACCATGATGAGGTTTGGATGCCCAGTGGAGCTGGTAAGTGACCAAGGAGGAAACTTCATCAATGAGGTGATTTAGAAACTGACTCAGCAACACATAATCTTGCACAAAAATTCAGCTCTTTACTATCTACACGCAAACAATCAAGTAGAGTCTACAAATCAGCTGCAAAAGCGGGTCCTCATTCAGACAATCAATTAAAATAGAGCAGACTGGGATAAGAAGCTATAATCTGCACTATGGGCATTCCAAATAGCATACAAGGTAAGCACCCCATTTTCCTTGTCTATGGCTTAGAAGCAGTAGTTCCAATGGAGCATGTGGTCCCAAGCCTCAAATAGCCCTAACCAAAAGACTCAACCCCGAGGAATCAGTCAACCAGTGGATGCAACACCTCATGGAAATGGAGGAAAGCATGCTACATAGTGCATGGGTGGAAAATATCAAAGAAGTGGGTGGAATGAAACAACAAGCACAAGATATTTCAAGAGGATGACAAGGTATTAGTGTTCAACTCAAAGCTCGGACAACACCCACGTAAGCTCAAAATACGTTAGATGGGTCCCCTACCAAAAGGGAATCATGACATTCTTGGGCAACTGCCTTGATTTTGGGGAAATCATCATAGGTAGGTGCAAATACCTTGAAAACACAGCCCCAATCAAGGAAGCCTACCACAACCAAACTTGTCTACACTTGCTCTCCCTGAATCATTTGCAAATCGCTCTCTCGCTCTTTCCTGTTGCCTCGCCTTCTCAAGCTCCCTTGCTATCACCCATCTTTTCCTCTTCTTGCAAAATCCCACAACCAGAACCTGCCATGGCTAGCAACACAGCAAGCCAATGGAGTTTGATTCCTGTAGCACCATACTGGACCTTGTGTTTCGGCAAGAGGTCGTACTATTCAAGCTTCGCCTCCAAAGAACTAGACAAGCCTGCAAGAAAACATAGAAGCCAAAGTGTAGCTAGCAGAAATGTCATAGTCAAGATGGAAGGGCGTAAGGCAGTGCCATTCACGTGAGAAAACATCGCCAAGGCATTCAATCTTCACGTGGAAGGCATCACTAACACCAACTCCTATGAGGCGATATTTAGTAGGAACTCTCAAAAGTTAGTATAAGGAATACTCTATTGCCACATGCTACGATCCAGGCACGCAGAAGAAATTAAGATTTTACCTAGACATGATTTATTTTCTTGCCAAAAACACCAACATAAGAAGAACCAACTATAGATTGTTGGCAGCGGGGGCAGCAGAACATCGCCAGAAGGTGAATTGGACAGCAATGGTGGCCAAAAATATGCAGCAGCAAGCTCAAAAGCTATAGCTATCAGGAGGTCACATAAAGATGGCAGGACACTTAAAAGCCTTGGCACATCTTAGTGAATTAGAGAAGGATAGCTCCGCTCTGCTGCAAACTAGGAAAGCATGCAAAAGCAAAAGGAAGAAGAAGCAGTGAGGAAGCGACTAGAGGAAGAGTCTCAGAAACAGAAGTAGAAGGAAGAAGAAGTAGCAAGGAAGAGAGTAGAGGAGGAGTCTTAGAGGTAGAATCTAGAAGAAGAAGTAGCCAAAAAGAGACAAGTGGAGGAAGACGACAGGCAAAAGTTAGCTGCAGAGGCAAAACAAAAACGCCTTGCAGTTGAATCTACAACCAAGAACAAAACACAAATGCCTTGCAGCTAAATCTACAACCAAGAACAGAACAAACACTGCCTCAACAAAAGCTACAAAGACAACACAAGATGAAGCCTCCAAAGCAAACTCCCTCAAAAGGAAATTTAAATGGTCTCAGCACATCACAACTCTCAAACTGAAGAAGTAAAAGGAGACCCAAACAACCAAGGAGCAGCAAAAGCTATAACTTAAGGTCATAGGCAAGTAATTGGTGAAGAGTGGAATGTTTCGAGCAATGAACAAGTAGCAAAAGAAGCACCACAGGGGGAAAGCCACAAAACACCAGTCACATTAAGTGATAGGCTGAGCAAAATGAGGCAGACTGACTCAACCACTCAAAGCATTCTCACATCACTTGAAAATATTGCAAGTTGTGTCATGGACAAGCTGGAGAATAAAGAAAGACTTGCCAAAATAGATCAAGTGGAAGCAAAAGTGCAACTGCTATCCACTCAAGTCCAACAACAAGTAGCCACTCAGAACTTGCTCTGGCAATAGGAGTAGGATACCATCGCAAGACTTGAGGAGGAAGCAACAACTCTACGGAGGAGAGGAGATGAGTAAGAGATGGTGGTCTCGCTGAGCTTTGGACAATAAATTAGGACATCCAAAGCAAGCAACAAGCAGAGTAGGCAGCTCAATCACCCAATAGAAAAAGCATATTGCATTGTGGACCACACCACTCAAATGATCCGCAATGGACAAGGCACTCAAATAGTCATCTTGGAGAAGCAGATGTCTCCGCAAAAACAAGATGAAAACATAGCTAGACAGACTGCCTTGGCAGAATTGGAAGAAAATTTGAAGAAAACAAATAAGGCACTGGCTCAGGAATATGCAAAGCTGGACAGGAAAAACGTAAAACTCATACCTGCTAGAGCAAGTCGCTTCCTCCCCCCCCAAAACAAGGTCAAGATAGAAAACTAATGCAACAGAGCAATAGGAGACCATTACTACCAAAAAGTTACATCTGCTTGTGGAGTGTGAAAGAAGAAAACTCCAAGCTGACCTCCCAGCTGCTAAACACTCAATAATAGGAACTGAAAGCTATCAAGGAAGAAGCCAGCAAATCATAGGAAAAACTAGACGAGCTGGCACAGGCAATAAAGAAACAACTAGTAGATCTGCACAGAGAAATCCAAATAGAGGACACCATGTTGGAAAAAGCTAGGTGGCGCTAGGGCTGCAATAGCTCTAAAAACAACTCATGTAAGAACAAAGAAAACACAGAAATCTACACGAGGAGCAGCTAACAGCCAAAGAAAAGTTGAGATCAGCAACTCCACTAGCTGCAAACAATCAATTGAACATCCTCCATTAGTAGAGCTAGTCAATCTTCAGTAGTGCATCACTGAGAGAAGGCACAAGCAACATAACAACTAAAGGCCAGAGCACTAGATTTGAAATATGCTGCCTACTCACTTGCCAAATTCAAACAACAGTACGAAGATGAGGGTTGGGACCTACCTATCAACCTCTACAAGCTGGATGAATTTTTATGCAAATACAAACTAGAGGAGAGATCCACATCCCACTCCCTAAGATCTTCAGTAGCGGATCTAAAATGATAGTGTGCAGCTGCCTATACAGGGCAAGATGAAGAAGAATCGAGAATCTATGAAGAAGACAGAGAGGCCTTGTAGCAACAGTAGTTGGACTCTAGCCCACAAATACAAATATCTACTAAAGTATTCTTTCATTCTTTAAATTAGCAGCACATGGTGATGTAGAAAGAATTTTTTACATTATTCAACCCCAAGATAATAGGGTGGTTTAAAATGTGATCCACAGGAAGGAGATAGGTACTGGACAGAATAAAGGGTCAGCCCATTCAACCCCTGATCAACCACCTTCACCCATTCATCAAACCTTCCGATCAACCACCTTCACCCATTCATCAAACCTTCCGATCTACCTCTCAAGTAGCTACTAGCACACATCGGGCGTGCCGAGTGTTGACAAGAGCTGATTTGGTGGGACCTGAAAAACTAGACGGAGGACATAGGCCGATAGTAAAAGGAAAGCACACTAACAATTGTGCATAGACGACATCACACATGTGCGCCCATTGTAATCATATGTACTTTATTGTAGCAGTTTGTTAATAGAATGAGTCTTGTAAAAGTAGAGCAATGGCTGGATGGAACAAGAAGAAGGTCCTTCCAAGATAGTAAAGAAGGAGGTAGTTAGAAGATAGATATATAGAGAGATAGAAGAGAACAATAGGAGTATGGAGCACATAGCATTGTATAAATTTGACAGTAATACAGAGCCCTTGAGCATTATTTCATTGTGTACTATCTGAGTGAGTGAGAGAGAGAGAGATAGAGAGAGAGAGAGAGTGAGCTTTGTAGTTTTGTATGCACTTTTTGTTTTAGTTGACAAGCTAGTGACTCTGAACCCATTGGGCTTAGGCATTGATAGAATTACTTCTAACCAGTGGTTCTGTCTTGCCCATTGGATTGACCCCTGACACCATACATAAGAGTCCACTGTATAACAAGAAATGCCTCCAGTTGACCATGGAGTACTCTAATAATTAAAAAGAGGTCACAAAACTAGTAAAGAGAAGAGTATAGTACTAACTTTGAACAACTTACAAGTATTGATCATTGTTGTGAGCCAAGCTACAAGTCTACGGTTCCCATCCCAAACAACAAACATCTTACCTCGATTATCTTTCCACTCGGGTGGAAGATTTTGCTCAAACTCCTCATTCACCTCTCTCCACAATGACCCCTCATTCACCTCTCTCCACAATGGCCCCCATTCACCTCTCTCCACAATGGCCCCCATTCATTCAAATCATTTTCAAACACAATTTCTTGATTGTGGCCAAGTTCTTGAAGTCTCTCAAAAAGGCAAAACAAAAAAATCAGTTTTTGAACCTTTCCAATCAAAAGAAACGGGGCAGAGGAGTCTTTGGCATGCACGTAGGGAATTTAATGAAGAAATGGAGACTATAAATGGAGGTACCAACACACTAAAGCCTAATTTCTCAAAGATGGTTACAAGTTCATTAGTCGTGGGAACAATAGCCCTTATGGAAAAATTCTCCATGAGCCTACAAAGAGGTATGCAAGGGGGATCACTACATCTCTTTATGATGAAACTCTCAACCACCTCCTCCAAAATCCTCTCTGGAACATCATTGCTGAAGATAGGTGGGTGGTTACGTGGCCTATCCACCACAATGTGGCTGTATCAAAGATGACAGTCATGTTGTCACCTTGCCCAGTTTGAGGTGGGACTATTGGATCCACCCCCTCCTCTACTTGTTCCTCAATCTCGGGATCCACCTCCTCATTTTGAGTGCTATCAATCTTTGAGGGAGCCAGATCTTTCTTTGATATCTTCCTTCTTCCAACAACAACGGAAGAAACTGTAGACTCATGGGCACCCCTTTTATGGCCAGTATTGCTGCCTAACCGAATGGCATACATAGTCTTAACATTGAATGATGAAGAAGGAAAGGGATGACACACACACCCTCCACTTGCCAACTTGAAAAGAAAACTTATGTTTTGTTTGAGGAGGGGGTTTCTTCTTAGAAGGATTTAGCACTACCCAAACATATAAAGTTTGTGTGTAATCAAATTTTAAGCCTAGGATGCCATTATTAAGGCAGTCTATTTGAGTATCTTAGGATGATGTCATTGCCTCTTTGGTGCATTTTGTCAAGGTGTGTGTGTGAAGACCACATTGAGCCAATGTGTGTGTAGACATGTGTATATGTGTGTAAATCGTGGTATATATGTGTGTCTATGTATATGTGTAAACCCTCGTATGTGTGTGTGAAGACCACATTGAGCCAATGTGTGTGTAGACATGTGTATATGTGTGTAAATCGTGGTATATATGTGTATCTATGTATATGTGTAAACCCTCATATGTGTGTGTGTGTGTGTGTGTGTGTGTTCTAAACCTGAGCCTAAAAGCAAGCAATGGAGTGCCCAAGCCTAATCGCCACTGCCCCCTCTATGGCACACCAATGGTGTGTGTCTGCACCACAACCGAGCAACACACACATGTGAGTGTTATCCTCCTTACTAGACATGGTGAACACACACACCATGTATTGCTTGGCTCTGATGAACACACACACCATGTGTGTGCCCACATGTGAGTGTTGTCCTCCTTACTAGACATCCAACATCATAATTTGAAGTAAAAGGAACAATGGCTATTGCTGCAATTACCCAACTTGGAGAAAGTGAGAATGTTAGGAGAAGGTGTAAAGCCAGATGGGTGGTTGCAAGACAAGGTTATTTAGTTTTGTTTAGTGGGCGCCCTTGGGTTTAGCCTGAAAAGAGGTAATTTTTTAAGAATAATGGCCAATCTCTCCTAGTTAGCAAGGAGTTTCACTCCAAGGCCTTTTAATGAACGATCACATGCAAAGTTGGGCAACTAAAACTATAATCCGATCGAATATCCAATAATTGCAAAGCCCCTTTTCTTTGGAAACCAAAATTGTATACAGGCCCTATCGAAAGTTTGGACATATACACTAAATGTGAGTAAATTGCCTATAACTTTTACATTATTACTCATATGATGTTTCCACTTTGCATATCACAAATTCACATAAGATAGAGCTTAACTTGATTTATCAAGTGATTTTTGATGTGTTCTACTATTTTCTATATTATTTAAAAGGTATTAGAATTATTAAAAAAACATACTATTTTGTCCTCCACATCTACCATTTAAAATGCTCAATTTGTATGGATCTGGTGATGATTAGATTAAGGAAGATTAGTAGAATGCGGATCTAAGGTAAAATTACAAATCTAACAGTTGGATTTTTGCAAATCAATTATAATTTAGAAATCCAAACATTGAATCTTTCAATCTAAAAACTCTAGGGATCAATGTACTTGTTACCATGAATTTATTTAAATAAAATTGGCTTAATTTGAGTATGGTAAGGTCCATTTTCAATCCTCTCGAGTGAAAATTTCCATATTGTGTCCTCTCTCCCCTTTTCAAGTCTAAAACCAATCCTAGTCAGGTTTGAAAATCTAGGCTTGGTAATCTTCAAAGCCTAGATATCATGCCATTTGTGAGGCTTGGGTAGGCACAAATCTTATATGTATATGCCACTTTATGTCCACCTTGCCACCTCCACCCTCCATGCCAACATGGTCAACCTAGTTGACTTTCCACCTCATCATCCTAGTCATCATTAATGCCACATCTTCTTGTCACCTTTGCATACCACCTCACACTTGGTGACATGGCATGCCACATCATGGAATAGTTACATCAACCATAATAGTGCCCCATGTCAAGACAATGCCACATGGCATGCACACCTATGACACGTGGCACCTCCTTCCCACCTTCCCTTTTTTTTCAAAAACATATTTTTGGAAAAGTTAATTTAGTATATTTTTAATATTTTTAAAAAAAGAGAAAAATAAATATAAAAATTTTAAGAATAAAAAATATATAGTTTATTAATATATAAGAATTTAAAATCACTAATTTCAAAGGATTATATTTTTAAAATTAGATAATATTATTTTTTTAAGTTCATGTTATTTTATTTTAAAATTTTGAATCTAATATTTCTTGAAAATAGTATATATGTAGGAAAAACCTTTGAATAAAATTTAAAAAAATACATTATGAAAGAAAATGTAGTTATATAATTATAAAATAAAAGATAAAATTTAAAATATATTTATACATCTACTAATAATAACTATTTAGATTTATAAATATTTTTTATTAATAATATTAATTTTTTAGTGGAGAATAGTTTTCTTTTTATCTTTATGTTTATCTTAATTATCCGATCAATCAATCATAGATAGGAAATCCAATGAGATTTGAAGTGGATAACCTATTTTTCTTATATAAACGCACATCTCTAGTATTATCCCACACACATCTCTAGTACTATCCCATCATTGAGCCTTCATAATTTTTTCTCTCTTAGCTTCCTTGGGAATGGGTTCTCCAAGTCATAGGAATCAGAACCGTGATAGGACTAGACTTCCCCCCATCCACCGAGTTCAAGAGAGGAGGAGAGGAAAAGGGTAGCTCGTGAGAGAAAGAGAGAGTGGAGAGCACGTCAACGAGCAACACCTTCCATTGGCGATGATCCAAGCCTTGCCCCTCCTCTTCCACTTCCTCTCCCTCTGCCCTCTTCTCCCCCACTATCCCTTAGTTTAGATAATCCACATGAACCAGCCCTTCCTGAGCCCCCTTCTCTTCCACAAGAACCCACCCCCCTCCTTTGGGCGCCCATAGTATGGATAGGAAAGAACTATTAAAGTCAGGGGCACATTGTCGTGCCCATGCAATGCTCCACTCCTATTTCAAAGACCTCATGCCTTTATCACATGCATGCGTGCTTAATGCTTTGATCAATCTGCCCAACATGGCCAACATCAGGGCGCTTTCTGACATTGGAGGTCGAAGAGAGAGGAGAGCTAGCATGGCGGTGGTACAAATTGTTCATCATTCCTATACAGTTAACACAAGAAGAGAAACTTTGCGGATGCTTTGGCTACTCGACGGGCATTGTTACAGCCATAAGTAGCTTCCAAATGAATGGTAAGGTGAGTGCCACATCTTGCATCCTTTCCATAGCACCACACGCACTTAGAGTTGGGTCTATTAGACGGCAAAGTTTAGATACCAATGAGGCTGGTGCTTTGTGGACGAGTAGTGGTCATGTAGCTAGGTATGATCGCCTACTAGATGAAACCACTAGAGCCTTGATAGAAAGTTTATGGGAACAGTGCGATAGCAGAGAGATTAAACTACTAATCGAGAGGTCGTGCCGTCGCCTCGCGGATACATAGGAAAAATAAAATGAGCGAAAATGTTTATATACATCCGAACCTTGTACGACATCGAATCACGAAATGTCACGTGGAAGGTACCGTTGATGAATGATACAATGAGAATGCACCACATGTCACTAGCCATTGGAGACAACGAATAGAATTTTGACACGTGTCCAATGGTCCGTCGGGTATATATAGAGATATATGACCACATTATCCATTTTTGACTTCCATAGACCTCCGTCCTCGCGTGCGACCATGACATTCCCTGGGGTAGTATCTACTTGCCTTCGGGTGATCATGTGCGTCCTTCTTGATTTTGTAACGGCGTGAAGGGATCTCTATCAGCGTGCTGTTTTGCCTCTATCATGCCGTTGTGGTCAACAAGGTAGGTCTGTGTGGTGTGGGACCTTTCTTGGGTTTGTGTAGAAATTACAATACTATTTGGGTTTCCTTGGGTTTGTGCTATTTTGTATGTGATCTTCGCTTTTAACATTCCACAGCAGCGCGACCGTATCCAAAGCACAATGCCATTTTACTCCCTTGCGTGTTGCAGACGTCCTTCAATGGGTGACACATCCAGTTCTTGAAGCATACTCTTGTTAGGCGGTACTCAATAGCGGGTTTGGAAAGAACGACTCATCAAGTATGCGTAGTGTCATTGATAGCACTATCGGATAGTTAATGGGCACTATCGGATCCGATCTTTTCTTTTAACATTCCACAATGGCACGATCGTATCCAAAGCACAATGCCATTTTACTCCCTTGCGCGCCGTTCAGACATCCTTCTATGGGTGACACATCCGATTCTTGAAGCATACTCTTATTTCCTAGTACTCAATAGCTTGTTTGGAAAGGACTCATCAAGTATGCATAGTGGCATTGATAGCACTATCGGATAGTTCATGGTTGGGGACTGACATGACACGGAGGTAGAGCACACATGACATGGGGACTGACGTGTAGGGTTTAGACAATTTCATACAGTTTCCTTCTTAATGGGGACTGACGTCGTGTAGGGTTTAGACAATTTCATACAATTTCCTTCTTAATAATGTCTATTCCTGAAGATTACTTTATTCAAATGTTTTGCTATTCTACTAGTTTGTTTTATTCACTTATATTTGTCACCATTTTTTTACAATAGCCAGAGAGAGAGTACTTTTATGTGCCTTTTTTGAAACCACTGGCCATGTACACTTTCTTTATTTCTTCTTGTTTGAGGGTCTTGTATTAATCTTGAAAATATTTTCACTTTTTTTGTAGTGTTTCTCAAATATTTCTCAGTGTGTAATCTATGGCAAAGGACAAAGAAAACTGCAAGAAAAGTATATACTAAAGATCCAAAGATAGCACAGGTTGCTTTTGCACCCAGTCCTAAGAAGAAAAGAAAGTCAAGATTTTTTTATATGAAGATGTGTTTTTTAGAGATCAAGAAGGCCCAAACTGACACTCATCACCTTATCCCAAGGGCTGCCTTCATCCGTGTAGTAAAGTAAATATGTGACAGGATTGGTGTCTTAAAACTAAAAGTAATACCCCATTCAAAAAGTGGCAAGCTTCTGCAATGTGGTACTTGCAAGAAGCATCTAAAGACTTTCTTATAGATTTCATGAATGATGTCTATATTGCTGCTACACATGCACACAGAGTCACTTTAATGAACAAGGATTTCTCAGTGGTGAGTAGGCTTAGGTATAGATTTGATAAAGTTCTCAAGCCACTTCCCACCATAGATACTAGGGCCTTTGATATCCTTACAATTCCTCCCAAGAGATCCCGGAAAGTTGAAGGGCCTACTATTGAAGATGTTACACATGAGTATGAAACAAGAAAAGCACTTGACCGAAGAGAGATGCTTTTCGAGATAGAGGATAATTTTTATAAAGAGGAAGTTAAGAGACTTGGTGGTATGAATTATGATATAAATGCGCAAGGTGTATGGTCAAATGATTATCAGTGTGTCTCCTCCAACCCTGAGATTGAATATTACTTGAGCATTTCACCTGAGGACAAAGTGATGTTAGAGAAGATAGATATTGAAATATGTGATGCTGTAATACTCTATTGCATGAGGTAAGGAACATTCTTTAGCCATAGTTTTGTCCTTTTCTCTCCTTTTTCCATACTTAATACTGTCTTTGATTACAAGGCATACATTTCTAAAATGCCCATGGAGATTTCAAGCAGCATATTTGTGGTTGATCCTCTAATAGCACGTGATATCTTTTCAAAGATAGGATCAAATATTGATTTTTTAAAAGGGCATATGACATCCTGAGAAACTATTATAAATTCATCGCATATAATGAAAGGTATTATTATTTTTTTAGTTTTAAGGTAGTGTTTTTTAATAGTTTTAAATTCATAACTCATGTGAGTAGATATTTTCTTATATTCATTATGTTTTTGATAGAGAGATTCCATTGGAGTCTTATATTCATTGATGTTTTTGATAGAGAGATTACTTTCATGAACTCCATAGTTGGTATCCATGGTCAATGCAAAATCTAAGTATCTCTTTTCATCAACTACCATATTATCTCTTTTCATCAACTATCATAATTTTGTTATAGACATTGCAACTATTTGATATGCTCATAATTACAGTGCTTGCAAAATTATATTAGTATATTTAGATAAAAATTATGAAGATCTTGCAGATCCAGAGAAGCCATTTAAGTATCTTCAGCAAGAGGTATTGAGAATTTAGTTTTGATGTTTCTTTGTTTGAAGGAGGTCGAAAAAGAGATGAGAGAGAGCTAAAAGATGTAATGAAGCTCAGTGAGATCGAAAAAGAGATGAGAGAGAGCTAGAAGATGAGAGCTTCTTCTAGACATTGAGAAGAAGAATGAAAATGGTATATCCAAACTTCAAAAATTTCGACATTAACTACATGCCATCTTTTTTCAAATCTTTTGACAGATTTTGTCAATATAACGGATCCTACAATCGGTCTGAATATAGAGATTTTGGCTAAATTAGAGGAAAAAAGCTCGAAATGGACTCTACTACCTCCAAAGTAGAGGAGACAAGAATATCACATTCTTGTGCACGGGGCACACTAAGACCGTATCAGGTAAAGTGGGAAAAATCCCATTCCCACATTGAAAAATTGTATGCATTTAATCTAGAATCTACCTTCTTCAACCTAGTATAAAAAATTTAAAAATGGTTTGCTTTATAAAGTGATGCTAGATCGAACCTAGCTTGATCTTAGAAATAGAAAGGTTTCAAGATTTTTCAGATCCACCACTTGAAGGTATCCTTATATACACAACCACTACAAATTAACATTATTAAGGATAGAAAGAGTCTCCTTGGAGTAGGATGCACTTTGTGAAAATTACGATTATAAATTTTCATTTTGATGAAGCTAATTCTACTAAAGAAATAATAAAACTTTTGCATTAACAACCAAAAGATAGCTGGATAAAAGGAGTCCCCTTAAAGTAGGATGCATACTGTGGATGCATAAGAGGAGTCTCCTTAGACTAGGATGCACTCCATCTATGAATTTATTTATTGTGTTAAAAATTGTTCAATGCATTGCAAAGATACACAATTGAACAGTCTGCTCCCAAAGTTGGCTAAATTACAAAGATCCTCTATATTTTGTTATACTAGAGACCATATTCAAAGACTATTTACATTCAATTATAAAATGAAGTAACAAAATGTGCTAGTATCATGGGGGTGTAATTTTGATTTTAAGGGGTTCTAGCTCCACCACATGGTAGAACTAGAATTTTGAGCTAGCTCTACCATGTGGAGCTACAACACATTGAGGAGGACTTAAAGATTTTTAGATCCACCACTTGGCCATTCTACAGTCCATAAGAAACCAAGATATAACATTTGATTGATCTAGACCCCCAATTACAAACATTGATACAAGAGATTGTATTTTGAGAGTCCCCTTAGAGTAGGATGCACTCTCCAATTTTAAAGCTTCATTGTAATGAACAAGACAAAATGAACAAGATTTTATAAATTGAGGTGGTGAAGGTATTATACTTATATATACAATCGCTACAGATTAACATTATTAAAGATAGAAAGAGTCTCCTTGAGTAGGATGCACTTTGTCAAAATTACGGTTAAAAGATTTCATTTTGATGAAGCTTATTCTACTAAAGAGTCCCCTTAAAGTATGATGCACTTTGTCAATAGATAAAAGGAGTCTCCTTAGAGTAGGATGCACTCCATCTACGAACATTGTAAATGAAACTAAATTTATTTTTTTGTGTTAAAATATGTTCAATGCCTTGCAAAAGGCACACAATTGAACAGCACGCTCGCGAAGATGGCCAGATTACACAGACCCTTTATATTTTATTATAATAGAGACCATTTACAAAGACCATTTACATTCAATTACAAAAGGGAGTAACAAAATGTACTAGTGTCATGGGGGTGTATTGGTTGAATGAGGTATTGAGCTTCTTTTTAAGCATGTTCATTTTGTGTACTCACAAGATTACACACTTAGATTATTCTCTCAATTATTATCTTGATTATCATCTTGATTGTTGAACACATTGTAGTAGCTATCATCGAGTTTCAATGTATTCTTGTTGTTGTACAAAACATGGAGACCCCAAAAGAAATGAACTTTTTTGAAGAAAACTCATGTAGTTATTTATCTGAAATGAAAAATGTAGCGAGATATTTGACTTGTTGCTCATATTGAGGTGTCTAGCTAGCATGGGCTAGCAGTCCAACGTCAATCACTTTATCTCTTCACTTTAGATCTAGCACTTGTCTGTTATAGAGCTGAAAAGGATTTCTTGATCCATGACTTATCCATTCTAGATCCTGTTCCACCACTTGGACATTATAGAGCTAGACTTCAGTGGATGCAAGCTCCACCAAACGGTAGATCTAGACTCAAAATTCTAGTCGTATTTTATGACTTCCAAAGGTTTAGGTCTACCACACATGGATACTAGCTCCACCATGTGGTAAGGCCAAAATTCCATGAAGAGACCATGGCTGCTACCTCCACCACATGGTGGAGCTAGAGCTCAATAAGATACCACATGGTGGAGCTAGCTAGCTCCATGAAATTATACAGCTAGACTTCAATGGATGGTAGCTCCACCACATGGTAGATATAGACATAGAATGCTAGCTCTACCACGTGGAGCAAGAACGCATTGAAAGAACCAAGATCTACCATTTGTTCAATCTAGACCCCCAAGTAAAAACATTGATACAAGAGATTGTATATTGAGAGTCCCCTTAGAGTAGGATGCACTCTCCAATTTTAAGACTGCATTGTAATGAACAAAGACTAAATAATTTGAAACACGAATTTATAATTTGACATGGTGAAAGTTTCCTTATATACACAACTACTACAAATTAACATTACTAAAGATAGAAAGAGTCTCCTTGCAGTAGGATGACCTTTGTCAAAATGATAGTTAAAAGTCTTCACCTACTCTTACTAAAAAAATAATAATTTGTAAACTTTGACCAAAAGATAAAAGGATAAAAGGAGTCCCCTTAGAGAAGGATGCACTCCATTTATGACTCAATTATAATAAGACATTGTAAATGAACATGAATTTATTGCTTGTGCTAGAATTTGTTCAATGCTTTGCAAAGGCAAACATTTGAACAGTATGCTCCATAAGAGGCCTGATTACAATATCATATTTCAATATATGGCTTTTTATTACATTAAAAAAAGGCCAACATTCTTGCATCCTCTACATTTGATTATATTAGGGACAAACAAAATGAGCTTCATGGTGGTGTATTACTTTCATGATACCTCCTCTTGTTGCTTTGCTTGATTTTCACTCTCTGCTTGCCTCTCTGCCGCCTCAGCTTCAGCCTCCTCTCTTTGCTTTCTTTGAATTTCAAGTTATTCCTGCCTCTCTGCCTCAGCATCAGCCTCCTGCTGTTGCTTCCACACCTCTGCCTTTTTCCTATTCTCTACTTCCAATTTCTCTTCTTCAAGCCATTTCTTCATCACATCATCTGAGAATTGGTTAGGTTTTTCTTCAAAGGCATTATCCCATGTATACTCTTGCCGATCTTCATTCTGTAGCCATGAAAACAACCAATTTCTTAAATCTTCTGTCAAAAAACTATACCTTTCCTTGAAGGTTGATGGTATAATTCTTGGACTATTAACCAGGTTCCTCGTTCATTCTTAAACACCTTATAGTAGCTATCATCAATTATCAATGTATTTTTCTTGTTGTACAAAGGATGGAGACCCCAAAAGGTCTCAAGCTTTTTAAAGAAAACTTGTCTATTCTGCACAACCCATGTGGATTTTGAACAATGCTCTTGTGAGAGAACACCTACAAACTTGGGCTTTTGTTGTGGAAATACTGTGTCAATTATTCCAGAGAGCTTAGTTCTCCTACATGCGCTCCAAATAAAAACATAAAAGAATTGAATACACCAATATAAGAACTCATGTGCATCCTTGTGACATAGGACATAACGATATTGGTTAATTGGATATTTTACCAACTCGTTGCTATAAAGAGGATCCTTCTCATCATATTGGGTTTCGACAACATGGCACAACAAACCATTAAGGTTTAGAATAATAGCCCTCCTATCATCCTCTTTGCGTAGGGGTACGCATATTGGGTCTGACGAATACCATGTCAGTATGATAACCCCCTCGGAGGGATGCACAAAGCGCAACCTTGCATCAATTTCCCGTAGGCGGTCAAGACGGCGCTGAACCAACTGTCTTCGTACACTCTGGATTTTCTTGGACATGTGACGTACTAATGCTCTGTGACGAAGAAGTCGCCTCTGCCAATTAGAATCAATCACATGACCTGGAAAAAAATGAGCATGCTTAATGATAAAGGTGTGCATGTGGGGGAAGGCATGTTACAACTACTTTTATGCAAAGATAGATTTTAAACAATTACAAAACAAATGTGACTATGCACGCTAACATTAAACTATATACTGTTCTAAAATGTTGACTTTAGTTGCATTACAAAATGACCCAAGATGCAAAGACTCTTTCCATTTGATTCTAAAAAGACACGACAAAATGTGCTAGCAGGTATCAGAATGTGGTGAAATTAGAATGCATTGATCTAGATCAACCACGTGGTAGAGCTAGAATGCACTGTTCTAGCTCAACCATGTGGTAGGGCTAGAATATTTTTAAATCTAGTTCTACCATGTGATAGAGCTATATCAAAGTATTCTAGCTCGATCCCATGGCAAAATTAGAAATAATATTTGAAGTCCAGCTCTAGCACGTGGTAGAGCTGTATCAAAATATTTTAGATAGACCCCATGGTAGAACTAGAATGGTTTGAAGTCCAACTCAACCATGTGTGGTGACGTGGAAGAGCTAGAATGCATTGATCTAGCTCTACCATATGGTAGAGCTAGAACGCTTTCAAGTCTAGCTCTACCATGTCGTGGAGGTAGAATGCTTTGAAGTCTAGCTCTACCATGAGGTGGAGCTAGAAGGCATTGATCTAGCTCTACCATAGTCCATATATGTAGGAATTAAAATCATAAGATAAAGATCAAGCTTCCATACATTTTCAAATTAGGAGGCCCCTTATAGTAGAGTGCACTCCAACATTTATAAAATTATTTGAAGAGTAATACATTTGCCACTACTTTAAAAACAAGACAAAATTTCTTGTCAATTCATGATTACAAAAAGATAAAATTCCTCCAAAAAAAATACAATCCTTGGTGACAAATGGCTTCTTTAAGTGAATACTCCTTGGAACAATATCCTTGAAATAAATCTGCAAGAAACCATCATAAATTAAGTTTCTTCATTGTGAATACATAATTGTTGTATAAAATCATGTATTTAGTTATAATTATCATTTACGTTGGATAGTACCTTAGTTATTTCTATCCCGTTGGAGAAGATTGTACTCATTTAATACCTTGTTTATGAAAGCCCTTGCATTGGCTGCCTTCAACTGCGTTGTGGTAGAACCCAATTTTCTAGCTAGAGAAATCACTTGTGGTCCCCTCATGCTAGCAATACTGACTCGTTCTTTTGCCATAATTTCTATTATCTCTTCTCTTTTGTTTTCATATTGTCTCGCTAATACCTCTTGATTGTTGACATACTTTTGTATAATCTCTGATAGTGGTAGCCTATCAGTGTAGATTGTCTTCTGTGACCAATTTAAATTGCGCTTTCTCCAAAAATCTACCACACCTCTGTATTCATTTTCATTGGATACTGGAGGTTGTCCGTAGCGATTAGAGCCAATGATCTCACGCACATCTTCACTCTCATCAAGCTGCAATAAGTAAGGGAGCAGCTCATCAATGAGAATATTGTCGACCATCCTTTCTTCATTAAACTTTATAGGATATATACAATTATTATCAGGAGAAGCACATCCCTTGTATGGAGAGTCATCAATAAGAACCGTTCTACGAGCATCACAATCAAAACATGACGCAATTTTTGACAATGGCTTGAACATTGCCTGAACTGTTGGATTATCAGGTCTAGCTATTTTACTACTTTTATCCTTCTCGCAAGCCTCTTGAGCCCAAACTACAAAAAAAGGCAATATCTCTCCTGCTTTGTCTTGTAATATTCTCAATATTGAAGAACATTACTCTCTGTCGCTGTCTGTTGACCAGATCCCAACATTAATATTTTTTAATAAAATCTTCAAGAATTGGATACATCCGGACCTTAGTACAATATATCGTTTTGAATCCATTTGAATAGTTTCATGTATTGAAGATGGTTGTTGTTGACAACGTTTCAGTAGTAGACCATTCAGGTCCAACACAATTGTCAACACTGATTTCTTGGAGATAGCAGTGTCGGTACTTCTTGGTACTTCTTCTTCAGGCTGGAAACTCTCACCCATTGCTTCATTTGTTGGAGATTTAGGTACCCCAATCTCATTGTCAGCATTTGTCTTTAAACCTTCTGGATGGACATCACTGAATGTGTGGGAGAAGCTCCCATCCATAGTTTGATTGTGGCATTCCGTCGTAGCTACTTCACTTGGTGCTACTATCTCAATTTCGGGATCTAAAAGAAAAAAAAGTAACATTGACTCAACAATCTTTCAAACTAAAAGAATTTACAATTGTAACACTCACTCTTAACACATGTTTATTGGTGTAATCTAAAAGAAAATCATGTTTGGATACCAATTATCAATTCTAGTTGCTCACTCTAGAACTGGAGGGTGTAAAATGGATTTCCAAATACACCCATTATTCTATCTCAAAGTATTCTACCTAAACCACATTGTAGAGATAGAATGCTTTGAGGTCTAGCTATACCATGTGGTGGAGCTAGAATTGCATTTGAGGTCTAGCTCTACCATGTGGTGGAGCTAGAGTCGTAGAGGTAGAAAGCTTTGAGGTCTAGCTCTACCACGTGGTAGAGCAGAATGCATCGATCTACTTGTTTTCCATACACATCAACAAAACCAATTACTCCAAGAAGAGACCTACTTCACATGACAAGATCCAAGGAGCTAGAATTGCATTTGATCTAGCTCTACCATGAGGTAGAGCTGTATTCTACCTAGGCCACATCGTAGAGCTAGAATGCTTTAAGGTCGAGCTCTACCATGTGGTGGAGCTAGAATTGTATTTGAGGTCTAGCTCTACCATGTGGTAGAGCTACACTTCAACGAATGTAACCGGCTGAGGTTGAATGTAACTGTGGTAGAGCTGTATTCTACCTAAACCACATTGTAGAGATAGAATGCTTTGAGGTCTACCTCTACAATGTGGTAGAGTTAGAATTGCATTTGAGGCCTAGCTCTACCATGTGGTGGAGCTAGAATCGTAGAGGTAGAAAGCTTTGAGGTCTAGCTCTACCATGTGGTAGAGCAAAAATGCATCGATCTAGCTGTGTTCCATACACATCAACAAAACCAATTACTCTAAGAAGAGACCTACTTCACACAACAAGAACCAAGGAGCTAGAATTACATTTGATCTAGCTCTACCACGTGGTAGAAAGCTTTGAGGGCTAGATCTACCATGTGGTAGAGCAAGAATGCATCGATCTAGCTGTGTTCCATACACATCAACAAAACCAATTACTCCAAGAAGAGACCTACTTCTCATGACAAGAATCAAGGAGCTAGAATTGCATTTGATCTAGCTCTACCACGTGGTAGAGGTATATTCTACCTAGACCACATCGTAGAGCTAGAATGCTTTAGGTCCAGCTCCACCATGTGGTAGAGCTAGAATGCATTCTTCTAGCTCTACCATGTGGTAGAGCTAGACTTCAATGAATGTACCGACTGAGGTTGAATGTAACCGTGGTAGAGCTGTATTCTACCTAAACCACATTATAGAGATAGAATGCTTTGAGGTCTAGCTCTACCATGTGGTGGAGCTATTATTGCATTTGAGGTCTAGCTCTACCATGTGGTGGAGCTAGAATCGTAGATGTAGAAAGCTTTGAGGTCTAGCTCTACCGTGTCTAGCTCTACCATGTGGTGGAGCTAGAATCGTAGAGGCAGAAAGCTTTGAGGTCTAGCTCTACCTTGTGGTAGAGCAAGAATGCATCGATCTAGCTATGTTCCATACACATCAACAAAACCAATTACTCCAAGAAGAGACCTACTTCACATGATAAGAACCAAGGAGCTATAATTGTATTTGAGGTCCAGCTCTACCACGTGGTAGAGCTGTATCCAACCTAGACCACATCGTAGAGCTAGACTGCTTTGAGGTCTAGCTCTACCATGTGGTGGAGCTACAATTGCATTTGAGGTCTAGCTCTACCATGTGGTAGAGCTGTATTCTATCTAGACTACATCGTAGAGCTAGAATGCTTTGAGGTCCAGCTCTAACATGTGGTGGAGCTAGAATGTATTCTTCTAGCTCTACCATGTGGTAGATCTAGACTTCAATGAATGTAACCGGATGAGGTTGAATGTAACTGTGGTAGAGCTAGACCTCAAAGCTTTCTACCTCTACAATTCTAGCTCCACCACATGGTAGAGCTAGACCTCAACTAAAATTCTAGCTCCACCACATGGTAGAGCTAGACCTCAAGGAATTCTATCTTAATGCATTCTAGCTGGACTTTAAAGTATTCTAGTGCTGGTTTTTCAATGGATATTATCTCTACCAGGTGGCAGAGCAAGATTAATAAATGTAATGACCAGAATGCTTTGAAATCTAGCTCTACCATGTGGTGGAGCTAGAGTGCATTCTTATAGCTCTACCATGTGGTAGAGCTAGACTTCAATGAATGTAACCGGCTGAGGTTGAATGTAACTGTGGTAGAGCTGTATTCTACCTAAACCACATTGTAGAGATAGAATGCTTTGAGGTCTAGCTCTACCATGTGGTGGAGCTAGAATTGCATTTCAGGTCTAGCTCTACCATGTGGTGGCGCTAGAGTCGTAGAGGTAGAAAGCTTTGAGGTCTAGCTCTACCATGTGTGGTAGAGCAAGAATGCATCGATCTAGCTGTGTTTCATACACATCAACAAAACCAATTACTCCAAGAAAAGACCTACTTCACATGACAATAACCAAGGAGCTAGAATTGCATTTGATCTAGCTCTACCATGTGGTAGAGCTGTATTAACCATGTGGTAGAGCTAAGCTTCAACGAATGTAACCAACTAAGGTTGAATGTAACTGTGGTAGAGCTGTATTCTACCTAAACAACATTGTAGACATAGAATGCTTTGAGGTCTAGCTATACCATGTGGTGGAGCTAGAATTGCATTTGAGGTCTAGCTCTACCATGTGGTGGAGCTAGAGTCGTAGAGATAGAAAGCTTTGAGGTCTAGCTCTACCACGTGGTAGAGCAGAATGCATCGATCTACCTATGTTCCATACACATCAACAAAACCAATTACTCCAAGAAGAGACCTACTTCACATGACAAGATCTAAGGAGCTAGAATTGCATTTGATCTAGCTCTACCATGAGGTAGAGCTGTATTCTACCTAGGCCACATCGTAGAGCTAGAATGCTTTAAGGTCTAGCTCTACCATATGGTGGAGCTAGAATTGCATTTGAGGTCTAGCTCTACCATGTGGTAGAGCTACACTTCAACGAATGTAACCGGCTGAGGTTGAATGTAACTGTGGTAGAGCTGTATTCTACCTAAACCACATTGTAGAGATAGAATGCTTTGAGGTCTACCTCTACAATGTGGTGGAGTTAGAATTGCATTTGAGGTCTAGCTCTACCATGTGGTGGAGCTAGAATCGTAGAGGTAGAAAGCTTTGAGGTCTAGCTCTACCATGTGGTAGAGCAAAAATGCATCGATCTAGCTGTGTTCCATACACATCAACAAAACCAAGGAGCTAGAATTGCATTTGATCTAGCTCTACCACATGGTAGAAAGCTTTGAGGGCTAGATCTACCATGTGGTAGAGCAAGAATGCATCGATCTAGCTGTGTTCCATACACATCAACAAAACCAATTACTCCAAGAAGAGACCTACTTCTCATGACAAGAATCAAGGAGCTAGAATTGCATTTGATCTATCTCTACCACGTGGTAGAGCTGTATTCTGCCTAGACCAAATCGTAGAGCTAGAATGCTTGAGGTCCAGCTCCACCATGTGGTGGAGCTAGAATGCATTCTTCTAGCTCCACCATGTGGTGGAGCTAGAATGCATTCTTCTAGCTCTACCATGTGGTAGAGCTAGACTTCAATGAATGTACCGGCTGAGATAGAATGCTTTGAGGTCTACCTCTACAATGTGGTGGAGTTAGAATTGCATTTGAGGTCTAGCTCTACCATGTGGTGGAGCTAGAATCGTAGAGCTAGAATGCTTTGAGGTCCAGCTCTACCATGTGGTGGAGCTAGAATGAATTCTTCTAGCTCTACCATGTGGTAGAGCTAGACTTCAAAGAATGTAACCGGCTGAGGTTGAATGTAACTGTGGTAGAGCTAGACCTCAAAGCTTTCTACCTCTACGATTCTAGCTCCACCACATGGTAGAGCTAGACCTCAAGTGCAATTCTAGCTCCATCACATGGTAAAGCTAGAACTCAAAGCATTCTATCTCAATTACTCCATCTTGGAGCTCTCAATACATTTATTAGTCTTGCTCTACCACATGGTAGAGCTAGATAAATGCATTCTAGCTGGACTTCAAAGTATTCTAGTGCTGGTTTTTCAATGGATAGTATCTCTACCAGGTGGCAAAGCAAGATTAATGAATGTATTGACCAGAATGCTATGAAATCTAGCTCTACCATGTGGTAGAGCTAAAATACATTCTTCTAGCTCTACCATGTGGTAGAGCTAGACTTCAATGAATGTAACCGGCTGAGGTTGAATGTAACTGTGGTAGAGCTGTATTCTACCTAAACCACATTGTAGAGATAGAATGCTTTGAGGTCTAGCTCTACCATGTGGTGGAGCTAGAATTTCTTGTAATTGAATGTAACTGTGGTAGAGCTGTATTCTACCTAAACCACATTGTAGAGATAGAATGCTTTGAGGTCTAGCTCTACCATGTGGTGGAGCTAGAATTGCTTGTAACCGGCTGAGGTTGAATGTAACTGTGGTAGAGCTATATTCTACCTAAACCACATTGTAGAGATAGAATGCTTTGAGGTCTAGCTCTACCATGTGGTGGAGCTAGAATTGCTTGTAACCGGCTGAGGTTGAATGTAATTGTGGTAGAGTTGTATTCTATCTAAACCACATTGTAGAGATAGAATGCTTTGAGGTCTAGCTCTACCATGTGGTGGAGCAAGAGTCGTAGAGGTAGAAAGCTTTGAGGTCTAGCTCTACCATGTGGTAGAGCAAGAATGCATCGATCTAGCTGTGTTTCATACACATCAACAAAACCAATTACTCCAAGAAGAGACCTACTTCACATGACAATAACCAAGGAGCTAGAATTATTGCATTTGATCTAGGTCTACCACGTGGTAGAGCTGTATTCTACCTAGACCACATCGTAGAGCTAGAATGCTTTGAGGTCCAGCTCTACCCTGTGGTGGAGCTAGAATTGCATTCTTCTAGCTCTACCATGTGGTAGAGCTAGACTTCAACGAATGTAACCGGCTGAGGTTGAATGTAAGTGGCTGAGGTTAAATGTAACTGTGGTAGAGCTGTATTCTACCTAAACCACATTGTAGAGATAGAATGCTTTGAGGTCTAGTTCTACCATGTGGTGGAGCTAGAATTGCATTTGAGGTCTAGCTCTACCATGTGGTGGAGCTAGAGTCGTAGAGGTAGAAAGCTTTGAGGTCTAGCTCTACCATGTGGTGGAGCTAGAGTCGTAAAGGTAGAAAGCTTTGTGGTAGAGCAAGAATGCATCGATGTAGCTGTGTTCCATACACATCAACGAAACTAATTACTCCAAGAAGAGACCTACTTCACATGACAACATCCAAGGAGCTAGAATTGCATTTGATCTAGCTCTACCATGAGGTAGGACTGTATTCTACCTAGGCCACATCATAGAGCTAGAATGCTTTGAGGTCTAGCTCTACCATGTGGTGGATCTAGAATTGCATTTCAGGTCTAGCTCTACCATGTGGTAGAGCTAGAATGCATTGATCTAGCTGTGTACCATGCAAATTAACAAAACCAATTACTCCAAGAAGAGACCATGACGAGAACCAAGGAGCTAGAATTACATTTGATCTAGCTCTACCACGCCGTAGAGCTGTATTCAACCTAGACCAAATTTTAGAGCAAGAATGCTTTAAGGTCTAGCTCTACCATGTGGTGGAGCTAGAATTAATTTGAGGTCTAGCTCTATCATGTGGTGAAGCTAGAATTTATCGATCTGGTTGTGTACCATGCGGATCAACAAAATCAATTACTCCAAGAAGAGATCTACTTCACATGACAAGAACCAAGAAGCTAGAATTGCATTTGATCTAGCTCTACCACGTGGTGGAGCTGTATCCAACCTAGACCACATCGTAGAGCTAGACTGCTTTGAGGTCTAGCTCTACCATGTGGTGGAGCTAGAATTGCATTTGAGGTCTAGCACTACCATCATGTGGTAGAGCTATGCATTGATCTAGCTGTGTACCATGCAAATCAACAAAACCAATTACTCCAAGAAGAGACCATGAGGAGAACCAAGGAGATAAACAAGTGTGTTGAATGGCGCTGGGACCCAACTTTGACGCACTGGGAGAAGTGATTACGTTACCCAAATCCGTACACGGAGTGATGTGGACATCGAGCAACTTCCCTAGCACAAGTCCGTGTGGTCCGTTCTCTGATGGGGTAATGGATCCTCAACTTCTAACTGTCTGAATCCGGGTTCTCGAAAAAGATGCACGAGCATGCCAAATGGCAAAAATTTCCAACAGGGGCCCAAACAGCGCCAAAGAGGCATGAAATTCGAATCATGCATGGACAAATGTGTGGCAACCAACCCGGATCTTTCTTGTTGTGTTCAGATGCGATTTGGACTCATTTCGGATCCGAAACTCTGCTATGGCGATTTTGCACTATCTTCGCCGGGACCCAACTTTGACACGCTGGGAGAAGTGATTGCGATGCCCAAATCCGTGCACGGAGTGATGTGGAGATAGAGAAACTTCCCTAGCACAAGTCCGTGTGGTCCGTTCTCTAATGGAGTCCCAGCTCCATTTTGCATCTTTCTATGCAAAGAAATTAAATTTAATAATTAATATCAATGGTATCCATGCATATTCATAGGTGAATATGTACATGGAGTAAATTAAATTTTTTCTATAGAATGCACAAACAGGGTGAATTACTCTTTGGGAATAACATAAAAACAAACTTTCTTTTCCACAAAAATATGAAAAATTTTGCCATAACCTCCTTTGTATGGTTGACCATTTCTCATTTTTATCATTCTAATTGTAACTTAAATTAACCCCAATTAGATGTATAGTACTCTAATCTACATAATTCTTAATTTACAAGAGAATAAATAAAAAGAAAAGTTCAATTAATTTTTTTGTTAATCATTCTAGGATAAAGAAAGGGTGGAATGTAAAGAAGACAAGGAGGTGGCCTATTCATCAAGGCATAGCATTAGAACTTACTTTAATCAACTATAAAACAAGAAAATCAAGAAAACCATAGATTTAAAATTAAAAAAAAAGAAAAATTTAGCTTACATGGAGTTGTAAGCTTTCCTTTGTCTTGAGGGATTGAGGGTTCTACTCTTGTTTTAAGCAAGAGTGGCCACCAATTACTTTAGACATAGAGCAACTTCCCTAGCACAAGTCCGTGTGGTCCGTTCTCTGATGGGGTCCCTGATGCTCAACTTCTAACTCTCTGAATCCGGGTTCTCGAAAAAGATGCACGAGCGTGCCTAATGGCGGAAATTTTCAACCGTGGCGCCCAAACGGCGCTAAAGAGGCATGAAAATGGAATCATGCATGGACAAATGTGTGGCAAGCAACCCGGATCTTTCTTGTTGTGTTCATATGCGATTGGGACTCATTTCGGATCCGAAACTCTATTATAGCGATTTTGCACTATCATTGTCAGGACCCAAATTTGACGCGCTGGGAGAAGTGATTGCGATCTCCAAATGCATGCACCGCGAGTGATGTGGACATAGAGCAACTTCCCTAACACAAGTCCGTGTGGTCCGTTCTTTGATGCGGTCCCAGATCCTCAACTTCTAACTATCCAAATCCGGGTTCTCGAAAAAGATGCACGAGCGTACCAAATGGCGGAAATTTCCCACCGTGGCCCAAACGGCGCCGAGAGAGGCATGAAAATGGGATCATGCATGGACAAATGTGTGGCAAGAAACCCGGATATTTCTTGTTGTATTCAGATGCGATTCGGACTCATTTCGGATCCGAAACTCTGTTATGGCGATTTTGCACTATCTTCGTTGCGGGACCCAACTTTGACGCGCTGGGAGAAGTGATTGCGATCTCCAAATGCATGTACGGAGTGATGTGGACATAGAGCAACTTGCCTAGCACAAGTCCATGTGGTCCGTTCTCTGATGGCGTCCCGGATCCTCAACTTCTAACTGTCTGAATCCGGGTTCTCGAAAAAGATGCACGAGCGTGCCAAATGGCGGAAATTTCCAACCGTGGCCCAAACGGCGCTAAAGAGGCATGAAAATGGAATCATGCATGGACAAATGTGTGGCAAGCAACCCGTAACTTTCTTGTTGTGTTCAGATGCCATTCGGACTCTTTTCGGATCCGAAACTCTGTTATGGCGATTTTGCACTATCTTCGTCGGGACCCAACTTTGACGCGCTGGGAGAAGTGATTGCGATCTCCAAATGCATGCACGGAGTAATGTGGACATAAAGCAGCTTCCCTAGCACAAGTCCGTGTGGTCCGTTCTGTGATGGGGTCCCGGATCCTCAACTTCTAACTGTTCGAATCTGGGTTCTCAAAAAAGATGAACGAGCGTGCCAAAGGGCGGAAATTTCCAACCGTGGCCCAAACGGCGCTGAAGAGGCATGAAATTGGAATCATGCATGGAAAAATGTGTGGCAACCAACCCGGATCTTTCTTGTTGTGTTCAGATGCGATTCGGACTCATTTCGGATCCGAAACTCTGTTATGGCGATTTTGCACTATCTTCGTCGGGACCCAACTTTGACGCGCTGGGAGAAGTGATTGTGATGCACAAATCCATGCACGGAGTGATGTGGACATAGAGCAACTTTCCTAGCACAAGTTCGTGTGGTCCGTTCCCTGATGGGGTCCCAGATCCATTTTGCATCTTTCTATGTAAAGAAATTAATTTTAATAATTAATATCAGTGGTATCCATGCATATACATGGAGCAAATTAAAATTTTTCTATAGAATGCACAAACAAGGGGAATTACTCTTTTGGAATAACATAAAAACACTCTTTTTCACAAAAATATAAAAAATTTTGCCATAACCTCCCTTGTATGGCTGACCATTTCTCATTTTATCATTCTAATTCTAACTTAAATTAATCCCAATTAGATGTATAGTACTATAATCTACACAATTCTTAATTTCCAAGAGAATAAGCAAAAAGAGAAGTTTAATTAATTTTTTTGTTAATCACTCTAGGATAAAGAAAGGCTGGAATGTAAAGAAGAGAAGGAGGTGGCCTATTCATCAAGGCATAGCAATAGAATTTACTTTAATCAACTATAAAACAAGAAAATCAAGAAAACCATAGATTTAAAATTAAAAAAAAAGAAAAATTTAGCTTACATGGAGTTGTAAGCTTTCCTTTGTCTTGAGGGATTGAGGGTTCTACTCTTGTTTTAAGCAAGAGCGGCCACCAATTACTTTGGACATAGAGCAACTTCCCTAGCACAAGTCCCTGTTGTCCGTTCTCTGATGGGGTCCCTGATCCTCAACTTCTAACTGTCCGAATCCGGGTTCTCGAAAAAGATGCACGAGCGTGCGAAATGGCGGAAATTTCCAACCGTGGCCCAAACGACGCCAAAGAGGCATGAAAATGGAATCATGCATGGAAAAATGTGTGGCAAGAAACCTGAATCTAGCTGTGTACCATGCAGATCAACAAAACCAATTACTCTAAGAAGAGACCTACTTCACATGACGAGAACCAAGGAGCTACAATTGCATCAGATCTAGCTCTACCATGTGGTCGAGCTAGAATGCATCGATCTAGCTGTGTACCATGGAGATCAACAAAATCAATTACTCCAAGATGAGATCAACTTCACATGACAAGAACCAAGAAGCTAGAATTGCATTTGGTCTAGCTCTACCACGTGGTAGAGCTGTATCTAACCTAGACCACATCGTAGAGCTAGATTACTTTGAGGTCTAGCTCTACCATGTGGTGGAGCTAGAATTGCTTTTGAGGTCTAGCTCTTCCATGTGGTAGAGCTAGAATGCATTGATTTAGCTATGTACCATGCAAATCAACAAAACCAATTACTCCAAGAAGAGACCATGACGAGAACCAAGGAGATAAACAAGTGTATTGAATGGCGCTGGGACCCAACTTTGACGCGCTGGGAGAAGTGATTGCGATGCCCAAATTCGTGCACGGAGTGATGTGGACATAGAGCAACTTCCTTAGCACAAGTCCGTGTGGTCCGTTCTCTGATGGGGTCCCGAATCCTCAACTTCTAACTGTCCGAATCTGGGTTCTCGAAAAAGATGCATGAGCGTGCCAAATGGCAGAAATTTCCAACAGGGGCCCAAACGGCGCCGAAGAGGAATGAAAATCGAATCATGCATGGACAAATGTGTGGCAACCAACCCGGATCATTCTTGTTGTGTTCAGATGCGATTCGGACGCTTTTTGGATCCGAAACTCTGTTATGGCGATTTTGCACTATCTTCGCCGGGACCCAACTTTGACGCGTTGGGAGAAGTGATTGCGATCTCCAAATGCATGCACGAAGTAATGTGGACATAGAGCAACTTTCCTAGCACAAGTCCGTGTGGTCCGTTCTCTGATGGGGTCCCGAATCCTCAACTTCTAACTGTCCGAATTCGGGTTCTCGAAAAAGATGCACGAGCGTGCCTAATGGCGGAAATTTCCAACCGTGGCCCAAACGGCGTCGAAGAGACATAAAAATGGAATCATGCATGGACAAATGTGTGGCAAGCAATCCGGATCTTTCTTGTTGTGTTCAGATGTGATTGGGACTCATTTCGGATCCGAAACTCTGTTATGGCGATTTTGCACTATCTTCGTCGAGACCCAACTTTGACGCGCTGGAAGAACTGATTGCGATGCACAAATCCAAGCACGGAGTGATGTGGACATAGAGAAACTTCCCTAGCACAAGTCCGTGTGGTCCGTTCTCTGATGGGATCCCGAATCCTCAACTTCTAACTGTCCGAATCCGGGTTCTTGAAAAAGATGCACAAGCGTGCCAAATGGCGGAAATTTCCAACCGTGGCCCAAACGGCGCCGAAGAGGCATGAAATTCAAATCATGCATGAAAAAATGTGTGACAACCAACCCGGATCTTTCTTGTTGGGTTTAGATGCGATTCGGACTCATTTCGGATCTGAAACTCGGTTATGGCGAATTTGCACTATCTTCGTCGGGACCCAACTTTGACGCGCTGGGAGAGGTGATTGCGGTGCACAAATCCATGCACGGAGTGATGTGGACATAGAGCAACTTCCCTAACACAAGTCCCTATGGTCTGTTCTCTGATGGGGTCCCGGGTCCTCAACTTCTAACTGTTCGAATCATGGTTATCGAAAAAGATGAACGAGCGTGCCAAATGGCGAAAATTTTCAACCCTGGCCCAAACAGCGCCGAAGAGGCATGAAATTCGAATCTTGCATGGAAAATGTGTGACAACCAACCCGGATCTTTCTTGTTGGGTTCAGATGCGATTCGGACTCATTTCGGATCCGAAACTCGGTTATGGCGAATTTGCACTATCTTCGTCTCGGGACCCAACTTTGACGCGCTGGGAGAGGTGATTGCGATGCACAAATCCATGCACGAAGTGATGTGGACATAGAGAAACTTCTCTAGCACAAGTCCGTGTGGTCCGTTCTCTGATGGGGTCTCGGGTCCTCAACTTCTAACTGTTCGAATCCGGGTTATCGAAAAAGATGAACGAGCGTGCCAAATGGCAAAAATTTCCAACCCTGGCCCAAACGGCGCCGAAGAGACATGAAATTCGAATCATGCATGGAAAAATGTGTGGCAACCAACCCGGATCATTCTTGTTGTGTTCAGATGCGATTCGGACTCTTTTCGGATCTGAAACTTTGTTATGGCGATTTTGCACTATCTTCGCCGGGACCCAACTTTGACGCGCTGGGAGAACAAATTGCGATCTCCAAATGCATGCATGGAGTAATGTGGACATAGAGCAACTTTCCTAGCACAAGTTCGTGTGGTCCGTTCTCTGATGGGGTCCGGAATCCTCAACTTCTAACTGTCCGAATCTGGGTTCTCGAAAAAGATGAACAAGCGTGCCAAAGGGCGGAAATTTCCAACCGTGGCCCAAACGGCGCCGAAGAGGCATGAAATTCGGATCATGCATGGAAAAATGTGTGGCGACCAACCCGGATTTTTCTTGTTGTGTTCAGATGCGATTCGGACTCATTTCGGATCCGAAACTCTGTTATGGCGATTTTGCACTATCTTCGCCGCCGGGACCCAACTTTGACGCGCTAGAAAAAGTGATTGCAATGCACAAATCCATGCACGGAATGATGTGGACATAGAGCAACTTCCCTAGCACAAGTCCGTGTGGTCCGTTCTCTGATGGGTCCCTGATCCTCAACTTCTAACTGTCCGAATCCGGGTTCTCGAAAAAGATGCATGAGCGTGACAAATGGCGGAAATTTCCAACCGTGGCCCAAACGGCACCGAAGAGGCATGAAAATGGAATCATGCATGGAAAAATGTGTGGCAAGAAACCCGGATCTAGCTGTGTACCATGCAGATCAACAAAACCAATTACTCTAAGAAGAGACCTACTTCACATGACGAGAACCAAGGAGCTACAATTGCATCAGATCTAGCTCTACCATGTGGTCGAGCTAGAATGCATCGATCTAGCTGTGTACCATGGAGATCAACAAAATCAATTACTCCAAGATGAGATCTACTTCACATGAGAAGAACCAAGAAGCTAGAATTGCATTTGATCTAGCTCTACCACGTGGTAGAGCTGTATCCAACCTAGACCACATCGTAGAGCTAGATTGCTTTGAGGTCTAGCTCTACCATGTGGTGGAGCTAGAATTGCTTTTGAGGTCTAGCTCTTCCATGTGGTAGAGCTAGATGCATTGATCTAGCTGTGTACCATGCAAATCAACAAAACCAATTACTCCAAGAAGAGACCATGACGAGAACCAAGGAGATAAACAAGTGTATTGAATGGCGCTGGGACCCAACTTTGACGCGCTGGGAGAAGTGATTGCGATGCCCAAATTCGTGCACAGAGTGATGTGGACATAGAGCAACTTCCCGAGCGCAAGTCCGTGTGGTCCGTTTTCTCTGATGAAGTCCCGGATCCTCAACTCCTAACTGTCCGAATCCGGGTTCTCGAAAAAGATGCACGAGCATGCCAAATGGTGAAAATTTCCAACAGGGGCCCAAACGGCGCCGAAGAGGAATGAAAATCGAATCATGCATGGACAAATGTGTGGCAACCAACCCGGATCATTCTTGTTGTGTTCAGATGCGATTCGGACTCTTTTCGGATCCGGAACTCTGTTTTGACGATTTTGCACTATCTTCAGCGGGACCCAACTTTGACGCACTGGGAGAAGTGATTGCGATCTCCAAATGCATGCACGGAGTAATGTGGACATAGAGCAACTTTCCTAGCACAAGTCCATGTGGTCCGTTCTCTGATGGGGTCCCGAATCCTCAACTTCTAACTGTCCGAATCCAGGTTCTCGAAAAAGATGCACGAGCGTGCCTAATGGCGGAAATTTCCAACCGTGACCCAAACGGCGCTAAAGAGGCATGAAAATGGAATCATGCATGGACAAATGTGTGGCAAGCAACCCGGATCTTTCTTGTTGTGTTCAGATGCGATTAGGACTCATTTCGGATCCGAAACTCTGTTATGGCGATTTTGCACTATCTTCGTCGGGACCCAACTTTGACGCGCTGGGAGAACTGATTGCGATGCCCAAATCCAAGCACGGAGTGATGTGGACATAGAGCAACTTCCCTAGCACAAGTCCGTGTGGTCCGTTCTCTGATGGGGTCCCGGATCCTCAACTTCTAACTGTTCGAATCCGGGTTCTCAGAAAAGATGAACGAGCGTGCCAAATGGCAGAAATTTCCAACCCTAGCCCAAACGACGTCAAAGAGGCATGAAATTCGAATCATGCATGGAAAAATGTGTGGCAACCAACCCGGATCTTTCTTGTTGTGTGCAGATACGATTCGGACTCATTTCGGATCTGAAACTCTGTTATGGCGATTTTGCACTATCTTCGTCGGGACCCAACTTTGACGTGCTGGGAGAAGTGATTGCGATGCACAAATCCATGCACGAAGTGATGTGGACATAGAGCAACTTTCCTAGCACAAGTCCGTGTGGTCCGTTCTCCGATGGGGTCCCGGATCCTCAACTTCTAACTGTTCGAATCCGGGTTCTTAAAAAAGATGCACAAGCGTGCCAAATGGCGGAAATTTCCAACCGTGGCCCAAACGGCGCCGAAGAGGCATGAAATTCGAATCATGCCTGAAAAAATGTGTGGCAACCAACCCGGATCTTTCTTGTTGGGTTCAGATGCGATTCGGACTCATTTCGGATCCGAAACTCGGTTATGGCGATTTTGCACTACCTTCATCGGGACCCAACTTTGACGCGCTGGGAGAGGTGATTGCGATGCACAAATCCATGCACGGAGTGATGTGGACATAGAGCAACTTCCTAGCACAAGTCCGTGTGGACCGCTCTCTGATGGGGTCTCGGGTCCTCAACTTCTAACTGTTCGAATCCGGGTTATCGAAAAAGATGAACGAGCATGCGAAATGGCGGAAATTTCCAACCCTGGCCCAAACGGCACCAAAGAGGAATAAAATTCGAATCATGCATGGAAAAATGTGTGGCAACCAACCCGGATCATTCTTGTTGTGTTCAGACGCCATTCGGACTCTATTCGGATCCGAAACTCTGTTATGGCGATTTTGCACTATCTTCGCCGGGACCCAACTTTGACGTGCTGGGAGAAGTGATTGCGATCTCCAAATGCATGCACGGAGTAATGTGGACATAGAGAAACTTTCCTAGCGCAAGTCCGTGTGGTCCGTTCTCTGATGGGGTCCCGAATCCTCAACTTCTAACTGTCCGAATCTGGGTTCTCGAAAAAGATGAACGAGCGTGCCAAAGGGCGAAAATTTCCAACCGTGGCCCAAACGGCGCCGAAGAGGCATGAAATTCGAATCATGCATGGAAAAATGTGTGGCAACCAACCCGGATCTTTCTTGTTGTGTTCAGATGCGATTCGGACTCATTTCGGATCCGAAACTCTGTTATGGCGATTTTGCACTATCTTCGCCGAGACCCAACTTTGACGCGCTGGAAGAAGTGATTGCAATGCACAAATCCATGCACGGAGTGATGTGGACATAGAGCAACTTCCCTAGCACAAGTTCGTGTGGTCCGTTCTCTGATGGGGTCCCTGATCCTCAACTTCTAAATGTCCGAATCCGGGTTCTCGAAAAAGATGCATGAGCGTGCCAAATGGCGGAAATTTCCAACCGTGGTCCAAACGACGCCGAAGAGGCATGAAAATGGAATCATGCATGGAAAAATGTGCGGCAAGAAACCTGGATCTAGCTGTGTACCATGCAGATCAACAAAACCAATTACTCTAAGAAGAGACATGACGAGAACCAAGGAGCTACAATTGCATCAGATCTAGCTCTACCATGTGGTGGAGCTAGAATGCATCGATCTAGCTGTGTACCATGGAGATCAACAAAATCAATTACTCCAAGATGAGATCTACTTCACATGACAAGAACCAAGAAGCTAGAATTGCATTTGATCTAGCTCTACCACATGGTAGAGCTGTATCCAACCTAGACCACATCGTAGAGCTAGATTGCTTTGAGGTCTAGCTCTACCATGTGGTGGAGCTAGAATTGCTTTTGAGGTCTAGCTCTTCCATGTGGTAGAGCTAGAATGCATTGATCTAGCTGTGTACCATGCAAATCAACAAAACCAATTACTCCAAGAAGAGACCATGACGAGAACCAAGGAGATAAACAAGTGTGTTGAATGGCGCTGGGACCCAACTTTGACGTACTGGGAGAAGTGATTGCGATGCCCAAATTCGTGCACGGAGTGATGTGGACATAGAGTAACTTCTCGAGCACAAGTCCGTGTGGTCCGTTCTCTGATGAAGTCCCGGATCCTCAACTCCTAACTGTCCGAATCCGGGTTCTCGAAAAAGATGCACGAGCGTGCCAAATGGTGAAAATTTCCAACAGGGGCCCAAACGGCGCCGAAGAGGAATGAAAATCAAATCATGCATGGACAAATGTGTGGCAACCAACCCGGATCATTCTTGTTGTGTTCAGATGCGATTCGGACTCTTTTCGGATCCGAAACTCTGTTTTGGCGATTTTGCACTATCTTCGTCGGGACCCAACTTTGACGTGCTGGGAGAACTGATTGCGATCTCCAAATGCATGCACGGAGTAATGCGGACATAGAGCAACTTTCCTAGCACAAGTCCGTGTGGTCCGTTCTCTGATGGGGTCCCAAATCCTCAACTTCTAACTGTTCGAATCGGGGTTCTCGAAAAAGATGCACGAGCGTGCCTAATGGCGGAAATTTCCAACCGTGGCCCAAACGGCACTAAAGAGGCATGAAAATGGAATCATGCATGGACAAATGTGTGCAAGAAACCCGGATCTTTCTTGTTGTGTTCAGATGCGATTGGGACTCATTTCGGATCCGAAACTCTGTTATGGCGATTTTGCACTATCTTCGTCAGGACCCAACTTTGACGCGCTGGGAGAACTGATTGCGATGCCCAAATCCAAGCACAGAGTGATGTGGACATAAAGAAACTTCCCTAGCACAAGTCCGTGTGGTCCGTTCTTTGATGGGGTCCCGGATCCTCAACTTCTAACTGTTCGAATCCGGGTTCTCGGAAAAGATAAACGAGTGTGCCAAATGGCGGAAATTTCCAACCCTGGCCCAAACGACGTCAAAGAGGCATGAAATTCAAATCATGCGTGGAAAAATGTGTGGCAACTAACGCGGATCTTTCTTGTTGTGTTCAGATGCGATTCGGACTCATTTCGGATCCGAAACTCTGTTATGGCGATTTTGCACTATCTTCGTCGGGACCCAACTTTGACGCGCTGGGAGAAGTGATTGCGATGCACAAATCCATGCACGAAGTGATGTGGACATAGAGCAACTTCCCTAGCACAAGTCCGTGTGGTCCGTTCTCTGATGGGGTCCCGGATCCTCAACTTCTAACTGTTCGAATCCGGGTTCTCGAAAAAGATGAACGAGCGTGCCAAATGGCGGAAATTTCCAACCCTGGCCCAAACGACGCCGAAGAGGCATGAAATTCGAATCATGCATGGAAAAATGTGTGGCAACCAACCCGGATCTTTCTTGTTGTGTTCAGATGCGATTCGGACTCATTTCGGATCCGAAACTCTGTTATGGCGATTTTGCACTATCTTCGCCGGGACCCGACTTTGACGCGCTGGGAGAACTGATTGCAATGCCCAAATCCATATACGGAGTGATGTGGACATAGAGCTACTTCCCTAGTACAAGTCCATGTTGTCGGTTCTCTGATGGGGTCCCAGATCCTCAACTTTCAACTGTCCCAATCCGGGTTCTCGAAAAAGATGCACAAGCGTGCCAAATGGCAAAAATTTCCAACCGTAGACCAAACGGCGCCGAAGAGGCATGAAAATAGAATCATGCATGGACAAATGTGTGGCAAGCAACGCGGATCTTTGTTGTTGTGTTCAGATGCGATTCGGACTAATTTCGGATCCGAAACTCTGTTATGGCAATTTTTCACTGTCTTCGCCAGGGACCTTGACGCGATGGGAGAAGTGATTGCGATGCCCAAACCCATGCACGGAGTGATGTGGACATATAGCAACTTTTGGGGTCCGGGATCCTCAACTTTTAACTTTTCGAATCCGGGTTCTCGAAAAAGATGAACGAGCGTGCCAAATGGCGAAAATTTCCAACCGTGCCACAAACGGCACCGAAGAGGCATGAAATTCGAATCATGCATGGAAAAATGTGTGGCAAGCAACCCGGAACTAGCTGTGTACCATGCAGATCAACAAAACCAATTACTCTAAGAAGAGACCTACTTCACATGACGAGAACCAAGGAGCTACAATTGCATCCGATCTAGCTCTACCATGTGGTGGAGCTAGAATGCATCGATCTAGCTGTGTACCATGCAGATCAACAAAATCAATTACTCCAAGATGAGTTCTACTTCACATGACAAGAACCAAAAAGCTAGAATTGCATTTGATCTAGCTCTACCACGTGGTAGAGCTGTATCCAACCTAGACCACATCGTAGATTGCTTTGAGGTCTAGCTCTACCATGTGGTGGAGCTAGAATTGCATTTGAGGTCTAGCTCTACCATGTGGTAGAGCTAGAATAGCTGTGTACCATGCAAATCAACAAAACCAATTACTCCAAGAAGAGACCATGACGAGAACCAAGGAGATAAACAAGTGTGTTGAATGGCGCTGGAACCCAACTTTGAGCGTTGGGAGAAGTGATTGCTATGCCCAAATGCATGCACGGAGTGATGTGGACATAGAGCAGCATCCTCAACTTCTAACTGTCCGAATCCGGGTTCTCGAAAAAGATGCAAATGAGAGCTCTCATGCAAAAAGAGCTCTTAATAAATGCGAGCTCTCATGGATAGGGAACTCACATGCATATAGAGATATCATGCAGCGCAAGAGAGCTCGTACACTCAATGCAAATAAATGAAAATAAGAGATCTTATGCATAGAGATCTCTTGCAGCCATGAGATATCTAATGCTCTTATAAAAAACTCCCATAGCACCCTGATGGGTTGCAACATAAAAAAGAGAGCATTGGGTTTAGAGCTTACCACAACTCGGTAGGTGGTGAAAACCTAACACCAAAGCATGGTCAGGACCTGAGGTCAAGAGAATAACACAATAGAGAATTATTTACATACTTTTATTTACTGTGATGCATGTGTTATCGATTATGCATATAGAGGGCTCTCATGCATATAGATCTAGGATATATCTACGCAAGGTGTGAGAGCTCTCATGCATAGAGGGCTCTCATGCATATAGATCTAGGATATATCTACACAAGGTGTGAGAGCTCTCATGCATAGAGAGTCTTCATGCATTGTGAGAGATCTTACATAAAGCTCTCAAGCGTGGATCTCTTCCATGAGAGATCCATGCATATAGATCTCATAAATATAGAGCTAACATTGTGTGTGATTCATTGTGAGAGCTCCCATGCATATAGATCGCAAATCTCATGCAAAGAGAGCTCTAATGCATATAGATCAGCTATTATCAAGTGCGAGTCATTGTGAGAGCTCCTATGCATAGAGGGCTGTCGTGCATATATATCTCATGCATAGAGGGTTATCATGCATAGAGGGCTGTCATGCATATATATCTCATGCATGAGAGCTCTTATGCATATCGATGAGCTCTCATGCATATAGAGTTATCATACATGAGATCTTATGCATCGAGCTCTCTTGTATTCTAAGAGGTCTCATGCATGAGATCCCTCTTGCATTGTAAGATCTCTCATGCATTAATAGCTCTCATATGCATAGATCTCTCATATCATGCATGAGAGCTATAGAGATTTTGGTCTTGCACTAGAGCTCTCATGCAAAGAGCTAGGTCTTACATTAAGAGCTCTCATACATAGAGCTCCCATGCATAGAGCTTGGTCTTGCATTAGAGCGTTCATTCATAGAGATAGGTATTACATTAAGATCTCTCATACATAGAGCTCGCATGCATAGAGCTATATCTTGCATTATTATAAGAGTTCCCATGGATAGATCTCATGTATAGAGTGAAAGAGATCTCATGCATAGAGCTAGGTCTTGCATTCAAAGCTCTCATACATTGATCTCACATGCATAGAGTTAGATCTTGCATTATTATGAGAGCTCTCTTACATACATCTCATGCATAGAGCTATAATATCTTGCATTATTATGAGAGCCCTCTTACATACATCTCATGCATAGAGCTATAATATCTTGCATTATTATAAGAGCTCCCATGGATAGATCTCATGTATAGAGTGAAAGAGCTCTCATGCATAGAGCTAAGTCTTGCATTAAGAGCTCTCATACATAGAGATCGCATGCATAGAGTTAGATCTTGCATTAATTATTATAAGAGCTCTCATACATAGAACTATATCTTGCATTATTATAAGAGCTCCCATGGATAGATCTCATGTAAAAAGTAAAAGAGTTCTCATGCATAGTCTCATGATTAGAGAGTAAGAGCATTAGGAGCTACATCTTGCATTATTATGGGAGCTCTCTTGCATAGATCTCATGCTTAGAGTGTAAGAGCAGGAAAGTACAATTTCAAGCAAGGAGAGAGGGGAGAAGCTATGCTATGAATAGAGGTACGATACTAGATAGATGGTTTTTCATTTCAAGTAATCTTGCACTAGTTTAAGTCATTTCAACTCCAGCTCTACCATGTGGTAGAGCTAGAATGCATTTTTCCAGCTCTACCATGTGGTAGAGCATTCAAATTATCCCGCCCAATTTTAAATTCAAATTATCCCGCCCAATTTTAAATTCAAATTATCCCGCCCTTAAAGAATTTAAAATGGTCTTGCTATTTTTCAAGTTTTCCTTGACGTCCATGTCGTTTATGTAATACAAACCTACTTTCCCATCTTGTCATTGACAACTAGCACTTGGACATCACCGCATCTATTATCAAATTCAACGATACAACAAGGTACACATATTTTTGTCTCAATGCATATTAAATCATTATCTATGATTAGATTTAAAGTTTTAAAAATGTCAATTAAAAATCAGATCATACACATTGACATAGAGTAGAAAATAAAAGCATGCAAGAATTCAAAAACTCAGGAAATTATGGTTGAAGAGAAAAAACCTGATTCAGAAGAGAAAATCCAAGTATATGCTGGCTGCTCTCTCTTATTGCTGTAGAAGATGTGGCCTGCAACTATGCAATGTCTTGTATATGCTGCATAGGAGAGTGGGCCTGCTCACAGCAATAAGAGACGCCTAAAGAAAACCAAGCATGAGAGATTTATGGCCAGGGCCTGTTTATTGCCCTTTATGACCTACAATGCTCTTGCTAATGAAACTACTACTATAACATGCTCTATTTTTTTTATCGTCTGATTCAGAAGAGAAAATAAAAAAATTAAAGTTTAAGAGACGCCCATATACCTGCTAGAATCCAGATTGCATGGCTGTGGAGGGACGGATAAGCTTAGATAAATTATAACCCCACTGGGCAGGTGTACATAATGCTAGGCATCCTTTGATTTGGAGGTAAATATCTGCGAGTAGCTGCTAGGTAAGAGCAGCAAACGCTACAGAGAGAGCCGCCCAGAGAGAAGCAGGCCACGCTAGGTTGGAGCAGCAAACACTGCAGACAAACGTGCGCCCCTTAGCCGTGTAGCTTGTGTTGATGGAGGGAGAGCCGCCCACGAACGTGCGCCCCGCAGAGGGAGAGAGAGCCGCCCAGACCTGAACCCGCAGAGAGAGAGCCGTCCGCAGAGAGAGAGCGCCGTCCAGATACGTTCGCCACGATAAGGTTGAGGATAAGTCTAAATTCGAGATTTTCATAAAATTAGCGTTGGTACATAAAATTAGCATTCAATTTGGTAACATATACCAAATTTGAAGTTACAAAATTTTGGTAATTTTCTAGATCTTAAAGTTTCCAAAGATCTCTTCATTTCTCCATACATTTGGGATTAGGCCATCCCATCATGTACACAATTTTGAAATAAAAAATCAAGAGCAAAGATAATTTCATATAATTCTTTTTTTGCTCTTGGATTTACTTAAATTATGAAGATCAATTATTACGAATTTATCTTGACAAATCACCTTGTTTTATCTTCTGAACATGCAATGGCTGTGCAAAATCAATATTGAGGTCCCCGGCTCTTGACGCCTAATCCATAGTTTCCTACTAGACTCATCTATGCTCCTTATGCATCCATACACACGTGTGCGCGCATAGCGGACCAACATAGCTCGGGACTAGATGTTGTATGAGTTTCAAAAAATTAAAGCTATTTCTATCAGTTATTGAGACAACTGAGAGAATTTGGAAAAAAGAGCAAGATATTATAGTGATTTCTAACCTCAAGTTATCAATTTGAGCCTTGTTAAGCATGCATCATATAGGCTTATGGAAAAACCGTAATTATGGTAATTTTTTATAAAAGGTGATTTCTATAATTGATTTAGTGAACGTGGAGCTCCGATTGAAACTAGATAAGTTTAAGAAGGCGAGGGTTAATTTTTTTTTTGGGATTTATGCTCGTAGGTACTTCATGGTAGAGTCTGATGTAGGTTTCAATCTAAAAAAAATTGCTTGCTAGATTTGATTACTAGTTTAACAAGTCCAACATGATTATGTGCAGGATGGATTTCCAATCTGGAGGGAGGGTCTACATGATGTTGAACAATGATTCTGTTGGTATTGGCTGCGTGTGTAGAATTGATCCAAATTCCACTTGTAGTGGAACAAAGATTGGTCAAGGAAATGTGTCATTACTTGTGGAGGAATGCTTGAAGGATGTGGAACTACCATTCCCTACTATGGATACCATTTATCTAAAAAATGCATTATGGAGTAATGTTCGTTGGCCAAAAATGCTTTTAAGGCCTTTCACAAGGGAGCTGGAATTTGGAGAGTGGAGTGAAAGATGTAGTGATGCAGATCAAGAAGAGTCTGTGGAACCTCCAATTATAGATGCAATACCGATAACATCTCCAGAACTTGACATGCAAATCCGACAATCTTGGAAGAATGAGATGGTTCTTCTAAAGGATGAGAGCATGATGCAAACTATCAATCAAGGGACTATCTTATATGTGTTTCCATTTGAATGTGTCAACTTTCAACAACTTGGTGATGATTGTGTGGGTGTGGCTATTGAAAGTGCAAATGTATTTCAAACTATGCCGCAAGTGGATAGTATCACCCTAGTTAAATGGCCTATTAAACAGCTGACAATGCTGGATGGGAGCCCATTGCAACGCTATGTTCCGCTTAATGGCATGCATGTTGTTTACATAACTTAGAGAAAAGGATAAGCATCCTCTTGGTGATCTAGTAACAAATGGGCTTCCAAGGAGCAATGTTTCACTTCTACATGCTTTAAATTCAAGGACAGCTTTAGACAACCACAATATGAGTGATGGTAAAGATCCCATTGTTATACCATGTATAAATCAGGGAGACACAATGAATTGGGTTTCCTCGTTTTGCAAGTTGCCAGAAAACTTGTTGCTACAACTAGATAATTGTGCTGGAGAAAATAAAAATCGGTACTTATTTGCCTATTTGTCATTGCTTGTTGCACGGGGTGCTTTCAAAACTGTACAGTTGAGATTTCTAATGGTCGGACATACACGTGAGGATATAGATGCCATGTTTAGCAGGTTTTCAGAGAAATTAAGAGTGGGGCAAACCTTTACTTTACCACATTTGATGGATACTTTAAGAACCAGCTCAACTTCTTCTCCAGCTCCCTTCTTGCTTACAGAGGTCCCTCACTTCAAGGCATATTGTGATGGCTACATTTGTGATGGGCAAGAAGCACTTATAGGTCACTCCAAACCACTTCTATTCAGGTTCTTCATGGAAGGAGACACACCGGTAATGCAATTTAAGGCACATGTAGCTATTCGTAATTGGAGTGGAAGTATCCATCTTTGGAAGACAGACAGTGAAGGTAAACCAAGGTTACCAAAAGGAGATCCACCTCTACTACCAATGGCCGAGCATATAAAGATGCCTGCAGAAGTAATATCAGGATTGAAGGGTTACATAAAATTTTGGCAGAATCTAAGTAATGGTTCATTTGTGCCAAGATATTATAGGCCCGTCATAGATTATTGGAGTAATGTAATCGAAGAGCTTGGAAAACCAATACAATCAGAGGCAAGAAAGTACACAAATTTTTGGCCAAAATCTGAAGGGTCCCATCAATTAGATGATATGAATGTTGAACAATTGCAGGCATAAAGATTCTTAGGTATTGAAGAACATAATGATCATTATTGTGGGCTTGCACGGGATAAACCAAGGGAGGCATTTAACCCTATGCTACATGTTCAGCAAGGACACTTTGTTATGCTGCACCCAGATGACACAAACATCTATCCAGTTTGGCTTGCTATGGCTGAATCGGATATTGATGATGAGCCTACATCACCAAATTACAAGAAACTCTTGATTCAATATTGGGGACCTTGTGCAAGGAAGAAAGGTTTGATAGATACTCAAGCTTATGCTGATTGTTGGAAGGGATATTGGCAAATTAATGAGGCAGAACAACAAGTATGGGAAAATGCTGATGCAATTCTTTGGTCGTGGAGACCAAGGAATCCACCACCATACAAAAGAATCAAGATACCAGAAAAGGAAGCCCGTAAAGCAAAAGCATGCTTAGGCTTGGCCTGTGAGATGAAGCTCATATTGATGGTTCCTTCAATGAGGATTAGCATTTGTAGATGCAATATTGACAATGTGGATTTTTAGGTTATAACTCTAATATCCAAAAGAGATGTACTTTTGTACTATCTTCTTTTAAATTACTTTTTATTTTCACTTATTGAATGAAATTTTTCTTTGTGCCTCCTACATTTTTTTGATATAATAATGTCTCTATCTTATTTGTTCAATTGTTTCATAAATTTTGTGCAGTGTACAACTCAATTGGTGCAGGTCCTTGTTACAAAGAAACAAATACCACTTTCTTATTAATGGTGTTTATCAACACCACCTTTCTACATGATTATCAAACTCCTTTCAAAATATGTTTATGCACAAATACTAATTATACCACTTTTTTGGTTCGAACAGTGATTATCTCAACACTACCTTCCTCCGTTCTATATTAAGAAATTCCACAATAACTATTCCCACATTAAGTGGGAAATTCCCATAATACATGAAACCTCTCAATTTCAAAATTCCCATAATGCGGGATTTTTCCCATAATACCTAATACGGTCTTCACTCTCTTTGGCTCTTTTCTTAATCACGAGATTAGTAAAGGACACTTTTTTAGGCGTTTTTAGCCCTAATGCACTAGTTTCCACTTGGTTCTCAGTATATGGGCTTTGCATGGACCACCTACCCTCCCTTCGGTGTACAGTTTGGACTCCCCTTTTCTCTAGCTCTCTCACCAGGATACCAACCGGGCTATCCGGTTATAACTTCTTAGCCTCTACACCCATTGCACATGGATCACACCTCCGGATCTCCCCACCCAGGAAGATGCACTTCTACAGAGATCACTTTCTCACACTCATCACTGAGGATGGATTCATCCAGCAGCTGGGCTACTTAAGTGTTCACATGTCCCATGCCATGCGGATTGCGACGAGTGGCCAGATACAGGTTTCAATATCCCACCACCTCTCAATCCAATGGTTGGTTTGCAAATTATGTGAAAGCTCAATCCAATGATGTAATTGATGTACCCCAAGACGTTATTTTGAAGCTTATGAGCTATAAGACTTATGAGTCTATCATGTACTATCTGCTTTTGTTGTAAGAATCCTACACCTGAAAGTGACACCATAGTGCTAAAGGCCTAAGTGGGCACTAAGGCGGTGATTTTAACCTCTCAAGTATGGTAATGACCATGCACACATCAAGGGGGGGTATTGAGATAATGATGTTAGCATGCCTAGGATGAGCAAATGTGCACTAGAGCATAACTAAAAATAATGGAAATTGAATGCTTGCAAAGGGGGTCCATTGCCATTTTTTGGGAATAGAAGAGTCCAATAGGAGCAAGCTTATGTCCAAGTGGCACCAATGATTGTAAGGGAGATTGATGAATGAAGCCTATATTAAGAGACTTGTGTTAATGAAAGATATCACCCTTTTTTTCCAGTCCACATCTTGCTAACTCGTGCGTGGCTCTTTCCTTATCTAGTACAATCTAGCGAATAAAAAATGAAGAGTACACACTCCTTCCTAGCATAGCTATAGAACTTGCAATCTTTTTACAATTCTTTCAGTTGCTCTAGGATTGCACTAGACCTTCCTTTTATTCTATATGCTACATACCATTTGTGACCTTGGGATGAAGAAATGTCATGATGTGATGAGGTGCTCACCACCCATATTGCAGGACCAGATGGAGGGCTTATAACGTCGAACATGGGAAGTAGACCTTCAAGAGAACCAGTGGGACTTACCTTACCACACATGCATGGCAATGAGACGTATTCCCAACTACAGCTCTGAGATGAGGGAATGCCCATAGTGTGTTGCAGAATTTAGCATGATAATTATTTGGAGCAACACACTTCATGGATCTACGCCCATGTGAGAGACATAGATAAACCACACCACTATCCTTCTTGCTCTCCTTATAGTGAGCAACGTGCTGGAGTGCAACAAGTAGGGCACTTGGAAACATGTGGTTGGGTGCTTCCACTTGAAAACATGTGGTTGGGTGCTTCCGCTTGGTGTGGAAGAAGTTGTTCTCCTCCATGGCATCGGCCACAAGGTCTTCAAGGTCTATAACCTGGAGTATAGGAAGAAGCTAAAGAACCACAATATAACAAACTAATGAAGGTTACGACTACAACGATAGAGGAATAAATTGATATATGCAAGAACATCAATCTACATCTTCTTTTTTCAATTTTAGAAAGCTGAAATGCATTTTTTTAATCAAATTTGTAGTTGCAAAGTCATATGGATAGTTAATAGTTCACATCTTACATGATGCACATCTTTAGCTCAAATAGAGTAATAGTTTTTCACCTTTTTGAATTTTAAGGAATTCTGGTCCTAATCTTGAGAGAGAGAGAGAGAGAGAGAGAGAGAGAGAGAGATGACTATTTCTTATATATTGAGGAGAACGCAAGGGCAGATGAAGAGGAGGAGGTAGAGGGCCGTAGGGGTTGTTTGAAAGCTTATATATTGAGGTTGAAAACCTTTGCTTGTGATTAATTAATTAATGGCCCATATGGGGTATGAATTCATTAATTAATACGGTATCGCCAATGTACATTTTAGGGAGTCGAGTCCCTTAAAAAGAATAAAAGAATAAGTGATAACTAGAGGAAGTGGCACAAGGTATAAGTTTGCCAAGGATGGCTAGAGTAGAGGACGATGACTGCGATGACCGCTGGAATCGTCGCTAGAGTAGAGGACGATGTATGCTGGAAGGATGGCCCGATCGTCATAAACCACGAGCTCGTCGTAGTTAAGGACCTCGCCAGGGTCACCTTGGACTGAGTGGAAGCCAGGGGGAGGCCTAGTGAGGTGCTGGAGGTTGCGAGTGGATCGATGCATGCGCCCAGCCAACACCTTGCACACCATCATCACCTTGTAGGAGCTGCTGCTGCTGATGCCCGATCCGTTTGTAGGATTCTCTTGCAAGTTGCTGCAACACACGTAGTCGTTGGCCTTGCTGCTGATGGAGGAGCAATAGATGCCCCTCCCGAATCTTTGGAAACGCTCCTTTCGGCACTTGCTGGTCTTGAAGCCCGACTGGAGGATCCTGCACAGGCTGCACCATGGGTCGGAGCACAATGAGGACGAGCTCCCCGGCTGAATTACTCCTGCTTGGGCCAGTTGCCCCAGCCCGCACCTCACCGTGGTCCCATGGTACCGCTGCAGCTCGTTGCCGTCGCGCAGGATCTTGTTGCGTACATCGATGTCTTCGTCTGCCGCCGTGAAGCGCTTGTTGTTGGCTAAGTACTCCTTCTTCAGCTTCTTCCTATACTCCTCGAAGCCCTTCCTCCGGGTTGTAGACCTTGAAGATCTTGTAGATGCCATGGAGGTGCACTGTGGGATTCTTCCACGCCCACTGGAAGCGCGGAGCCACAAGCTGCCAGGTGAACTGCTCGTCGAACTCCGGGACCTCCGTCACTGCACACAACATTTCACCAATTACACCAGCTTAGGAAAGGCATTAATGTTGAACAGATAAGCAAAGCAGCAGGAATGATCGATAGTATGTCTCTCACATGCGTGCCGGTCCGTGAAGTGTGCATCAAGATCGTTGGCCGTGCTGAATTTCGCAGCGCACTGCGAGCATTCCCTCACCGTGGAGCCGTAATTGGGCATACGTCTCCTTGACACGCGTGTGTGGTAAGGCGAGTCCCACTGGTGCTGGTGCAAACAGTTCATGCTCTTGAAGGTCCTCCCGCAGTCGCTGCAAGCCACCGCCACCTGCTCCCGCAATATGGGCGGTGCGACGTCGACGTCGACGTCGTCATAATCATATTGATCCGCAGCAGCAGAGATGATCCCCAGCGTTGTGTTTCTGAGTGGCTGCTCGCTCAGATGGAAATCCACGAAGTGGTTGAAGAATCTGTAGCAATGCTTGCAAGGCGATCTAGCCCGGGACGCTTGCTGAGGAGAGTGGGAGTCCGTGTAATGCTGCAGCATGGATGCCTCGCGATCGTAGGAGCGATAGCAGAGAGGGTGCTTGCACACAACTCGTGGCATCCTCTGCTGCACGAGAGAGAAAGACTGGTAAATGCGATGCTAATTAGGGTGTGCGCCTAATCGGCAAAACACTAGCTTCTGCCTTGCTTAATCAATAGGCTGGTAAATGCGATGCTAATTAAGGTCAATCGATCAAACAGACTTTTTAGTGCCAGTCGTAGCCCCGCGAAGCCTCCCAACAACAGCGGTCAGGTTACGGCGAGATTACAGAAGTTTGTTTTTTTTTTTAATGTTAAAAAAAAAGGAGAATAAAAGGACCGCGTAAACTTCCTAACAAGCGGGCATGGCGTGTTCGCTAGGCTTGAGTTTTGACGGGCACCCTTGCCGTTCAAAATGTAGTAAACTTTTTATTTAATTTTAGTGTACTTTTTTTAAAAAAAATGGGCGTTTAAAAATTTTTGCAAGTATTTGACGGCCAAAATGGTATGTCACAAAGTAACCTCCCTTTCACCACATAGGCACACTTCCAAGTGTTGATTCCTTGAAACAAAAGCATAGAGTGCAAAGAAGAAGCAAGGAAATTGGGAGGAAGTGTATATCTTTCAAAGCAACAACACAATTGACCACTATTTAGCATTCATACACCACAAAGGAGGAAATCTTAGAGATGATGATGTTTAAAGAGGACTAAGGCGAGATACATTAACAAGGACTAGTGTCTATACACCCTTGGTCCATTTTCAAGGTGGATTCTTGGATTCCCCCCCAATTGCTAACTTGCACCATACTTCAAGCTAGTGTACCTAGAAAATCAATTATTGACCTTAAAAAAGATTACAAAAGAGCTGCATGAGAAAATCAATTATCGACCTTAAAGATAACAAAAGAGCTACATGATGAGAAGAGGCGTTATGGCTTTGAAAGTTTGACATAAGCCATCAAATGTAGAGTAATTAAGTTTATGGTACATTAAATTAACGATTGCACTAATCTGGAGTCAAAGCACACCCAAGAATCAACTAGATGATGAAAATTCTTTGTGTTTGTTCTTTTAATAGCTTATATATCCTCTTTCAATAAAGTGCATGTGTATGAGCAAGGGGTTTTAAAGCTTGTTTCTACATGCAAAATCGTACGAATTGCATTTTGTCCTTGTGTATGAAAGTTATGGTGTCCCTTCTTATAGAGCCTATTGTTGCCTTGTTTTCAACACACATGCATGTTTTTCTAAATTAAATATTTTGTTCATTATATTTTTAATGTCCTTACAAGTAGTCCTCAATAATATGCATCCATGAGTCATGTAAGGATTAAAGTAATGAAATACCCCCTTCCTATTTTGGTTCTCATAACAATATCATCATTATGCACGGGGTCCTCACTTTCTAAAACCTACCCTATCACCCTACATTCATCCATCTTTGTAAAAACACTTACATATAACACGTAAAAAAAATAGTTCCCCCCTACATATATAGGAAATTCATTGGTATGAATGCATGTGTGTTATGTCACATCAAGCCTCATGAAATGGGAATGCAACCTTTCAAAAATGGACTTATGTAAAATAATGGGAATGGAACCTTCCAAAATGCCCTTATGTATAAGTCTTCTAGTGGGATTCTTACAAAGTTATGTAATGCCCTATCTTATGGTGTTATTCTGATACCTTTATGACCCACTTCTTCATATTAATTCCTTACTTTTACCACACATGGATGTTTTTAAAAAATGCTAACTTCATCTATTCATTAATTTTAGTGTGTACCTAAAACTAACCCTTGTTCTTTATACATTATAACCACTACAACACTGTTCAAGGCTATTGCAAGGGAAGATTTTCTGAAAGATGGTCAAAATTTTAGAGGCAAATGTGGAGCTTTGCACAATAAGCCTTGTAGCTTCTTGGCCCTTTCAGCAAACCTTATAATAAGTCTTGTAAGCCTCAAAATAAGCATATTAATATCTACTCGCTATTTTTAGTATGTACCTAAAAAAACCCTCACTATTTATACATTATTACCACTACAATAACTTAAGCCTATTTTTTAAAGATGGTTAAAATTTTGGAGATATATGTTGAGCTTCACCTAGCCTAATAGTTTTTTGGCCCATGCAACAAGTCTCAAAATAAGCCTTATAAATATGCCTACAAAGATTGGTCAGAATCTTTATAGATAAACTTCAAACTTGTAAAATAGTAATTTTTTATTATGACATATGTGTGTGTGTGTATTTATCTATCTATATACATACATACACACATACATACATACATAAATACTTACACACACACACACACATATGTATGTATATGTGTATACCTATACATACACACACACACACACACACACACACACACACATACACGTGCACACGCGCGCGCTGTCGTGCCATGGCACGTCTATGATGTGGAACCGTGCATGTGAGGCCGTAAAATACACATCCAGATGCATGAGGTTATGTGCCATGACGAGTCATTATATGATGACATGTACATATGTTCATATTGTATATAAGGTTCAATAAGACAAGCTGAGGCTGAGTCAAATCTAGGAGTTTTTGCATATGAGTGTGGAGGGTGATGGTTCTGCTAAATGGTATCGATTGGGTCAAATCAGTGAATCTTATGGAATGCAAGCATGAGGGTATCTCAATGCACAAAGGGATGTATTTATGAAGATATGGGAAAATACTTGAATAAATAATTTGGGAGTCTATAAATCACATGGCCAATATGATGATTTATACACTATGGAGGTATCAAAAAGTAATGGAGATTCAATGGACATTGCAGTGACGCGCACTTATTGAATGTTGGGGAATTAAAAAATAGGTGCATTGAGGACTTTAACCTTAATGCTAAGGTTATGCTTTGTAACCTTAGTGCTAAGGTTAACAAAGCATGTTTGGGGATTTTCTAGAAAACGCGCAGCTTTTTTTTAAACGGCATGTATAGCTGGCAGAAGGTGGTGGGGGGGAGCGCCGAGACCTCCGCGGGAAAAAGGTGAGAGCACCGGAGGCAAACGGCGATTGCAGAGGTGAGAGGAAATTTTGCAGAGTGAGGGGAACAGTGTCGATGGCGACCAGAAGATTTCAATCGAAGAGCATATTTTCTGTGCATAGCTTTTAGGTGCTTGAAATGAAGGGAAAATTGAGAGCTATTCGATGATGTGCTCTTGGAAAAAACAAAGCTCACAGTCAACACAGAGGCGACTGTTTCGCCATTTCATCCTCCATCATGTTATCGGCGCTGAAGCGGCCATTATGGGTCAACAAAAATAAAAAAAAATCGACGTGTTCATTCATCGCAACATTCAGATAAGCCTAATTTAAAAACTCCTTTGTTACCTTAGAAAAAGGGCATGACATACAAGCCCTTAAAAGATTTGGAATATATGGGAAAAAGTTGGTGAACAAGATATAATTTTGGGAGAACTGAAGTTTTGTAAAATCACGGAAGATGGCCTTGTTTCTGCTTGACTGAATTTTGGAAATTATGTACATGAATTAGCTATGCCGTATTCTATCTTTTGCTTATGAAATGTTAGAATATTAAGGCAGGTTTTCAGGTGAAAAAGAGCATCATGATATCATGGTTTTAATGGCATTGGATGAAAAGGATGTAACTGGACACATGTTTATTGGAAAAATGGGAATGCCTTGTTATGCCCACATGTAAGTGGTTCAAAGGATTTCATGCAATTTTGTGCAATCAACGGAATGATTTCAAGGATGTATTGAGGTGAATCGACACATGTATTGTCATTGGAAATAGTGATGTTCAATACTCCTTGGAAAATTTTGCGCGTGAGTTTCCTTGTTGGATTTGACATTCACTCTCACAGCTAGAAGTTTCGTACTTTCCTGGCTGCACCACACACTTCACGACATCTTTGGTGAACCCGACGTGAATCTGCTAGGGTGAGAGTGTGGTGAAATATACAGGGAAGCTATGGCTGAGAATTCTGAGGGCCAGGGGGTTCATTTTGACCCCGGAGTTATGCAGATGTTCCAAATGTTTACCATGTACATGCAACAGCAACAAGCTGCTGAGAGGGGACAGATTTCCACGACCAAAGCCTTACAATCAATTGTGAAAAAGGTGGATCAATTTGATGGGAAGGACATTACAAAGTATCTGCGCAATTATATAAAGGAGATGGAGCTAAACAGGGTGACTGAGGAGGATATGGTTCGAAGTTTCGAGTTGGTATGCGTTCCTGAAATAAGAGAGCGCATAAAAGGATTGCAGACAGCACGGGGTGGCAGAAATTGGGAAGAATTCAAGCTTGCTTTAAAGGATGAATACTTCATGGAGGATTCTGAGCGAGTGACCAAACGAACTTTCTTGGAATGGGTCACAAAACCTAAAATGGGAATTTCCGCCACAGAATTGCTAAGGGAGTTTGAGAAGCGTTATGCCCAGTTGTCAAGAATAGAGCGTGCAACTTTGGACAGAGAAAAGACAGAGCTCTTCTTGCAAGCAGCTGGGAAAGATCTCCAGGAGAAATTGGAAATCCTCCTTGAGGATAAGAATACAGAGCAGGGATTAAAGAGTGATTGGAATGATGTTGAGGATGCAGTCACTATGTTAGCAAAGCGGCAGCGGAGGAGGGATAAAATGGTGATGGGCTCTGCAACCCCCATAGCTGCTGTTACCCCTGAGAATTTATCCAAGCCAGCTGCTACAATTCCTAAGATAGATGGGCCGATGGATGAGCTTATCAAGGGTATGCGTGATTTAAAATTGAAGATGTCCAGGATTGAAGAAAAGGGTCTACCATTGGGGCAGGCTTCTATGCAAAGGCCTCAAATCAAAGAAGGGTTTACATATAGATGCATATGGTGTGATGACCCAGAGCATGCAAAGAAGGATTGTACCAGCTATAAAGAAGCTCTTAAAAATCAACTTGTGTTCTTCAAAGATGGGAAAATCCATCTTACAGAGACTGGTCTTCCATTGAGTACAAACTTTGGGAAAGGAGGGATGAAAAAGCTAGTAGAGGATATGGCTGCTAGTCATGCCATTTCTATGGTTGAGGCAGCAACCTATGGATTAAAGGTTGGTCAACTAAAGCAGGGATTTGAGAATGATGAGGATTATGAGAATGAGAATTTTTGGCCGTCAACAATGGAATTAATTGCATCAAAGAAAGTGTCAAAGCAAGCTTTGCATGAGGCAGGTGATTGTATACGTCTTGAGACTGGCTGGGAGGAGCCTGTGGATTCTTTATCCATTCATGCCTATATTGCCAAATGTCAAAATAATGAGGCACAGGTAGAGGAGAAGCGAAAAAGGGAAAATGAGGAAGGAGGGCCATCAAAAAGAGTTACACGTGGAAGTGAAAAGAAGGATCCTGGGCCATCACATATGCCTCCACAGCATAGCAGACCTCCACATGATGTTTCAATGGAAGAAGAGCCAGCAAAAATGAAGGAGAAGGGTAAAGGGAAAAGTCCACTCTACAAGCTTCAATCTGATATTGAAGTTGCAACAGATCTCAAAAAGGTACTTGAAGAAAGGATTCTAAACAGCAGGGTGGAATTCACACTAGGGGAAGTCTTGGGGATTGCAAAGAAAGAATTTCATGATGAGATAATTGATATTATACGAAGAAAAAGGCAGTCCATAATTGAATCTATTCCATCACAAGGGGAAGCAAGCACTTCCAAGACTCATGGTGTACAGGTACAGAAAAAGGAAGAGAGAGAAAATGTGGTGGAATGTAATCACTCTGCTGATGGGGCACGACAAGTGCGTTTTGTGGAAGAGGATGATGAAAAAGAAGCTCTTACAAAGAATCATTACTCTAGGAGTCATTGGGCAAGAGCAACCACTGAAACCCTTGTCAAGATAGGTGATTTGGAAGAGCCGTATGTCGCTCTAATTGATCATGGGTCTGAAATAAATCTTATGGCTAAAAATCTCTACAACAAATGTAAGTGGCCAATGGATGTGGATCATGGGTGGATGATTAAAGCAGCTAATAATTCATCTGGAGAGCTTTATGCAGCATGTCCAAATGTAAGGGTAACTATAGGGGATGTGAAGGATGATCAGAATTTCTTTGTTCAGGAGATGTCATCGTATCCCCTTATCCTTGGGCAACCCTACATTACAGCTGTAAGGATGGAAACAAAAGTTTTGGATGATGGATCAGCATATGCAAGAATAAGGAGTAAAGATGGCAAAAAAGCTGTTCAGTTTTTGACAGTTTGCATTAATCATGAAAGGAATCGTGAATCTCTTCGGGCACAGTCACTCCCAAAGATAAACAGAGAGTTCATGAATTACAGGGAGATGAGGGATTTTGGCCAGGTGCCATTGTAAAGCGGGATTCCAATGGTACAAGGGGGAATGAGTTCTCGCAGGACTCAATCAATGTAAATAGTTTTTCAGCAAATTTTCAGGGATTCTCCAGCGATGGGTCACTGGTTTTTGTAAAAAGCAAGGATTTAAAGCGTGGCATGCAAAAACATATACAAAATGAACAAAAAGGTTTTGAGCAGTGTGGTCTTTTGGGAAAGAATGAGTTTATTTCAGGGGTGCTTGATGAGGTGTCATTTATAGATACTATGGATGTGCTTTTTGATATGGGAAGAGCATGCTTACAGGGTGGAAATGAAATGATAAAGGTGTCATCTGTGGAGATGTATGATATAATCCAGGAATTTGAGGGGGTGGAATGTAAAAACATGAATTGTGAGATGGATGCTCATGTTGATACAAAGTATAAAACGGTTGCAAAGAAGGTGAAACCAGTTGCCTTGCCCTTGCCACCAGGAAGCAAGGAGAAGATAGATGAAGCTTCTATGCAGCCAAATCTTAGAGATCCGAAGAAAATTGGGCATAAATTTACTCAAGAAACTCTAAAAGAGCTGAAGATTGGTGAGAGGGATTTTCTGTTGCCAGTTGAAAGGGAATGCTTTGAGGAGATGCTTGTAAAACATGGGAAAGCTTTTGCCTTTCAGCCGCATGAGATAGGTTGTGTTGATCCAAGTGTAACAGCACCAATGGTGATCTTTACTGTTCCACATGTGCCTTGGAACCTGCGGCCAATTCCAGTACCAAAGGCTCTCTTGCCAAAGTTGATGGAATTACTAAAGGAAAAGATCAGGATGGGAATCTTGGAGCCTTCATGTGCCCCATATTCCAACAGATGGTTTACTGTACCAAAGAAAAATGGGACATTGCGCTTTATTCAAGACATGCAACCTGTAAACAAAGTCACAATCAGGAATGTGGGAGCAGGTCCAATTGTGGATGAGTTTGCAGAAGCATTTGCAGGGAAAGCTATATACTCTATGGGTGATCTGTATTCGGGATATGATCAGTTCCAGCTGGATATACAAAGCAGGGACTTGACCACAATGAGAACTCCTTTGGGATTAGTAAGGATGTGTACCTTACCACAGGGAGCCACTAACTCAGTGGCACATATGATGAATGGAATGAATAAAGTCTTACGGGACTTCATACCACAAAAAACTATGCCATTTTTGGATGATGTGCCAATAAAAGGCTGTGATGAGAAAGACAAAGATGGAAATTTGGATTCAAAAGGGTGCCGCAAGTTTGTGGCAGATCATATAAAGGATTGTGACATGATTCTATCCAGGCTTGAAGAAGTGAATCTTACTTTATCTGGGCAGAAATCAGTGTTTGGGGTTGGTGAAGTGCTAATAGTGGGACATCTTTGTAGTACTAGTGGACGCCGTCCTTGTCCAGCCAAAATAGATGCAATACAAAGAATGAAAGAGACATGCATTAATGTTACAGAGCTGAGGAGATTTCTTGGAGCATGTGTCTTTTATGTTATTTGGATCCCACATTATGCACATGTAGCAGATCCTCTTTATCAGCTTTTGAGGAAAAATCAAAAATTTTTGTGGAGTGCAGTACATATTAAAGCTATGCAGAAGCTGAAATATTTGCTCCAATCATCACCCATTTTGAGAAAGGCAGATTATGAGTGTGGCAGGCCTGTGATTGTTACAGTTGATACTAGTCCTACTGAGATAGGATGGGCAGTAGGACAAGATGATGAGGATGATCATAGGTATGTAATTAGATTTGGAGCAAAGGTATTAAGCTTTCGGCAGCGAAAGTATCCACAGATCAAGAGAGAATTATGGGGGATAGTCACTGCTCTAAAATGTGAAAAAGAATATCTTATTGGGGCATCTGTACTTGTGGAGACTGATTGCTTGCCACTTCTTGGGATGATAGCAAGTTGTACCACTCCAGATATTGCTATGCTTAGGTGGATTGCTTATATCAAGTCACTAAATCCTGAGTTTGAGCATATTGCGGGAAAAGATAATCCAGTTGCAGATATGCTATCACGAGCCAGATATGAAGATGAGGAAGAGATGATTAGTGACATTGATGATGTGGGTACAAAGTTCTATACTACAGCATATGCAAAAGGGGATCATATTTGCCTATCAAATGCACTCGAGTCTTTTATTGAGGAAATATATGAAGGAGACTGGTTGCTTATTGGTCAATATTTGAGCACTCTAACAAGGCAACAAAATTGGTCTGACTCAGAATTTAAGAGGATCCGCAGAAAAGCATATGGTTACTTCCTAAAGGATGGGTATCTCTGGAAGCATCCTAAACAGAGGAATGCTATGCCACAGAGAGTCATATGTGATAAAGAGACTCAAGGAAAGCTTGTGAAAGAATTCCATGAGAGTCTCTGGGCTGGGCATAGAAGTGTGTGGGCCACCTTTACCAAAATAAAGGAAAAATATTGGTGGAGAGGAATGTACAAGGATATTTCCCAATATGTGGAAACATGCATAGTATGCCAAATGTACTCGAATGTGAGGCATCGTGATGGCTTGCAACCAACCTACCCACCTGCCATGCACTACAAATGGGTAGTGGATCTAGTTACAATGCCTTTGGGAATTTGGCAGATGCGGTATATAGCACTTGCAAGAGAAGATTTGACAAATCAGGTAGAAGGGCGTGCTCTTAGAACAAAGAGTACGGAAACAGTATGCAAATTTCTCTTGGAAGATGTGATCTGCCGATATGGTTGTGTTGGGAAAATAACAGCTGATAGGGGAGAGCTAGATGTTGAAGAAGCAAGGGAATTCTTCTCTAGAATTGGTATCAAACTGTCTCTAACATGTGCTTACAATCCTGAGGGCAATGGGAAAAGTGAGCGAGGACATCCTCCAATCATTAAAGCTTTGGCTAAGGCATGCAGAGAAAGGATGAGAGAGTGGCCAAAGCTGCTACCATATGCCTTGTGGGCTGACCGTCAGGGATTTCACTGACGTAAACGAGAACATGTGAACATGTTAATAACATATGTTAATAACACAAAAAATCTTGTGATCACATGTTATATTCACAAAGTTTTCACAAGGGCCTAAAAAATTTATCTTTGTCGGGCATAAAAAATCTTCTTAGGTGGCCACTGACCTCCTATTATGTGAAGATGGTAATATGAGAACATGTGAATAGCTTATTCCCATGTGTAGCCAAGCTTTTAAGGGGTTCCCAAATGACAAGTGACCTGTTATTTTGTGAACGGTAACATGAGAACATGTGAATAACTTGCTCACATGTGTTATTATCACAAAAAATCTTGTGATCACGTGAATATTAAATCCCTGCTGACCGTACAACTCATAGCTCAGTGACAGGATACATGCCTGCAGAATTAATGTATGGTCAGAAGCCAGTGATGCCAGTTGAAGAAGTAATTCTAACTTGGAATGTATTGCCCTGGGTGGAAGGATTGAGCAGAGATGACCTCCTTGCATTGCGAATAAGACAGTTAGAGAGGAGGCCTGAAGATGTAGAGCTTGCTAAAGCTCGCTTGAAAGATGCAAGGTTGAAAAATAAAGAAAGATTTGATAGTAGACACAGACTCCGGCCAAAACCTATTGAAGAAGGTGATTGGGTTCTAATGTATGACAGTAGTCTTGACAACCAATTCACTGTTCAAAGAAAATTTGCAAAAAGATGGTTTGGCCCTTACATTGTCAAGCATGTGCATGGAAATGCCACGTATACTTTGTGTGAGCTTGATGGAACAGAAGTAAAGAATCTTGTGGCTGGCAAAAGAATCAAGATATTTAAAAGAAGGCATGATGGTGATCCTTTTGATTCACAAAAGATTCAGGATGAGAAGCTTGACAGTGGAAGTATGGATATGGTTGAAGAGGAAGAGGATGATCTTCCTGGAACTGCAGAAGATGAAGACGACATCCAGTTATATGTGGACCTTGATGATGATTTGGCACATACCAGAGGATGTGCAGGTTTAGAGGGGGTGGATGTCGTGCCATGGCACGTCTATGATGTGGAACCGTGCATGTGAGGCCGTAAAATACACATCCAGATGCATGAGGTTATGTGCCATGACGAGTCATTATATGATGACATGTACATATGTTCATATTGTATATAAGGTTCAATAAGACAAGCTGAGGCTGAGTCAAATCTAGGAGTTTTTGCATATGAGTGTGGAGGGTGATGGTTCTGCTAAATGGTATCGATTGGGTCAAATCAGTGAATCTTATGGAATGCAAGCATGAGGGTATCTCAATGCACAAAGGGATGTATTTATGAAGATATGGGAAAATACTTGAATAAATAATTTGGGAGTCTATAAATCACATGGCCAATATGATGATTTATACACTATGGAGGTATCAAAAAGTAATGGAGATTCAATGGACATTACAGTGACGCGCACTTATTGAATGTTGGGGAATTAAAAAATAGGTGCATTGAGGACTTTAACCTTAATGCTAAGGTTATGCTTTGTAACCTTAGTGCTAAGGTTAACAAAGCATGTTTGGGGATTTTCTAGAAAACGCGCAGCTTTTTTTTAAACGGCATGTATAGCTGGCAGAAGGTGGTGGGGGGGAGCGCCGAGACCTCCGCGGGAAAAAGGTGAGAGCACCGGAGGCAAACGGCGATTGCAGAGGTGAGAGGAAATTTTGCAGAGTGAGGGGAACAGTGTCGATGGCGACCAGAAGATTTCAATCGAAGAGCATATTTTCTGTGCATAGCTTTTAGGTGCTTGAAATGAAGGGAAAATTGAGAGCTATTCGATGATGTGCTCTTGGAAAAAACAAAGCTCACAGTCAACACAGAGGCGACTGTTTCGCCATTTCATCCTCCATCATGTTATCGGCGCTGAAGCGGCCATTATGGGTCAACAGAAATAAAAAAAAAATCGACGTGTTCATTCATCGCAACATTCAAATAAGCCTAATTTAAAAACTCCTTTGTTACCTTAGAAAAAGGGCATGACATACAAGCCCTTAAAAGATTTGGAATATATGGGAAAAAGTTGGTGAACAAGATATAATTTTGGGAGAACTGAAGTTTTGTAAAATCACGGAAGATGGCCTTGTTTCTGCTTGACTGAATTTTGGAAATTATGTACATGAATTAGCTATGCCGTATTCTATCTTTTGCTTATGAAATGTTAGAATATTAAGGCAGGTTTTCAGGTGAAAAAGAGCATCATGATATCATGGTTTTAATGGCATTGGATGAAAAGGATGTAACTGGACACATGTTTATTGGAAAAATGGGAATGCCTTGTTATGCCCACATGTAAGTGGTTCAAAGGATTTCATGCAATTTTGTGCAATCAACGGAATGATTTCAAGGATGTATTGAGGTGAATCGACACATGTATTGTCATTGGAAATAGTGATGTTCAATACTCCTTGGAAAATTTTGCGCGTGAGTTTCCTTGTTGGATTTGACATTCACTCTCACAGCTAGAAGTTTCGTACTTTCCTGGCTGCACCACACACTTCACGACAGCGCACACACACACACACATATACATGTATGTATTGTAGTGACGGTAGTGATGTGTGGATGGAGGCTAATCATGGGCAGGGGCACTTTTTCCCTCTTTAGGAGGTTTTTTTGCTCGAGCTTGTATCGAGGGGGTAGGTACTCTTCCTTTGATTCTTTATCCCCTCCCTCTTCATCTGGGTTAGGTGGCTATGGTTTTATAGAGATAAATGTTTCATGTACAACATATATGTGTTCTTCTTTAGAAAACGTAGGATATTCAATATGTTCTTGATCAAAATCATACACTAATGAAGTAGTAAATTTTTTAGATGTGTAGTAATGATATCAAACAGCTTAAGTATGTTGTGGATTGTACATGGTGTTTGGAGAGGGGCTCGAGGGGTTATGGGTGGTGCTGCCCTTTCCATCATTTTTTTTGGTTAAATCATTGGGCTTTGTATGTGGGTGTAGTTAGTTTCTTTGCCGCTTACAAGCTTTGTTGGAGCTTCACTTTTAGATTCCTTTTCTTCCAAGGCTTGTGTAATCTACTCTTCTCTTTTTTCTTGGCATCTGTTTACCACCAGTCAGTGTTTGTTGCTAACTCTTCTTTCTCTTTGGTGAGAGCTTGTGTTTGTAGCTTTAAGGTGTTTGCCTTGGCATCGATTATCTGACTGTTTAAATGTGTAATGACATCTTCATGGCTTTTGACCATGGCATCTTTCTCATTAATCATATCAATTACCGTGGTCTTCATGGTCTATGGCTATTTGTTTAGCCCCTCATCACAAGTGCTTGCATATAATCTTCTAACGTGGGATTCCTCTTCCTTCAATGCCTAGTTTAGTTGTTTTTGTGGCTACGTATTATCAAGTCAATATTAAGTTCTACATTTTGTAACATGTTCTAAGCATTTACTTTTATGCCTCCAATAGATCCAACAAACTTTGACTTTGATGTTGGCATTGTTTGTTACCTCTATGAGCTGCAAAGTTTTGTGTATCCTATATGTTTTGTATGTGCAATTTGAGCTCTCTATAAATTTCTCTCTCATAAGCCAAGCTCTTAGTCTTGTCTTCCTGCTCTCTTTGGTGGTCAAATTGTTCATTTTATTTCAAATCTTTCCATATCTTTCCTCCTGAAAGTCTTACAGCCTACTCCAGTGGGCTCCATTTGTTCCTCTTCCTTAGCTTTCTCTTAGGCATTCAACTGTTCTTACTACTCTGTTGTTGCTTGATGGTTTCTTTAAGTTTCTGTATTTAGGCAGGTTTCAGGTATTGGTTTCGCTCTATAATAATAGCTACAAAAATATTAAGACCCACTACCATTACTATTGAGAAATCAAGCATGATTAGGCTTAAGGTGGATCAAACCATATGAGAATATGATTAAGCATATTGATTAAGATAATACACAAAATATGATTAAGCTAATACCAAGATAATGACAACAATTAAGAAGTACACCATCATAATCTCATTGCATTATAGGTTTGGAATGCCATAAGATAGGTTTGGTGGAATTCAAAATTATTGTATTTTGAGGCCCTATAAAAGAAGGGAAAATGAGGAAAAAATCATGATAATTCTTTTTCTCGAGAATTTAATATTTTTGAGGGTTATTTAGTGTTGAAGTATGTTTTCACGTGTTGACATTAGATAAATGCGGGTTATTTGCATATTGTTAATACAATTGTACCTCATATTAGTAGTTCTTTCTGTTTGGATTAATTCTAAATGATGTTGAAAATAGAAAGGTTTTGCTAAAATAGAAAGGTTGAAATTATAATAAACGACATTAGATGAATATGCACTACAAGACAATGCTGCCATACACGCATTTCATACAAGCGATAAATTACGGGCGCATGTATGGTCGCGCATGTATTTCAATAGTATCGGGCGCGTGTATATTGGCATTTAAATTCGCGTGTATATTGGCATTTATCAGCGCGTGTATATACACGCAGTTATACACGCATCAATACATGGAGCAGTACACGCTTTATTAAGAAAAACTAAATTCCTTTATAAAATTAAAAACTATTTTCTTTAAACCATCTCATAGTACATTACAGTATATATCATTACACAATCCCACTACATGCATTTACAACAATGAAATATATTCAAAAATAAATCATGAGATGATAATTAAAAGACAACACATACAATAGAAATGTCATCAATTTAGAACGATACAATGATGGATTGGTTAGGGTTCGATCTCATCTTCAATAAGATCCATCCTTGCCAAACGATCAACATCAATATCCATTTGATCAATTTATAAGGCTACGATTAAATTTATTCCACTATCGATATTCTGTCCATTGATCATGGTATCGATGTCGTGATCATCCTCATCAACATCACCATCATCCTCAGTGGTAGGGTCATTCTCATGATCATGAGAAATGACACGCTCATCCTCATTATCATGATCATCTCTTATTTGATCACATCAATCACAACATCTTCATTGGCATGTTCGACATCATCTTCATTGCGGCTTGTTACATCCTCCATATGCTCCATATCAGTGAATGTATCATATATCACTTTGGAACGTGGTGCAATAGGGATGACGTACCACCATTTAATGTCATGCACCATTGGCAGATAGATAACCTACTTAAATACACATACTGTAGTAATTAATTAGCATATCAAAAGTCAAGGGGTACGCGAGCTTAGATATATATGTACATGAAACACATTAGTAAAAAAATGCATACCTGCTCACATTGTTGTGGCAATACGAGCCTATCTTTCTTTGTTTGCCAAAACTTTGTAGAGTCAATAGTTACATAGCCACTTGCATGGCGTTTTATCGTTGCATTAGGCCCTTTTTCCACCACGTTCATTTGCCATTTGACATCCAAAACATACACAAAGAAACGACGAACGTCAAGCCTAAATATGTCTTGGAGTGTGCCACAATAATCATCCATTTTTCCATTAGCTCCCTCAAAGCTACTAATGACACCGCAATCTTGTGTATTCCTCTTTTCATCAATTCTTTGTGTTCGAAAATGCTTGCCTTCACACCATATAGCATTGAACATAGTGCATTGGACCAAAATAGAAGCAATATTTGTGTAAGCAATGTGAATAAATATTAAAAGCAAATCACTTACAACTAATGCAAAACATTACTTCTATGTACCTTTCACATGCATTCTCGTGCATACTCCCATTCTTCCGCTGTGATATGCAGCCCCTCGTCGCTCTCTGCTCTCTCCATTTCCTCATGCAACCAATCAACATGGATATCATTCGGAAGTGTTGCTAGATGCTTAGGGTACGCCTTACGAGAGCCATGTTGCCTCCGAAAGAGAGCACTTTCTGCTTGCCTTTTTGTCTTTGCATCCTCATATCTTGTAACCCATCTGCTCATCACATCACTATTAAGGATGCAAGTGAAATTGAGATCATCAATCAATGTTCTGTCAATTACTTTGCTCTGTCCTTTTCCTTGAGGCACAATAGAGGTCATCCTCAAGTTCTCTTCATTGCTCCATAGTCGTGGCAAAGAGCTGTCCACCTGACCAAGAAATTCTGAAATATATACAAGAGACTCTTGTATCAACCAACCCTCGGCCATGCTTCCTTCAGGCCTTGCACTTTGCCTCATTAGGTCTTTTAAGGTCTTCATGAAGCGCTCTAGAAAGAACATCCAACGTGCATGCACAGTGCCACATAAAGCAATTTTGTCCACTAAATGCACAATGAGATGTAGTTGACTTATGAGAATGGTTCGCGGAAAAGTCTCCTCTACCAAACAAACCACCTCCACTGCCATAACACGCACATCATCCAACGTGGCTGGATCAATTGCTTTGGAACTAACATATCTGAAAAATAAATAAATAGTACGTTATACCTCATGCACGTTCATTTTGCAAGGTATAATGAAGGGTGATCTGACATGGGTTTTACATACCTCACAAGCTCGCCCATCTTATAAATACATTTTTTCAAACTCTTATTTGCACAATGGTCGATGCTAGTAGGTAGTATGAACTGCGCACATAAGAGGGGAGAAATCGATGATGATTATCGAATATGGTCTTACACAAACCGTCAGCATACTCATGTACTAACAAAGGGCCACAAACAGGACATGCATGTTTACCCGATGTTTTCAAACTTGTTAAAATATAAATAAAAGTTAGAATAATAAAGTCAATATTTATAATTAATATAGCCAATAGGATTAGAGTAGGGAGGTAATTAGAATTCTTACCAGAACAATCGCTGTATCCTGGAAAGTCATGCATTGTCCACATCAACACTGCTTTTAAGTCGAAGTGTCGAGAGGAAGGAGGCCTACTAATGTCCACCACCGCAACACCTCTCCATAGTTCCTCCAACTCATCAATTAACGGTTCGAGATAAACATCCATATCCTTGACTTTATGTTTCCCTGGAATTAGAAGGGATAACATAAGATGTCCCTTCTTGATCGCCATTGATGGTGGAATGTTGTAATTCACCAACACAACTGGCCACACGCTGTATGCGGTGCTTTTGAAACCAAATGGATTCACTCCATCCATACCTAGGCCAAGTCTCAAGTTTCTGGGCTCTGTTTTAAAGCTGGGCCACTCATCTTCAATATGCTTCCAAGCAGGAGTGTCTGCGGGAATTCTCCACATGCCATCATCCGATTGATGCGAGGAATGCCATGACATGAGCTCTGCTATGGATTTGCACTTGAACATGTGTTTGATGCGAGGAATTATAGGAAAGTGTCGCAAGACTTTACGAGGTACATCAAAACTCTTCACATCTGTTCTATACCTTGCTTCACCACAAGTGGGACAATGTCAAGCCTCCTTATGCGTCCCACGAAAGAGAATGCAATAATTGACGCATGCATGTATGCGATCATAATCCAATCCTCCAAGAGATGTCACATAGCACCTCGCTATGTCTCTTGAGGTGGGTAGTCTATTTTCCTTTGGAAGCATGTTTGATAATAGCTTGCATCCAATATCATCAATTAGTCCTAAACCCTAAACCTTAAACCACTAATTCAAATTTGCAAGTTAGAATGCTTACTTCAATAATGCGTCAAGACTTGCATTGCTCCATCCATAAACTGTTTGTATATTGAGTAGTTCAAGTGAAGCACGTAAAATAGAGAATGTGCACCCTTCAAAACCCGGTGTCGATGAAGCCTTGTAAAGATGCTCTTGTTCCATATCATCGTCGTCCATACCTTTGGGATCATGCTTAAAAAGATTTCGCACCATATCATCAAACACTTCCTCTTCCACAACTTCGTGGGGTGCAGGGCTATTGTCATCCCTTTCCCACTCATCTCTGACAATAGATCCCGAAGCTCCAACATCATCTCGTCGACACTTTGCGTGCTCTCGCCGCGCGTAGGGCACCATGTTAGGGTGTGGTACTGCATCCTGCTTCAATTAGAGTATATATATTACAACTCCATTAATTTAATTTGGATACCATGAGTCATTTGAATACTATCAATTTACATATACTCACCTCTAAACCTGTTTGATTCCATTCTCCATACATGGAGATGTGATTCAAGGTAATTCGACGTGCTCGTACAATGCATCCTTGACATCGATTACACATACACTTGATCCTTTGTCTCAACCACACATCGCGATTACGATGATGCATTGTCTCATCTTCACCAGAACTACTTGAGGAGGTTGATGACATCCTATTTACAAACCAAAAAACACAAAATCATAAATCAGTTTTTAATGAAAGTATAAAAATCGCGTGTATAAACGCGGCTACATCCTAAAAATCCCGTGTATTAACGCGGCTACTTCCTAAAAATCGCATGTATTAACGTGGCTAATTTCTGAAAATCACGTGTATCAACGCGGCTACCTCCTGAAAATCGTGTGTATAAATGCAGTTTGATTCTAAAAATCGCATGTATAAACGCGGCTGCTTTACCATAAACGCAAAAATACACGCGTTTCTACATGCGACAGCCTGTTCAAACTAAAAATAACCCGCCTTCCCCAAATAAACATTTTCAAAAAATAGATCTGCTCTCCTTCGTTGTTGCCTCTTCCAACAGAGCACTAAACCTCAGTGCAAGGAGCACACACGGGTGAAGGAAACCGACCAAGAAGAAGACTCACTTTTTCAGAGGTGAGTCAGTTTGTCCTTTGCCCTGTCTCTTTCCTCAGATTTGTTTATGCTATCATCTCTTTGTTTTATGGGTTTGTCTCCATCCTTCTCCTGCTTTACCTGCCATCTGGTGAACGATTTTGACAGTGGGCCTTTTATAAGGACACTTTGTCGGAGGTCAGTCGCTTTCACTTTCAAATTTTTTTTCGCAGGTCACGTGTAAGAACGCGTGTATGTCTGCGTGTATCCTGTCTGCACAGACAGTTCACGTGTATATACACGCGTTTCTGCACGGGTGTATACACGCGTTTCTGGATGGGTGTATACACGAGACTGTGTTTCCCCATTCTATGGTCTGCAGGCTGATAGGTGGCTTGGATGATGATATTTGTGTGAGTTAAGAGACAGTCCATGATGTACATGAGGATGGTGATAGTCATGCATGCAATAATGTGTGTGCAACCTTTGAAGATAACCACAGGAGGATAACTCTATAGTTCTAAGTGTTGTTGAAGATGTGAATTCTCTAGATAGTGATGTCAGTTTGATGGTGGAAAATCATATGTGCGCCTAGCTTGCATTTGTGCTTTGATGCAATCATGTATATACTTTTATTTTTGCAGATTCTTTATGGATATTCCAGGTTCTTCATCCGATCCATTTGCGTACAGCAATTGGCTGATGGAGATGCTAAATCATTTTGGGTGCCATCCTGGTCCAGTTGAGCTTACAGAGTACATGTATGCCCATCCCCCTCCTTCCATGCCTGGCGTCTATACCCCTACTGCGAGTATCCAGGGCACTCCACTGCCGTCTATGCCTACGAGTCCGACGAGATGGCATGCAGCTTCTCCTCTTCCACGCCCACCGAGGAGACATACCTCGTCCCAGACACACTCACGCACACCCTCCCAACAAGCACCGTCACATCAGGGCTCACAGCCACCATCACGTACTCCCTCAGAACCACCGTCACGTCAGGGCTCACAACCACCGTCACGTAGATAATCCCCCAGTCGTGACTCCACCCGCAGCAGTAGGAAGAGTGGGAGTGGAGGATGCGGCAGGTGCTTTGGTGGGGGAGGTAGTAGGGCACGCAGTGAGAGAGAAGATAGAGGGAGAAGAGTTAGAGGAGACAGTTCTTCTGAGGAGGAGATGAGAGAGGTGGAGGGAGTGATCTGCTATGATGTGACGGATAGGGGCGGGATAGTGATGGATGCGAGGGGGAAAGAGGTAATGGAGTACATGCGTGGGGTAGTATCAAACTTGTATAGAAATTGTTTTATTAGATTTAAAGATCAAAATAGCCGATTAGTTGGGGAGGTGATACAGGCTGTACATAGTCGGTACCCCAATCCCCCACATGCTACATTCTCGAATGTATGGGGAAGGACGCGAATAAGGGAGATCTTAAGTAATAAAAGATCTCACCTTAAAAAACTCGCGTACGATGATGGGCTAAATGTAGCTGCGGGTGGCTATCCTGCCGAGAAACCTGCCACCACTGCGCACAAACGCGAGTGGAAGGAGGCAAAGAAACGAGTAGAGGGTGGTGTGAAGAGCAGGCAGCATGTGGAGGCACGACGGATCCAGATGGAGACCATTGGATCTTCGCATTTCGGATCTGGTAGTGTCGAGTCATGGGAGGCAGAGTTCGTAAGTATCTTGCCACTTTACTTGATTGTTTACTTAATTCATTAATTCTATGATTGTTTTAATCTTACAAATTGTGTTGATTATGATACAGCGATGGGTTATGGGGAGGAAGCCCACAGTCCACGATACTGGGTATGCTCGCCGGCATAGCAGACGTGACACGTGGGCCATCTTCAAAGCTGAGGGACGTATTACGGACGCGCAGTTTGAGCTGGCCATGAGACCATACGGTCGACAGGTACTTGAAAACTCTAAAAGAATGATTTTGGTTTATTGAATTACATATATATATACTTATAAACTATATATTACTTGAACAGGCACAAGCTGCTATTGATCCACCTGCCACCACTGCAGAGGGTGGACGTGAGCACTACTCATCGGACATTCCGACCGATGTGAGCTCATCTGAGCATGGAGGGAGCATCGAGTCATCATCTGGGTCTGAGTAGTACTCAGACTTATAGTATCACATTCCATATTGAGGATGTGGTTGTATATATATTTTTGTAACTGAAGCCATGGGCTACTTCGACATATGGACTCCCTTGTATATATGTGTACACATAAAATTTTGATAGTAATATTGAATCGTGAATCGATAGTATTGCATTCATGTCTGTCTTGAATCGTGTATTGACAATGTATGCATTCATGTCGTTCTTGTCTTAATCTTCCTCGTGGGATATCTTCATCGTGGATGGTCCAATGCACCAAAAAAAAAATCCAGAGAGTGTTATTGGATGCTGGAATGCTGGAACAGCATTCAGGTACCAAATAGCACTCTCTGGATTTTTTTTAACTCTCTGTTCGCGTGTATAAACGCGTCAAGTTTGCAAAATCTCGCGTGTATATACACAGATAATCTGTAAAAAAATCCGTGTATAGACGCGTCAAATCTACGAAATATGCGTGTATAGACGCTTTTATCAGCGCGTCTAAGCACAGCTGTACTGACAAAACGCGTGTATATGCCCGTGTATTAGCGCATCTGAAAAGTGCTATACACGCGCTTTTACACGCATGTCTCTGGCCGCGATTATACACGCGCTGATACACGGGCCCGCTACTTTTTTTCACAAGTCATTTTTAGCGGCTAGGAGCGCGGGTATGAGCCCGATCCCTTGTAGTGATGTTTTTATACTTACAAACTTGCTATATGAAAACTATGAGTGATAAAGTTTAGAAGTATAATTAAGATATTCCTTGTTGCTAAGCATTGCTATTTATTTCTTAGTTTATGTATATGTCATTTGTGCAAGCCTCGAGGGGTTCACTTAAAAATATATAAGTCTATTACGTTTGATTATTACGAGGGGTTTTTAAACCAAGATTTTGATAAAAAATTATAGAAATCTACTTATATAAGGGGTTTTAAATGGCATTTAAAAAAAACCTTAAGTTTATAAAGAAAAAGGCTTCATTTTACTGAATCCAAATTCATTAAAAATATATATATATATATTAATACCCTTATGAATGCACGTTGTATGAAGGTCTTCCTAAAAGTACACCCCCCAAGGTAAAAGCTAGTTCTTTATTCCCTATGTTGCACCCTGACTGCATCTCCCTTCCACATAACTTCCACATTCTCTTAAAATTTGACTCCTTAAAATACGCTAAGGCCATGAAGAAGTAAGGAAACTGGTAGCAAGATTATCTTTAAACTTTTCAAATCTTAATTGACCGTGGTTGTACTTATTGATTATGACCATGAAAGATAAGAGAAAGAGCATATTTGTAAGAAGCTATACAAAAAGTGAAATGTCAACTTTAAAAGGGGTTTGAAAATGATCTAGAGAGAGGAAGTGATGTTCAAAGAGGACAAAGGAAAGGAAGTAACGTGGATTCAACAAGGACTTGAGTCTATAGTACGTCCCTCGTTCATTTTCAAGGTGGTTACCTTCGTTTTTCTCCAATTGTTTCCCTGCAATATACTTCAAGCTAGAAAATCAAGAAATGACCACAACAAGCACATAATATTTAATAAGATACAAAAGATGCCTTTAAAAGTTTAAAAGATATGTTATCAAATGTAACTTTTAAGTCAAAGTGCCAAGTATTAACATAATGAAGATGATTACTCTATGATTACATTTTGCTTAGGAAGATTATATTCTCATTTCACAAATTACCTTTGCAACATGAGCAAGGGGTTAACTTTTCATGCATATGTAAAATAATGGGAATGCAACCTTTCAAAAATGGACTTATGTAAAATAATGGGAATGCAACCTTTCAAAAATGGACTTATGTAAAATAATGGGAATGCAACCTTTCAAAAATGGACTTATGTAAAATAATGGGAATGGAACCTTCCAAAATGCCCTTATGTATAAGTCTTCTAGTGGGATTCTTACAAAGTTATGTAATGCCCTTATGCATACATCTTATGGTGTTATTTTGATACCTTTATGACCCACTTCTTCATATTAATTCCTTACTTTTACCACACATGGATGTTTTTAAAAAATGCTAACTTCATCTATTCATTATTTTTAGTATGTACCTAAAACTAACCCTTGTTCTTTATACATTATAACCACTACAACACTGTTCAAAGCTATTGCAAGGGAAGATTTTCTGAAAGATGGTCAAAATTTTAGAGGCAAATGTGGAGCTTTGCACAATAAGCCTTGAAGCTTCTTGGCCCTTTCAGCAAACCTTATAATAAGTCTTGTAAGCCTCAAAATAAGCATATTAATATCTACTCGCTATTTTTAGTATGTACCTAAAAAAAACCTCACTATATATTAATATCTACTCGCTATTTTTAGTATGTACCTAAAAAAACCCTCACTATTTATACATTATTACCACTACAATAACTTAAGCCTATTTTTTAAAGATGGTTAAAATTTTGGAGATATATGTCGAGCTTCACCTAGCCTAATAGTTTTTTGGCCCGTGCAACAAGTCTCAAAATAAGCCTTATAAATATGCCTACAAAGATTGCTCAGAATCTTTATAGATAAACTTCAAACTTGTAAAAGAGTAATTTTTTATTTATGACATATGTGTGTGCGTGTGTGTGTATTTATCTATCTATATACATACATACATACATACATACATACATAAATACTTACACACACACACACACACACACACGCACGCATGTGGGCGCGCGCACACACACACACACACACACACACATATATATACATGTATGTATGTGTGTATGTATTGTAGTGATGGTAGTGATGTGTGGATGGAGGCTAATCATGGGCAGGGGCACTTTTTCCCTCATTAGGAGGTTTTTTTGCTGGAGCTTGTATCGACGAGGGGGTAGGTACTCTTCCTTTGATTCTTTATCCCCTCCCTCTTCATCTGGGTTAGGTTGCTATGGTTTTGTAGAGATAAATGTTTCATGTACAACATATATGTGTTAGGTAGGATATTCAATATGTTCTTGATCAAAATCATACACTAATGAAGTAGTAAATCTTTTAGATGTGTAGTAATGATATCAAACAGCTTAAGTATGTTGTGGATTGTACATGGTGTTTGGAGAGGGGCTCGAGGGGTTATGGGTGGTGCTGCCCTTTCCATCATTTTTTTTTTGTTAAATCATTGGGCTCTATATGTGGGTGTAGTTAGTTTCTTTGCTGCTTACAAGCTTTGTTGGAGCTTCACTTTTAGATTCCTTTTCTTCCAAGGCTTGTGTAATCTACTCTTCTCTTTTTTCTTTGCATTTGTTTAACACCAGTCAGTGTTTGTTGCTAACTCTTCTTTCTCTTCGGTGAGAGCTTGTGTTTGTAGCTTTAAGGTGTTTGCCTTGGCATCGATTATCTGACTGTTTAAATGTGTAATGACATCTTCATGGCTTTTGACCATGGCATCTTTCTCATTAAGCATATCAATTACCGTGGTCTTCATGGTCTATGGCTATTTGTGTAGCCCCTCATCACAAGTACTTGCATATAATCTTCTAAAGTGGGATTCCTCTTCCTTCAATGCTGAGTTTAGTTGTTTTTGTGGCTACGTATTATCAAGTCAATATTGAGTTCTACATTTTGTAACATGTTCTAAGCATTTACTTTTATGCCTCCAATAGATCCAACAAACTTTGACTTTGATGTTGGCATTGTTTGTTACCTCTGTGAGCTGCAAAGTTTTGTGTATCCTATATGTTTTGTATGTGCAATTTGAGCTCTCTATAAATTTCTCTCTCATAAGCCAAGCTCTTAGTCTTGTCTTCCTGCTCTCTTTGGTGGTCAAATTGTTCATTTTATTTCAAATCTTTCCATATCTTTCCTCCTGAAAGTCTTACAGCCTACTCCAGTGGGCTCCATTTGTTCCTCTTCCTTAGCTTTCTCTTAGGCATTCAACTGTTCTTACTACTCTGTTGTTGCTTGATGGTTTCTTGAAGTTTCTGTATTT